>NC_137258.1:1318402-1674762 GCF_965637545.1 Phallusia mammillata | reverse complement strand
CAGGTCAACTCTAAAATACATCCAGTAAAGGCATACAAAATGTCGTTTAAATCTGATCATAACCTCGTAAATGAGAGGCGTGCATCATAAGCGAATGCAGGGCGTGACCGCTTTAAATATGATTTTTGCGCAGTCAACCAATGGTATACAAGCTCCAGATGTTAAACGGTTAAAGATAAACACAAACGGTTTTCACAGGGTCAACTCTAAAATACATCCAGTAAAGGCATACAAAATATCGTTTAAATCTGATCATAACCTCGTAAATGAGAGGCGTGCATCATAAGCGAATGCAGGGCGTGACCGCTTTAAATATGATTTTCGCTGTCGAATTATGTAGCCTATAGAAGCTCCAGATTTTAAACGGTTTAAGATAAACACAAACGGTTTTCACAGGTCAACTCTAAAATACATCCAGTAAAGGCATACAAAATGTCGTTTGAATCTGATCATAACCTCGTAAATGAGAGGCGTGCATCATAAGCGAACGCAGGGCATGACCGCTGTAAAATGATTTTTGCGTGGTCTACCCATATAGCATGTACAGGCTCCAGATTTTAAACGGTTTAAAGTTATTATCACATTTAAACGATGTTTTGTATGCGTTTACTAGCTGTATTTTGGAGTTGACCTGTGAAAACCGTTTGTGTTTATCTTAAACCGTTTAAAATCTGGAGCTTGTATAGGCTACATTGGTCGACTGCCCAAAAATCATTTTCGAAGCGGTCATGCCCTGCGTTCGCTTATGATGCACGCCTCTCATTTACGAGGTTATGATCAGATTCAAACGACATTTTGTATGCCTTTACTGGATGTATTTTAGAGTTGACCTGTGAAAACCGTTTGTGTTTATCTTAAACCGTTTAAAATCTGGAGCTTTGATAGGCTACATAATTCGACATCGCAAAAATCATTTTTAAAGCGGTCATGCCCTGCGTTCGCTTATGATGCACGTCTCTCATTTACGAGGTTATGATCAGATTTAAACGATATTTTGCAAGCGTTTACTGAATGTTGTTTAGAGTTGGCGTGTAAAAACCGTTTCCATATACCTCAAGCCGTTAGTGGTCTCAAACACGTTAAAGCCTGTACTAATGAAAATGATGAAACACCAAATGCACAGTGAGGACAACACTTTATTGATGGAAAAAGCACCTTATGAACCCAATTTCCACACTTCAACATTTTCAAGTTGAGTCCCATAGTTATATGAAAGCAGAAATAAATGGGAAGAGAATAAATAATTACATTCACAGCAATTGGTTGATTGGTCAGTTAAAACCTGCATTTACAAGTACATAGTACATACTAAACAAGGATCTTTAAGTAAACAGACTAAAATAAAACAAAAAGGGGAAACAATATTGTACAGCTGAAAATGTGATGATTTGCTGAATTATCAAGAAAATTAAACCGGATATCATGTGAAAAATGAGGTTGAACCACCCAATTGTTACAACATGCTATCATGCAGACTACTGGTCAAAACTAGAGGTTCTCGATTTATGTCTGATGAATCACTTCACTGTCCGATTCTACATCAGAGTGCAAAACATTCTCAGAATTTACATGAGACCATAATCACCATGGAGGTAAAATAATATCAACGCCTACAAATGTTTGAATACAAATTCTTAATTTGGGTATAAGAACTAATAAATAAACTTGCAGGCAGGTAGAACAGTGGAAAAGAAATAACACATATTCCGATTTGATTCATGTAAAACTAAAGTATGTGGTGCATATCTCGACATACAATTTTCTCCTGTGAGGCAAGTAACAGGTTGTATACATCAATGATTTTGCTGACACTTTAAGAGAGAGCTGTTTTTGTCGACAAAATTCTTCCGCAATGAAAGAGTTTCTTCAATTTTTTTGATATGGAATGTTTCTGTTGATTTTTTCAAGCTTTAAGCATTTTTCCAGATGGTGAACTGCAATAAAAAAATAAAGATAAAGTGTATGCTCATTTGACTTGACAATTATGGGTTAAACAAAAGAGGCTTGAGTTTAGTCACCAATAAGCAGTCTAAGTGTTATAAAACAGAGTTAATATTCAATATTGGGGTTTTTAACTGTGCTAAAATTCAAAATAACATGAGCCAGAAATACAGAAAGAGTTGAGTTTAGAAAGGCAGTAACAAGGCAGCCACTTACTGTGAATCATTTCAATTCAAATCCAATCTACAAGCCCTCATATGACAATGTGCTGGTCCTCACTTTGCTTCATATAAAGGTAAGAACTTGAAATTCTTCTCACTGAAAGGTCTCTTTGCATTGCTTCATTGCCAGAACCTTGATGCCAATCAGGTACTTCAATTTTGATTCTTGGCTCATTTTAGTGTTTAACATATTCATTTTACAGCTTAGAATGCATTTGTTTTTGTCTTGCTGTTTTACAATTAACTGCCATTTTGATATAAAACCCAATTTACCTGCGATTATTATCACAGCAAAAATAATATTTGCCAATAAAACACAAATTTAATGCTCCACTGCCATTACCGATAAAACCGTCCGCAATCGGGCTGTGTTATAACACAGGTTCTAAAGATTCTAATCCCGCCCGATAAGAAACGCATTATTCTGCGTAACACAGCCGATTTTAATCGGGGACTTCCAGACGGATCGGGTGAGCTTCTGTAAAAAGTGATTAAATCATTTTCTTGGTAGGCCCGTTTGAGATCGACATAAATCTATGATTTCTAACTGAAAGTTGCAAGGAATATTCTCCACCACCTGGTCAAATGGATGAGCAAAAAGTTGAAAGTCAGCATTGTGTTTCCGAAAATCCTCAAAGCGAAAGTCAAATACCGAAATTAACTTTTCAATCATCGCAACAAATTTTACGCAGTCTTCTACTTTAACTTTTCTACTTTCCAAACAAGAAAAATGAGTCAGGAATCCTTTGCTCAACTGTGATCGAAAGAGTTGTAGTTTAGCTTGAAATGAAGAAATCTGTTCAACCATCTTATTCGCTAACTGATGCTTTCCTTGCAGTTTCACATTCAGTTCTGAAAGGTGATATCAGTTAAAAAAGCAAAATCATTCAGCCATGTCTCATCTTTGAGAAAGGAAACGTCTTGACCTTTACTTTCCATAAAAGTTTGAATATCATGCTTAAGACTCCAAAATCTTTTCAAAGTGGCAGCTCTGCTAAGCCATCTTACTGCACAAAAATAATTTACATCCGGGTAATCGGAGTTAACCTCTTGCATGAACGACTTAAACTGCCGATGATTTAATCCTCGCGCTCGAATATAATTAACACAGGAAACCACATTTTTCATTACGTCGCGAAAATCCAGTACTTTTGAGCACAAGTTTTCCTGATGAATGATGCAATGGCTTACCAAAACATTTTCAGTTTCAATAGCATCCAAGAATCTTTTGACAAATCCGTTATTTTTTCCCACCATTGATGGGGCTCCATCTGTGGTTATACCAACCAACTTAGAAGAATCTATTTCAAATTTTTTCGTTATTTTTTTTACCTCCTCGCAAATATCTTGGCCTGTTGTTGTCGATTTCATACTTGCCATGTCCAAAAATTCTTCAATTACTTCAAATTCATTCGTCACTCCTCGTATAAAAACAACTAGCTGGGCAGTATCGCTTAAGTCTGTGCTCTCGTCCAAAGCAATACTAAAAGCAGAGCATTTCCTTATTCTTTCCTTCAGAGAAACTTCGATATTTTTTGAAAGATCATCTGTTCGGCGAGCCACTGTAAAACGAGAAAGGCTTATTTGGTCCACCAAATGTTTCTTTTCCGGAGATACATTTTCAATAAATATCTCCAAACAATTCTTAATAAATTCACCATCACTAAACGGCTTTCCCTTCTCGGCAATTGCTTCAGATAGCTTGAAGCTCAATTTTGTGGCAAGTTCGATGTCTTTTTTGTAACTACAAAACACCTGCTGCTGTTTGCTCAAGGACTTTTTTAACTGTTGCACTTTGTCAACTCGCAATTGACCCACAATGGTATCATATGTAGCTGAATGTTTTGTGCTATAGTGTCGCTTGATATTAAATTCCTTCATTACTGCAACAGTGTCTTGGCAAATCAAGCAAACTACATCTTGATGATTTTGAACAACGAAGTATTTTATACTCCACTCATTATTAAACTTTCGCCTTTCAAAATCAATCTTTCTTTTTTTGCTGCAAGACATTTTCACATTGCTAACCTTTTTGTAGTATAAATCTCAATATATTTACTGCACATATAAATCATGTTACTGAATCATTGCTAGAAAGGCACTTTTTTTTCATAATGCCCACTATGGTGCAACAATAGGGGTATGGCGTCACAGTGGATAAAACCTTATCATTGTGTCACGTTGTACGAAGTCAAAGATACCAGTAATGATGTACAAATAGCAACATTACATGCTCTAACAGTAAAAAGTATTCATAATTGTTAGAGTAATTTGAAGTCTGCGCGGGCCACAAAAATAGGGGCCGCGGGCCGGACACTGGCCCGCGGGCCGTATGTTGCACGCCTCTGTTCTAGATTATCGTAATTATTTTAATTTACACAAGTTACGTAGAGCGTGAAATTTCATACTATATAAAATTTCCTTGGTGTATCCCTACTAAATTCTAATTCCTTGGTGTATTGATTGACGCATCGAACTGTAAAGCAGGCTTTCTTTGTGACGAAATAGGTGTATTATGACGTTATGAATCTGTTATTACGACGTAATAAATCCTTAAAGTCAGATTTTGTAATATGCTACTAGTTGTGTTAACAGTGGCACTGTAGCCAGGGCGGTAAAAGTTTGACTAATTTTTGTTTAATATTTACGAGCCTTTGGTTACTAAAGGCTAAAGTTACTAAGGTAAAGTTAGTTAGTAAAGTTTAGTAACATTTTTATTCATTAAACATTTTGTCCATCATTTTTTATTTGCGAATTCTGGAGTTTTCTGACAATTATTGTAGGTGGTACGAGAACGCTGCATGAACCCAAAAAATGGTACGCGAGCAGATAAAGTTTGGGAACCACTGGTCTAACAACATGTTGTGCGATAGAGACTGTCCAGGTCGATGCCACAACGTTAGACAATTTCTAGGCAGTCAGGCCTGAACTAAATGATCATTGTACGTGAAAATGAAAACGTTTACATAACCCACTCCAAACTGGTTATATACCAATGTACATTTTTAAACTTTAGCAACAAAATTTGTGAGATAAAGACACTTCTTGGCAATTACGGCAGTCTCAGTCCCACACGCGAAACACTTCACAATGTAATTGACTATTAACTACAAATTTTATGTTTTTTACATCTTGATTGCTACAAATAGGCTCACACCCACTTCAAATGTTTTCTTATTTTCTTGGCCGCCTTCCATTAATTACTCAATGAACATATGATGGTAAATATAGAGTTTTAACCGAAACTTTAGCTTCGCGGCAGATAAACAGGACTTACGCGAAATCGATTGAATTGGTTTGGAATCAATGAATGCACACAGCAAACCCTGGCTCGCAAATACAATGGTGTGGATTTTAATAGCTCACTTTGATAAAGCAAACATTGATTTAAGTCTACAAGTGCTTCAACGTACGAACTACAAACGCTCCAGGATCACGAAAATCAAACAAAGTTTTTGCGGCTGTGTAAATTTAAGTGGGACAAGAAATTTGGCAAGACAAATTTTCAAACGTGTTGCAAAATATGAATCTCAAGGTTATGCAAATTAAGGGACATGGTTGACCACATTATGCTTGCTTACAACCCTGCTTTGGCAAGTTAAAGCTAATTTTGCGCAATTTAGTTGCATCAACATATGCGCGCATTGCATGGTCTAGGGGTGCGTCATTGTTTTTGCCTAATGGCGTTTTTAGACCGGAAGGTATGGCCGTTATGGATGAACGATTTATTTCCTTCTCAGCCTAACGATCTTATGACACAATACAAAGTCAACATTGTCCAGTTTAACCACTTGAGGTTGTTTACTCTTTCAATTCTAGCAGATTTTCTAACTCATACTACAGATAAGAATGTGTCTTCAAAATCAAGCAGAACCATGGCGTTGGAATAGATTGAAGAATAAAATCTTAGACCTTACCTTTACAGCGTTTGCGACTTGGGTCTACTTCAATCAAGGTCACATTTTCATGATGCAAACAGTTGTACTTTACAGCTTGGTGCCTATTAAGGCTTACACGGCTATATCTACCTGCAGAAAACAACAAGCTCATGTTGTTACGCGAACCACAAATGGCAAGGGCTCGTTCAGTTTCTAAACTTAAACAGTGACATTTTCTTCCCGTCGCGCGCCCCATTGTGAGCGTTTATTCGGCAACAAACGCGCTTTCCATTCTGCGTGAACTGCGGGGAAGGCGCGCGTCGCGTTCGAAACCAGAAAAAGGAGGCTGGTCACGTGACCTTGGCAGCCCTGGATGATTGACAGGCGAAACTTCAACCGTTTCCCGGTGCTGGAGCGCGGCGCGAGCGCTTACTCCAATGGTGGAAACTTGCAGGAAGCAACACACAATTAGCGGCGTCATTTTGATGCCGCCCAGCGCCACGGCGAGACGGTCAGGCGTTATAGAAGCGCTCGTTTGTTTTACTTTTATGTTAATTACTTGCGTGAAGCGCTGAAGTCCAGTTTAAGGAGTAGCCGGAGCGAATTTACATCTCGTCAAATTTTTTAATCTCTTTTGTCCGAACTAAATTACTTCACTGCATAATATATTATTATAAGATGCACAGAAGCCTGAGGTAAATTTTAAAAAAAATCTAAAAATCGTCTGGAAAACAAAAACTAGGCTTTCATACAAACACCAAGCAGGCAAACAATTAAGTATAACCGACAAACGCAAGGCTCGAAAAGTTGCTGAAAATGCCACAAACGGCGGTAGGTAACCCGGCTTCTGCAACAAGCAGTCATCGATGGACGTAACTGCTGTGACACGACAGCCTCGAACAATTATAATGCCGGAAACACAAATGATATAACGTTTCTTTACTGTATACAGCGTGCTCTGTTAAGAAACAAAACGTTTAAAAACAAATACAATAGCGAAATGAATCATGAAAGGGAACAATTCAAAACAATTTTCACTGCAAGTACAACACCATCATAACAGGAAAAGCAAAACAGCTCTTTCTCTGGTCATTTGAAATGTAATACGGCTGATGTCAACGCCTGCTGCTAATCGTTGTTAATGTTTAAGAAATGATTTGTTTATGAAACGAAATCACGTCATCACGTCAACAGATGTATTTTAAGACAAATAATGTTTTGCCAATTCACAGCCATCGGACTAACCAATACTACAGTTTCTAAACAAGAAATACAGTCTGCTTACAAACAACTTTCCCGGGACAGTTAAAAAATGTTAGCCGTTTTTTCTTACACATCATTTTACACAAAGTATTTCGTCATTGCCATATTTGGTTATAAGTCGGAAAACAGAAAATATAATGGTCACGTTCCGAGGGTTTGACGATCAAATAAAAATCCCTGATTGTTCTGCTGGTTTAAAATCGGACACAAATCTATGGATAAGAATCTTAACACAACAGATAAGCTAGTTTTAAATCCGACTCTAATTACTTTGCTTGTAGGTGAACAGTGTACAATGAGACCAACACTAAATTGCGTGGTGACATATAAATTGCTTTGCAGAGGTTTGTCCGCAGTTCTTTGCAAACTAATATCAGACGTTTTTTGTCAAGCATTTTTGCGTCAATTTACATACTTTTATGCAAAGAAGTAGGAGGTGAAAGTTAACATCTATTGACATAGATCTTTCTTTTATTGTTAAAATCCTTACAATACGAATTTCGAAACGGACTTATACAGATTTTATAATTTGTTAACTAGTATAACCGACAAGAGATATAACCATGTACAAATTCGATGCTTTCAGTCTGTTCAAAATATTCTAAATTTAATTATCAGTCCATTTTTGAATAAAACCATCTTACCAATCGCGTCCGAAAATGTCTTCTGTTTTAAAGTTACAAACGTCTCACTTGTCTCAGACCAAAAGAAAAATTGGTTTGTTGTACATTTCATAATTTGGTGACAGGTTTGATAAACGACCTTAACGATCGAAACGTACACACCACGATAAGATGGGGGGAACTTTTGAAATTTGTTTGCGGGTTAAAAGTTTACCTCTCGTTAGACATCTACAGGTTCATCGGCAATTTGAAACTCCCATTAAAAACTGCAACCATCTCTCTGTACGTTATTAACTGTGCAGCGGTCCACATATCTGCTTTACAGGGTTGTCAAGAACATTTGCGTCTTTTAGGATTTATGAAGTTTATGTATGAAGTTGTAGGTTTCTTTGGGAAGTTTACCGTATTTTGCGTATTAAAAAACTTATGTAAACAACTCGAATAGCTTGATTCAGGACAACGAATTTCATATTTAAAAAAGTGTCAAAATGCGTTCGTTGTCACAAACACTTTGGGCAATCTATTATCAAATTGTGTACGAACGTTAAACCTGTAGTTGATGGTTTACGAAAAGCATTCATAACACAAACCGAAAAATACGCATTAGGCTACCAACGTCAAGGTATTTCTATATTACCTGTTTGCAGTAGCGGGCGTCCTTTCAACAAAGAACAGAATGAGCAAAACTTAATTGGATCCAAACTTCAAGACATTGTTGCCAGCAAACGACGAAAGAGCTCCTGTCAGCACAAATGCGGAACATATAGGATTATAGGCAGAAGTTTTCGGTAACACATTTTTGCAATTCGTGAACAAAACACAATTCCTAACATATTTTATTGCACAGCGATGACACGACACAATAAACATAATAAAACACATTGCACAGATCAACGCCAGACAAATACTAATCCACAAATGCTTAAAAATCCAACATAGAAGAAGGTCAAAATAATGTTGTTGATTCCTCCAAAAGGCCAAGACGATTTGTGGTGTATTTTGCCGTACCAAAATATAATATTGATTTTCAACGGCAATTTGCTGCTTCTAGGCATTCATTAAGAAATTTCCCACTCTCTGGAATAAACTGGCATCGGTTTAATAGTTTGCATGTCTTGCAAGGGGCCTGTCGTTTCCCGAATTGAGAGCAAAAGATGTTAGAACAATCAGTGGTGGAATTCAGACGGTTCGAACCGATTTTATAGAACCGTCTCACGAAATGTTATGAGATCAGCGAACCAGCATAAAGGTCCTGTCGTGTTCCAGCTGGAGGGCAAAGGTATCACATTTTTTTCGCCAATCGCAGTAAAGCGTGGCATTATTTAAGCTTACATATTCCCAACTGGTTTAAAGCTCCAGCCCAATCACGCTGAATGGAACAACAGGCGAAGTCATCTCGAGGTTGAGAGATGAAGTTGCGCATTCAATTGTTCCATCAACGTCATTTTCGGTCTCCAGGATTTCACCAAGTTGTCGCCTGAAAACACAACAACCACACGATGGTTGAAAACTAGACGTGTTTGGTGTATCAAACAGCAAAAACCAGTGGTGAGATTCAGCCGGTTCGCACCGGTTCAATAGAACTGTCCCACGAAATTTTATGAGATCCGCCAACCGGTTAGCACTACTGGTTACTGTCAATGGACTTTTTACAAAAGAACCGGCTGAAAAATATGACTTTTGTAATAGAACCGGCTGACAAAAACATTGAATCCCACCACTAACTGGAACCCTTGATAATCAAAATCAGTGACTCAAAGGTACAAAATACACATTTCGCCTTCCTAACATCATTTCATTATTTATTTTAAATAGAATTCCCAGTTAAACCCTGGATTCGAAGTTTTTTTAATCCATTTATCCATTAAATCCATTATTACTGGACAGTTGATTTGATCTCATATAACGGTCATGGGATGTTAAACTCTCATTTAAATTCCCACAAACGTTTGGATTAAAAACGCCAAAAATTTACATTGGAGCGAGAAATGTTACTTTTGTGATGTGTCGTTCACAATAAGGTCACTCAGTAGGGCTGCCTTTCTTAAACCGAATTTCAAAAAAAAAAAAAATCATAACGTCACAACAGACAACAAGTTGTTAAACAACGTTAAAACATTTGCCGAATCAGTTAAAACTCAGTGCAGTTAATTGCAAGCAAACTACTTCGAAATGGGACTTAGAATGTTCAGGAAGATTACTAGCGTATCATGTCACACGTGAAAAGGCTTTTAATTTAATAGATTAGCTGCTTAATAATTAATTGTTTACAAATTATGCAGAACAGCAGTTTATAGCCTGTTTGAGTTTTCACTAACCCCAGAACGCTGGGCAAACTCGTCTACTTTTTTCTAGTTGTGCCAACAAGGCAAAACTCGACAATGTGTCTTATTATATTTTTGCAGTCCTTACCAGACAGTGTGTGATGTTACGTCCATATTCACAGCGTCCTGCAACAGTTTTTTCGCGTAACTCTGTTTTCCGCTGCTTCGGAGAATCGTCGCAAGACGCTCGATCGCTAAAAGAAGCAAACACATCGATATAAAATCGTTAGTTTAGTTTGATGTGTGAATGTTGAGACCTCGACTTGGATGTTAAAATGATTCAAACACTTTGCAAGCAACACATGCAATTTCGGCCGATTGGAACATACATTCATAACTGCATGGGATCAGCCCTGAACCGACCATTGATCCAGTATAAGGCCTCCAATGGGTCTGGTGTAAGGTTATTTACACAAAATTTGGGTTTTATTTGGCTGATTTACGCAAAAGTTAATGTCCAACCCGGAATGCGAAGCCAACAAACTAAGATTCTAAAAAGTCTGACCCTGATGGTTTGTTAATCACTAAACAATTTAAATCAACAAAAATTGGCAAATAATGGTGAATGTAAAATCAACAAACTATGACCTCAGTATTTCTTTATCAAATACACATAGAAATCGATGATACCCTCACTAAACCAACATTTGCTTTCACACCCATACAAAAACACAAAAGCCTTTCACCTTTAAGGTAAGTCGGATCAATGGCAAGAGCATTGTTGTACATGATGCAAGCTTCGTTGAGCTCATCTCTGTATTCGTGCAGTCGACCCCTCTGCGCACAAAACATAATAATGACCGCTGTATCAGATGAAATGTTATTTTTTGCACATTTGTTCCAGGGCACATTAGGCGGTAATGCTGGAAATATCAGTGGATTTGTGAAGATTTAGAAAAATTGTTTGTTACCTTTTGAAATTGAATGCAACAGGAGGTAAACAAATAAGTTTAAATATAGACACGATTAAGCCGCTATTATATCTAAGCTTCGGCGCTTTACACATTTTTCAACGCATTTTAAGTGCGATTTCCCAATTTCATTTTGGGAACGACGAAGTTTTTAAAAACTTGTTTTGCGCTAAAAACAGCGGTTGATGACGTAAGTTTCCATATAATTTTTCCAATAGATTTCTGAACTTATGACTTTTTCGCCTGTTCTCAAACTTAAAACCATAAAAGCTACGTTGCAACGCTAGATTGTGACAATCAAATATATTCACTGTGTAGTATATTATGCAATCACGAGTCACCAGAGACTCAGTACGACAGATGGAGACAACAGTCGCATATAATAACAGACTGAAAACTTTGACAAGTCTAAAATCATTCACCATTTATGTGAGATATATCTTGCATGCATATGTAGTATCACAATCTATAAGTTAGTCACCTCAAAAATCTCTACTAACAGGAGATCCAATACATTCAGGTTTTATTCATAAGATGCAATAGATGTATAAAATTGTAGCTTACCATGTAAACCACGTTAGGAGAGAGCGGATAAAGTTGGTTGGCTTCGCCAACGCACATCTCAGCTTCGTCATATCGTTTCAACGTTAAATAAACTTCCGCCACTTGTAACCATACTTGACTGTGAACCGACCACAAGTGCGCCATCCTGCGGTGATTCAAATTATTAGAAACCTCCCACTGGAGGGCGGTACATATATATGATTGTTAACTTGGATACCGGGGTAAAATTAGTGGTGCACCGAATCGACTAATAACTTAGTGGTTAGGACCGTAACGATAGCGTTTATGACGTCACGCGTACGGAACGCTTTTGACAAATCAATATAAGTTTACTGTTGCACAAACAACGATATTACTACAATAGAATAGTTGTGTTAGTTCAGTGAGTTTTAAGGTTGCCTCGGCCGTCGTTGCTGCCCCATATACTTTGAAAATGATATAAAACAATATAGTTGACGGATTTTAGTTATTTTGTGAATTGGGTACCCCAAATTACTAACATGGTACACTCAGAACTTGGCAATTTTGATGATCGGGAGAAAATGCCACATTCACTCCCGACTGTCGAAATGTGTGTCGTTTTTGTTACACATTGTCTGCAGCAATTGTCTATGTGTAACATTGTAAGAAGACTACGTAATATACCGAGACATGCATAAACAGAACCGTTTCTCAAAGGGCGCCCACTGCTAAATTCCAAATCCACCCACAATTTTAAAATTCTTTAGTTTCCTCCAAATGCAAAATAGGGCGCGTTGCGTCACTATAATAACGTAATAACCACCACCATTGCGTCACAACTGCAGGTCGTTGACATTACGATCAACAATAACATGTGTCAACTGTGTGCAAAGTGTAAAATCGGGCACAGCACTTGCAGTAAACAACCAACGAGCGGTGTGCTTTAAAACAAACTCAACAAGCGTCTAATTTTCCACCTCGGTTGAAGATCAGCGTATGAACCAAGATCTGACGCAGTTTGCTCCCATCTTGAAACCGCGATTGAATTAGCAAAAGTAGAACCTGAAAAATAAGCGCAGGTTTTGAAGGGAGGTTTGCTTAGCAGAAAGCCCGCGGCATTGTTGTGTGCTAATCAAACTTGGATAAGGGTAAATGTTTGTAAAACGGGTTTCCAGGAAATCGATCTGCCGTTCGGTTTGAACACGGGAGAAAATCTCACAGATAAAAAGTCGCTAATAAACTCCACACGAAAACATGTAGTGAAAGTTGACTTGGCGTTTTGAGTTGTAACAAGTCACGTCGCAATATTACATTCACCTGCCTGCCAAGATGTATGCCAACCCGTTTAAAACCTAATACTGTGTTTTAAATAGATTGTAACCACAAGAAAGCTAATGTATTGCATAGACCAGGGGTTCTTAACCAGGGGTGCGAGAACTGTTCCCAGGGGCTGCGGGGATGCTGAATCATTAAGGTTGGTTAGGTCTATTCTACTGTATAAGTACAAAAATCCAGGGGGTGCGAAAATTGGTTGGTGATTTGAAAGGGGTGCAGCAAGGAAAAAAGCCATAGATCAGTGGTGATCCACCTGTGGGTCGCGAAAATATTCATAAGTATTAAAAAGGTCGAACCATTCCATTTAGGGGGACAGCTTACAATCACCAAAAGACTGGCCTATAACCAAAGTGGCATTTCAACCACCAGATGTTTAATAATTTGCAAGACAACATACAAACCTGTTTCTAATTCGGTTCCGATTGACAGGTTCGTCACGCTCCGTGCGTCACTGGTTACCCTTTCAGATCCGATCACACCACCAGCTCCTCTGTGACGTAATAAACATTATTGTTAGCTCAACAAACGTCGTGGCGGCAAAACACGAAATGTCACGGTGGTATGATTCAGGCCAAAAATGGAATACTTGCGTCAACAAAACAAAACTTCACAGGTCACGATGCGGGAATTGGGGTTGAAAATATTTCGGGAATTCCCGGGATATGCCAGTTTTTTCCCGAGATTCGTTTGGAATTTACCAAATGGTAAAAATATTGCAAAAAATGCTTGTTGTAACAAAATAAGAGGGACAGACATTATTCCATATAATTGTTCGCAAGATTTTATTTCTCAGTAACAAATCTGTATTTGAATTCAGTTTTCAATGCGAAAAACTTGAATGCAACTACGTTTATCGAACCCCTATGCTGGAAGAGAGAAAAACAAACAATTCAAGTTACATTAAACAAAATGAATAAACAAAGGTCGTACACCAAGTTTTCAGACTTACATAACATTTTTCGGTTTCAGCGACCACAGTTTCATCAGTTCATCACAAGTCCTCAGTGCTTCGTCGTGTTCGTTCGTGTGAAGTTCCAATTTGCATTTAGTCGCCAACAAACTGAACGAAACACAACATAATTCGGACAAGAGCCACAACAACCGCCATAACTTTCAAATATGGCAAGCACTGTTGTAACGATTTTACACCTTAAACTCGAGAAGCTATATGGATAGTCATAGCAAAAAGGAATTGCTCAGTTGTTACATCAAAAACAGGTTTATAAAGTCATGCAGCCTGATACTTCCAACAAACTGAAATGTTAGAAGATGGCTACATTAGCTCATATGGCCTATGTCTTGTCGACAGCTGCACTGCTGAGATCATATGGGTCGAAACAGTGTTCACTGTCTGCAGCCTACTTTATTCTTGTAAATTTTAACAAGATGTATATTTATCATTTATGTGTGTAGATTAAAAAATCTTAAAGTTTTCGATGTAAAACACCACTGCCATAAAATAAATATAAATTCATAACTGGGATCAGTCCTAAAGCGTTTATGCACACCAGCGACCACGGCACACTCATATGTAAATCACAACATGCCAGGCATATTGAAGGTGCCATACCGAATCAGCCGGTCACCAAGCATTCACCAGTGACCACCACATGGCAAGGCGTGGGCTAGAAAAATCTAGCCACTGCCATAACTTACAACTTGAATAAAGTACTGGACTCGTACCCACCTTAAGTTATCAGGGTACATGAGCAGGGCAGAGCGAAGTGTTGTTTTAGCTTCCTGATATTGTTTACGCGATGTCTGTAGCAATGCTAGGAGGTGGAGAGATTGAGCATCTTCAGGGTTGAGATCAAGCGCCTGGTGAACCTGAATCGATGACAGAGAAAAACACGTAACTTGCAAACGATTCTATAGTTTATAGCGACTCCGATTTGTGAAGCCTTTCCACGAAATTAACCGGAATATAAGTTAAAGTGGAATATTATCTTAAGTATATTTTCCTGTACGCAATTTGCGCGTTCATTTTTCACCAGTGTTTCTGTCGTTGTTTTTACAACGTGTCTCCTTTGCTGCTGCTGTGTGTTTTGACTGTGTTGAATACAGTATAGGTCCCAATTGCAACTTAGCGTCAGCAGGTTTTTTACTACTTTTGTTTGTATTTTACGGTTTAACTTGCATACGATTTTTGGTGCTGTTTGTTTTAGATACTGATGATGCCTATTACTTAGGCGAAATATATAAATCTAAACATGAAACGGTGGACGACTTGTCAAAGTTTTTAGTCTATTTTTCTAAGTAGCGATAAACAATTAATTATTGAAGTGCAGTATGAATTTAACCGGAATATCATCTTAACTAATAACAGCTTTTGTAATAAGATCCGATTATGCAATTAAACGGAGTTTTCGATTAACCGGAAGAAACCCTCCAAGCGGGAATTGAAGCCAAATGTTTTACATTATTGCCACAAATATCTTTATAAAAATTATTTCAACCAAGTAACCAACGTTGGTTTAAAACTCGAGTTTTTGTAAAGTGAATTCATGATCACCTTCTTGAAAGCTTTGGTCAGTTTTCTCGCTCTAGCGAACTCGACAGCTAGAAAGAGACACGGTTTGTGGTGACCCGGATCTGCAGCGTGTGCCCTGCAACAAAAACTATATAATTAGGTTGCAAGGTTCCAACATACAGCGTTTAATTGTGTACACTTAATTTCGATTATGCTCCCTTCCCAGTCGTGTTTATTCATTGCGCGCCACACTCACTTTCTTGTGAGCCCCGGTCAAACAACGCTTTATAATACGGTGTAGCTGCAGCGCGAATCCACGATTGGCCTTCTATTTGCTTGTGTTGCTATTTTCGGCTTGGTGATTGTTTTAGTGCTATTGCGTTTCCATGTTTTCTGTCACCAAGCGAAATCAACTAGTTAATTGTAAAACACAAACACGGGGCATTGCTTATACTGGCCGCATAAAAATGGGACAAAATTTAGCTGAAACTTTTTATGTATTACATGGTTAATATTTGAAAAGATATAGGTGGAAAATTTGTTGCCGTGAAGCATTAACAAAATTTTCGTTGCTAAATAGTAAAAGTGTAACGAACTGTTTGGTGTTTGTCTCTTTGTGGTCCAACTAGCTCGAAGTTAGCAATAAAAAAATATATTTATAAATTGAATCTAAGCTAGTTTATCACGTAAACGGCTTCACCAAAGATATTTTTCGATATGGTAAATTATGTACAGAAAAATGAATGAATAGAGATTTATTTCATTTTGTTGTTGTTCTATCCCTATTTGGTTGCTATTAAAAAGGCACTATGAAAACCACAGAACAACTTACATTGCAAAAGCCTCCACTGCACCTTTTCGTAACTCAGCACTTTCTGAAGGGGAAAGACCTGCAACGCAACAATACATCGGAACAATGTATCACTCAATATGTGTTGTGCATATTAACCCACAGTGAGCTCAACATTCCTTTATGAGTCACCATGATCACTGATTGACAAAATACAATCAACATGCTTAGATCGCGGACCGCACTTTATATAACGCGACCTTACTTTGTTTGGCACCGAACATTCTACAGTTAGCTAAATTAAACTGGAAAGCGGTTTGTTAAGACTCATGAAATGGCATCAGATTTGCTGAAAAACAAAACAAAATTGGATTCGCTCATTACCACTGCACTGGAATAGTTAAGCGGGTCACACTTTGTTTAAAATCCAAACAAATCCACGAACCACAGAGCCTTTATTCAATGGACTGCAAGTTACACACCCCTGTCGCAATACGTTCCCATGCTCTTAATAACCCAGCTGTTGTTTCATATGAACGATGTAGCTGCAGCGCGTTGAGCCATTATCCGCCAATTGTGCCCTTCATTATTTTGCAATCGATAACGTTGCAACGTTGTGGAGCTAATTTCGACTTGGTGATCGTTTTAGTGCAATTGTGTCGCCATGATTTCTTTCACCCAGCGAACAAAGCTTAACTCATGAGAACTCAAAATCAAACTCACATCCTGATGCCTTTTGTGACAATCCGACGCCCAAACAAAGATAAGCAACTGACTTTAAACCATCATTGTCATCATTTGTATCGGCTTTGGTGGCTGACAGTGCCATGTTACTGAACTTGATTCCTTCATCATAATCTGGCGGTTGTTGTTGTTGGTAACAAGCCTTAGCAGCTAGCAGGGCTGGAAGTGGATTGCCAGGTTCAATACGACAACATTCACCAAGACTTTGAATTGCTCGCTCAACCTAAATCAATACATTCTGTTACTGAGAACTCTTCTTTATTGCATATGGATGTAGATCATTTGAGCTATTTCAATCGCACCAGTCTTTTAGCAATGTTGTGAGCATTTAAGTACTAATATTGGTCTAATAATATTGTATTACCAGCTCATGTCACAAAAGTGTGGCTTGGGACACTGCTGGCTTTACCAAACACTGATAAAGTCTTTGTTATGAGAGAATTGTTTTGACAATTGTTGTTTCCAAATAAAACTTTTTTAGTCCCAACAAACAGGGGTGACATAGTCTTGTTATACTGGCAACACGGCCTATCTCTTGTCACCAACTGCACTGATGACACCCAATATGTCGAAACAGTGTGCACTGTCTGCAGAAAACTTAATTATTCCAATGTTTTACCTTTCCAGAAGCTTGTAGTGATAGAGCAAACTGTTGCCAAAGATGAAATCGGTCGAAAGCATATTTCAGGGACTTTTCAATGCACTATGACACAATAAAGATAAAAAGAAGAAGATGTTAAGAGCTAAAGTAATATTTTTTGTTCATTGCATGAAGGATCATAAACTATAACCTATCATTGGTCACAAAAATATTCCAGTATTGGAGTCTCTAAATTTACAGCAAGAAAAAACTTTTCAATCAGAGCAACTTTTAACCAGAATTATCTATAACTACATTAAAGAAAAGGCCTGTTTAATCTACATATTTATTCCTAAATTCAACATGTATAAGAAAAGATTTTCATGAAAAACATCAAATTGGGCTTAAAACAATTAAAATTTTGGTGTTTGATTAACTTACCGCACTAAAAAGACTAAACTGTCCAAGTGGAGTCAAAGCAACGCCAAGCAGATTGTACAAAAACTCAGCATTGAGTAAAGTGTGTTCCCTGCTACTTGCATGAACAGGAGACATATCCAGTACAGGATCCATATTCAACTGGGGAAGTGAAACAGTTCGTAGGTTAGCTACCCACCTACAGATTCAAAATTGAGGTAGAAAAATAAATGACAAATGCCCTTTTTACATCTATTTGGACCGTTATATTCACCATTAAACAAATGCCCATTGTAGAACTTTAAGTCAATTACACATAAATGTTTTATTGCAAGTTGAATCCTAAATTATGGAAAGAATTCATGGCATTTGTATGTTACACATAACACTTGGTAAATTGAAGTTGCAATTAACCAAAATTATTGCTTTTAGGTTTTGTGGTAACTTATTGTGGAGTAAGTAGGATAACATTAAACACTGAACAAGGTAGGAAAAGCACCACAGATTATTACAATTAATTGCATGTTTTGATTTATTGCATGCAATAAAGTATGAATACATACTAAAACTGTCAAATGTCTTTTAATTGTTTAAATAAATATTTCTTTAGTTTGAAACAAATTCAAAAACAAAAATTTTAGCCAATTTCTCTTTAGAGAAAAATTAGCTGCCCTCTAATATAAGTCATGATGTCAAAAAATTCTTACCATAGCTTCTGATATCCTGATTAGGAGAATGGCTTCTTGTTCAACCGATGTTGGTGAAAACAATCTGAAAAACAGAAACAACATTTTACTCATTGAACTTAAGGACTACAAAGTATCAAAAATCAGTATTTCAGAACTAAATACATGGTAGTCTTATTGTTATATTTTTTACTGGGATGCATATACTTTTGAACTAGAAGTATTTGTTTCATTACTATTTTTGATCAACATATCACAGGCATCCAGACATTGCAGGCAATACAAACTGTTACAACAAAGTGAGGTGTGAATGTTAGTTTCAAATAAACCACGTTTCTTGATTTGAGGGAAAAATAAAAAGTGCTGTTTAAAGGTTTTGAACAGAAAGGTGACATAGCCATGGACAAAACAGTGCAATCGAAAGTGAAACTAAACAAATTTCAGTGATAGAATTTGATTGCGATGCTTTGAAACTGAAACTGATTACACCATGGAACAAAAAAGCAGTGTAACTTTTTAATCAATGTGACACATTAGCTTTAACGCTTTGAAACACGGGATTATTTATGAAACAGCTGAGCACAGTCTCACTAGTTTTATGTGTTATTTGGCTGGCGTCCAATTTGTTTATTTTGACTAAAAAACCTCTGCAGGAAAGTTGATGTTACATGATATACAAGGACATTACATTTGATCAGGACAATACTGGTGTAAAATTACTGTTAAACCTTCCTTCACATCTTTAGAAGTTTCAACATGTAACTTTTATTTGCAACCCAAGGGAATCACATGTTAGCGCCGAACCACCTTTAAAAGTGTTACCACAGCAAATATTGTTATAGATCTACTACAGAAGATGAAGAAAATGGAACACCACTACACTAACCATGCCATACATATTCCATGCAACTCTATCAAGTCAATGCACATGCCCACTTTAACAAAAACCCAGAATTTTTGTGCAGTGCCGAGAGACTAACTTTTCTCCGAGAAAAAACTTTGGTTTTGCCTGACTGCTATTTGTAAAAGCCACCGAACTAGGTGAACCACCGCCACCAAGCGATATTATGTTACGAGCTTCTGACTTCTTTTCTGATATTCCATATGAAGATGTCGACGGAGATGAGGCTTCAAATTCTCCCTCCACAATTCCTTTGCTATATTCCAACTTTGACATGCCCCGTAGGAGGATGGTTGCCAGTTTACAAGCAAGAGACTGCAATTTACAGAAAAATATCACAAAATACATTCTCAAAAAACTATACAATGAAATTCTGACAATAAAACACAACTTCCAGAGATCTTGTTGATGGTTAATGTGTTCTCCAAAGTGAATACATGTACACGTTATTGAATGGATTTTGTCAAAAATAATTTGTTTTTTTATTTCTAAAAATAGTGTCATAAAGAGTTTCATGAGATTTTTCATTGAACTCAATTAGAAGCATAAATTAAAGACTAAAGTAGATAAGGTGTAAGTATATAAATATTGTATTACCTGTCTAATATGGTATGTGTGGGAATGTAGAACCTTCATGGCATGTCTCAACAAGTTAATACCTTTCCAGCTTTCCCTGCAAAAACAAAACTCACATTACAATGCCTAACTGACAAATGCTTCGCAAACCAAAGTACTAAAATTCAAACCCTTACTTGTGTTTTAAATGAAGAACTGCAGCTCTCTGAATAGCCCCTTCTGTTACCGAGCTTACAATACAATCATCAGTAGCGCTGCTGGATTGGTTTGGGTACATCTATTCACAAAACAGGTTGTGCAACAACTATATTTACATGACAATTCAAACATTTTTGATACCTTGTCTCGTTGTATCAAGTATTTAAAAAGCAAATCTCCAGATTGTTCATAAAGTTCAAGAGCTTTCTTTTCAATTCCTGGTTCAGCTGACGTTTTGTCTTGTTCAATGCACAAACCTAAAAAAGTTCAGATAATTTGACACATAAAGCAAGTGGTACCAAACACTGTGTGGTACATAATGTGAGTACGTATCGCAAACCCACAACATAACCTGAATAACCCTTAACTTTAATTAGTCCACAAAATTGCAACTTGGATAAGTTTGGATCAACGCTTCAGAGCTGATCCCAGTATGAATATTTCATCTTTGCATACGTTTGGGTAATCCATATTTTAAGCTTTAAAAAAATGCACGAAAAACATCCTTTCTGCCTCCAATGGTAAAAGTAAGGAAAGTTTTTGCATAAGCTTTACAAAGCTCTTTTGGCAATTGTCTTTTTTTTATCGTGCACTGTACTACACGCATTTAGTGTTATTTACCCTCATGAAGGCCACCTGTAAAAGACACAGAAACATCTGTGCAAAAATATTGCCATAAGAGCTCAATAAAGTTGATATTATGCCTGGCAATAACAAACTATAAATAAAGTTTCTGCATCTTTTCAACTATGTGACAACTTTCAAAAAAGCATTTCATACCTTTGATAGCCAGACACTCGGACAAGATTCGCAGCAGGTACAAGTTTGGTGAAGCTTGAATTAATGATGATAAATTGATTTCGGAAAAATACTCCTGACAGGCAGCAAGATTGCCTTGGGCATAACATATCTTCACGAGAAGCAAAGTAGATTCAGCAAAAACATCAAACTGAAAAAATTCAATAATAGTTGTTTTAATGTTATGTATGCGGACTGGACTGGTTAAGCGAAAAAAAAAGCTTGCAAATGCACTGCATGAAATTGGTTTTATCAGGAATTAGATCGGCACCAGATGCATATAACTATAACTTGCCATAGTATCTTTGCATTCGTTTTTTCTCACAGAGTCCAAGCATTCCTTGATGCTATTAAGTGACCGCTTGGCGATCTTAATATTGTCTGGCCGTGGTTCGTGCTCCATTAGAAATTTTTCCAATTCATTTTCACACTCCACCAGTTTAACGACGGAGTCTGTTAAGCATGATGTAACACCAGTGACAACAATCACTTAGTATTATACAAGTGATTCTAAACCTACTAAAAGCCACTGCTTTAGAAAGACATGCACAGGATACAAAACTTATTAATTTGAATTGCTTTAACGTGTGGTATATATATATATATATTATCAGTTTAAACATTTTTACAATGCAGCCTGAATCTTGTTTTTCACCAATAACAAGCGTACAAGTTCTTCGAAAAGCACATTTTGAAAAAAAGGACAAGATCCAGTTTGCAGAGCATGACAGCTGCATGTGCAGGATTAGTTTAAAAAATGTTTGCATGCAATTTTTGGGGGGCTGCACACAGAAATTTGCACCAAAGGCATTTAATTGTCCTGCCTTGACTACTATCGCTCGCTTTACACCTGCTGAAATTGGTGTTGCGTGTGGACTCAAGGACCACCATGTTCTGCCAACTGGGGTAAGATGACATTACATTTTCCAACAAAAGATTTCTCACCTTTCGAGCCATATTTCATTGAAAATTGTTTCAAAGTCTCCTTTATTTTATCAAGATGTCTTTCATTGCGATTTTTGACGATTTCAATTTCTAATTTATGTCGCTTGGCAGACATTTTTTTTCGACAGGTTTATTATTTAAAAATATCTGTTCATTGGAGAAAAAGTAATTTTCAAATCAAATAAAGCATACATACCTTCTGATTGTTTTAAGTTTTTGTAATTTATTAGTACCAAAAACGCTGAATGCACATACAAATATGTCTGATTACTTATTAATATTGCAATAAGCTGCCACTAACCACAACTACACAAAACATGTTGGCATACAACGTCAATTATCATCTTGACACAGAAGTAAACTGGTATATAATGTTCATAAGTTTACTAAACTGTATCAGGGTGGGTTGAATTAAAACTTTGTAGCGATTATAATGACTAATTGATTTCTGATAAATAAAAAATAATAAAGTGATAATAAAAAATACAATTCTTACAATTATACAATTCCGACGACCTGATGATGAAAATAGCACTTGTCGAAATGTAGTCATGTTTTACACAAATACTGGGTCTGAATTTTTTGCTAACAATCAAGGGTATTTTTATAAAACAGGTAAGCTTTGTAGAAGAATGTTTGTTAAATGACCTAAAAGTTTCCTCTAATCTTATGCACATTGCATATTTGTGTATTTAATAAATTACTCAAAAAACACAATCTACTCATAAAATGTTTGAAACTTTTTAAAATGTAAAACTGGCATTTATCCACATTGGATTTTATGGCACATTTTGATGAGATCTCGGGTGTGCACGAAGAATTTTTAAGTGTGCAAGTGTGCAAGGAGAAATTTTAGGGTGTGCACGAACCAGTCAAGTGTGCACCTCATCAAGAAAAAGCTAACCGATTTACAAATATTTAACAAAATCTCAAAATAACCACCAAATACATTTGCGCCACTGGTTAACTAATGTAACTAATCTGGAAAACAGAATTTATTTAGCGCCCAGGCCTAATGTTTTGTCAATAACGCAAGAAAACAATATAAATTTTTGCCGAAGGCTTTTTTCGAGGGCTTGTTCAAGTGTGCAATCAAACTTGAAAAAAATAGTCTCGGGTGTGTAGCTGCCATACCATCCATACTACCTAGGTATTTTAGGGTCGGGGTATGGGTTTGTATTTGGAATAACATTAAAATTCCATATTTGGATACTCCTTTAGTTTTGGGTAATATTCTCACATGCATTTAAGGTAATATTCTAACTAGCACCAACACACTGCCTTTGAACGGTAATCAATATCAGATTAAATTTTAGTGTCATTATTGCAATTACAAACCTTTATCACCACCCTAATAATAGCTCTAACTGTAAGCATTTTCATAAGTTTTATTGGTACCTATATATATATAGGACGTTGAAACGTTGGTATAAGAGTACAATTGCCAAAAAGCACAATAAGTTTTTTTTAGTAATTGTGTAAATTGCGCATTTTAGAGGAGTCCAACATTTTGTAACAATGAATTGTCTTATTAGCGAACAGACGGCACTCATTTAAGGGGTAGAGTGTATACATAGTTGCAGTTGGCTTAGAATAAAATGTAATCGTCCTATTAGTATTAAAGCAATTAGCAAAACTGTGACAAATCTCACAATTTGACATAAAGATACATTTTTACATTTTTGTCCGGCTGATAAAGTTTGTCTTTTTGTCATGATATGTTTTGGGACTTTAACGACAATTTTGCTGTCTGAAACTTTCTGAAAGCAAGTTTTTATTTAAAAACATTTCGATAAACGCTTCTTATTAATTTCGGTAGATACTTTAACACCAAAAACTAGCGGCACTGCAGTCCGGTTCACTTTAGGTCAAGAAGGTAACGTCAGGTTAAATGTTTGAAAATGCTTGTTTTTAACGTTATTTATGATTTTAAACCTTCACCTGACCCGAATAGCCCTAACCACCGGCATTTCTACAAGTCTGCAAAATAAAAAAAAAAAAGATAAAAATTAAACTGGATTTAAACCCAAAAATTTTGCGCATGAGGCATTGTTTTTTCCACTACACTACAGAAACACTTGCATTCTTATAGTTTAAACAACACATATAAACTAACATAAACTATTTGTCATTTGACCTAAAGTGAACCGGACTCCAGTGCCGCTAGTTTTTGGTGTTTTGGTTTTATCTACCATTATTTTCACACAATACACATTTACACGCTCCGCTCATGTGCCGGTTATACTTAGTCGGATGATTGAAGAGTAAAAATACCACAATTCGATAATTGAACTTCACATAAGATACAAATGTACAGTAGTTTACATGTTTCAAATTAAGTTTATTTCTCTTGGTTAACGAAATCACAGAAACACAATAGCACAAAAACAATCAATAAGTCGGAAATAGCTACGCAACGTAAAACGTTATAGATGACACTTGGTGAATAATGATACAACGCGATGCAGCTACACCCTATTATAAAGCCTTATGTTACTGGGGCTCACAAGAAAGTGAGGTTGACGTGTGTTGGTAAATTCGAGGGGCTCTATAAACCGACTACCCATGTTAGGGAAAGAGGGTGGGGTTCGACACGAAAAGAAACCACCGAAAGAAACCCTATCGGATAGTTTCAAGCGCCAGAAAAAGAACACACATAAAACGACGATTACAATCAAATACTACTCTTTAGACTATTACTACATTGTTAATAAAGGAATCTGTATATAAGTGGAGTCAACCTGTACTGATGATGAAAACAGAGATTTTTGAAACGTCTACAGGATGTATTCTACACCAGTACTTTGGCAGTAATGTTTATAATTAAAGTGAAGACATTCATTTCCTATAAAAATCTCAGCATGGTATCTCGTCAATCGTAAAGGCTGTTAGAACATTCAACAGGTTCACACTTTAGCCAGTTTTTGCCTTCCGAAGTTATGATGCTACATCTAGTGAATAAAAATTAAAAAATTTATTGTGTTGAGATCTGACATAACTGCAACAAGCGGCCAATACAGATTTGTAAGCGGGCCCGAAAATTGAGCCCTAACCCGAAAATATAAGCCCGAAGCCGAATATAGTTTTGGACAAGCCCGTTTAGGACCGAAAATTTCATCAACATGCCTATAATAAAGTAGACATACACAATGAACAAACGCTTTAAACAATACGTTTTAGGACTGTTGCTCATTAGGTTATATGCATCCAGTATAACTAGCTATATTTAGCCCGGTGATTATTATGTACAAAAATTACGGACAGAGAACGTGAAGTCAGGCCCGAATTAAGCATGTTTGTTACAGAAACCAAAGCCCAAAACCGACCCGAAAAGCGCGGCCCGACTTACAACTTTGTAACATTAATTCAAAAATTCTCGAGGCTACTTTAAAATGTCACAGCAAACTTACGAATAAAACTTCTTGGTCAAAGCCTGCCCGTCATATTCAACCCGAATCTGTAACAAAAATGATTTCGTTTTGCTTCAAACAAAAATAAGAACTCAAGTAATATAAGTAAAACAAGCGTTCTTCCCCTGTTACAAACGGACGATTTTTTAAAAATTATTTTATTATTATAAGGTCAACATACATACGCATGCGCAAAACTTACCTCCTGATTGTTCGCGTGCTGTTTTTGGTTCCCTAAAGAAAAGAAAAAGATGAACTGTTTCAATTCGCATATGTTATATGAGCTTAAACTACTTAAACACACTACAGCCAGTATGATTTAAAAACTTGTATCAGGCCAAAAAGTTGGCAAAATGCGACTAATGCCGAGTGTAAAATCAAATCCAAATCAAGCCGATTTTATTTAAACTCAAGCTTAAACCTCGTAGAAAAAGTCCGATCCGATTCGCAAACTCTGCACTAGTAAAGTGATTTAAGGAAAAATAAACGTTGGCAAAAAAAGTATGGTGTTAACGCGGTCAACAAAAATGTCAACGATAGTATGTCCTCGCGGTCAAAACACTTTCACAGAGTATCTCCTTTAAAAAAAACACAAGAAAACATATATACGTACCGTGGCGTCGATTTCTTCTATAACTGGTGGTGACAGCAAATATCAGGAAAAGAACGAAGACGATTTTCAAAAAGTCCATATTTTATTCTGCAGTTTCGGAATCACGCAATAAGCAAATGAATCTTCGCAAATCAGTTAATACTGAAAATATCAACGCACCATTAAAGGAACAGACCAACAATCTTGGCGAAACCACCGCCAACCAAGATGAGAGTATATAGTGAGAGGGCTAAAATAAGTGAATGCGGCCAACGTGATAACAATTTATTTAGAAAGTTAAAAATATCGAGGTTCTATAATAATACCAAATCGCACAATACACTTCATTAACCAAAATTTCCTCTATTAAATAAACAATAGTAGATCAATGACGTGGCGGCCAATGTTCGGTGATTTTAATCGTCGATAGATTTGTACAAACACGAAACAACTCTTACACTGACCATATATTTTACGACAAATGCAAAGCGTAAATCTTGCACTCATTAGAAACTACACAAGCCGGGATTTGCACCTGCGTAACATTAGCAATATTTGCACCAGTTCGAAAAGCTAAACGCATATCGCATACGATTTAAACGCATTCCTCATCAATGCTATACCGACCTATAGTTGGTCACCAGTGTGGGCAAATGAACATTGTTGACCCTTATTTATATTCCAAGGTGTCAGGGAAAGAATGTGAAAGAAACATGGTTAAGGAGTAGGTACATTTTCACACCGTTAAAAAGAAATGTTTCTGTCCCGAATCGGTGGGTTCCCGCCGTCGCCCCTACATTTGTCACGACTCCATGTAAACACGTGGGCGCTTATTGGATAGATCTTGCTCCGATATTCAAATAATACCTGATGCGGTTCTGCTATTAATAAATTACGTCAAGTGCCCTCCTTGCGCTTGCGAATAAAAGACAGGAAACTGACGGAGGTTGATCAGGTTGCACGAAACCAAGGTGATGTCAACGCTGCATGACTGACGCGGCCGAGATACGTAATGCCATGTTGAAAATCGAGTTTAAATTATCAGAATTTTTAAACTAACGTTTGAAAAACTGAAATAGTATTATAACGCTGGGAGTATATGGGGTTTAAGAATGTAACAGGTTGTTTTTTTACGACCTTACACTTCTCGCAAAACATCTGATGCGTGTGGAACAAAGTGGTATGCAACACATCATTCTTATTACAGGCGCAAATTTCCGTTAGGTTTTGTGTACAAAATATACTCAAAAACAGTGGCAGGCGCTCAGCGTTATTGCAATGCTTTATTCTTAACACAAAAATATTAATTTCGCCTATTTAGGCAGTTTCCGTCTTGTTCAAATAGAGTCTTTCGTAAATGTAAAAATTAATACCAAGAAGTACTTGAAAGTAGATGTGTACCCGAATATTCGGTTTGCCGAATTCGGACATTTTTACAAAGATTCAGTTTCGACCGAAACCGAATCTTTTACCAACACAAATTTAAAGCATATGTTATACGAATAATATTACTAATTCATTCATTGCACTGTTTTGCCACTCGTTTCGTTTATTGTTTTGTCACTTTCTGTTGTTCGTTTTTCATAATATTATTGATTGGTTTATTGTCCAGTTTGGTTACCGTTTTGATTTGTTGGTTCGTCAACATATATGGTCACACGCTATTCATTTTCCGATATGTTGCGAATAACATTATATTCGTTCATTTGTTTTCTGTACCGGGACTACGTTGGTTTGTTGTTACGTCACTGTATGTTATGAATCTTCTTTGTTTTTGTTTCACCTTTGGTTTTGTTTTACTTAGTTATAACAGTCTTTTATTTTATTGTTTATCTTATTCGGTTCGAATGCAACCCATCGCGCTGCCTTGGCATTCCAGCGCGTTGCCCTAATTATAAACACCCTTGAGACTCTTCTCAATTAGCCTTTCGAATAACCGCTGGTGTTTTTCCTCCCCAACGCGAGGGCGGTGAAAACTGCGATCCGGAAGACTTGGAATTGGTCGGCCTTAACGTGCTGATTTGCTTGCGATAACTTTTGGTACCGGTTTGTCTCTTTTTTATATTGCTTTTAAGTGTAGTTTAGCCCGTTGTGTTTTCTAAATCCGTGCGTATTAGTCCGCTTTTACAACAAGAACAAAGGCCAGATTGTTTATTCGTTACCGGGTTGCAATAGTGTTAAAACTTAAGTCTATTTATTGGTTTTACCGGCTAGCAGCCGTTAGAGCAGCGTCCTGGGCGTTAGGCGCAGTAACAGTAGCGCTACACATACAACGAGTGCTTACAGCCTTATAAGAGACCACACCATCTTACAAACTACACCATAACTAAAATCGACTAATAGTATTAACCCTTTAACTGCGGGGGGCGCATAAATGCGCCCCGAGACATGCCTCGTTGCAAACAGCGATAAAAATCATATCAGTGCGAATATTTTTTCCAACTGGGGTGCGTTTGAAAGCTTATGCATATTGGATTCAATTTATTCGAAAAAAATGATATGTCAGTATTTGAAAAAAATTAATTACAGTAGGAGAAAGTAAAAATTCGGAAAAAAACATGTTTTTTCCTAATTTTTGTTTTTGAGCCGTTTTTTGTTATTTTACGCTTGGTTGATTCACAGACAGCTGTTTGGAGTTGATTTCAGGGCTTTGCGTGCGTGTTGCGGCGATCTTTGTTTACAATTCGATATGTGTGCAGCTGAATTGGGTTTGGAAGTGGGTAGTTTTGGGCCTGTAAATTTGCCTTGATTTGCTTGAATATAGTGCTGTATCAGTCAGTTTAGCTACTATTAGTGGTGACAGCAGTTATTAATCACGAAAACAACTGTTGTAGAAGCGATTTGACTCGGGAAGTTTATGGTTGCTGACCTATATTTTGATTGTATTTGGTTATCAACTGTATTTATATTTGTCAAATGATGGGAGGATTTGGCTTCATACATGGACAACAAATACAGAAGAATCAGTGCAAAGTTCCTTTGAAATGCTTGGAATTGTGGTTTTTCTGCTAACTTCTGTGAACTGTGTTTCAATTTGTACATGTTGTGGTGTAATGATACATAATAAACATCCCATGTACAAACACTAGTGAAAGCATTATGCGTACAGGTATTTGGTAAACATTAGAATAAGTCAGTAAATTGGAAAGATTGCCAATAATTATGGGTCCCCTTCCCGGAAGGGGACGCATTTTGATTTCACTCTGTTTTTTTTTTTTTTCTGTTTTTTTTTTCTCCGGTGAAGTTTGTCCATGCACTTTTGTCCTGAAATCTTTGGTGGATTTGGATGAAATTTTCACAGATGGTAGATATGGTTATGTAGATGTGCCATTTGTTTTGTTTGACTCGATAGCCCCAGTATTTACCCCACTGGCCCCCTAAAATGGGTGAAATTTTAAACAATGTCGGAATTAGATGAAATTTGGACAGTTTTTTCATTTTGCCATAATAAGCTGTCGATTGTTGTGTTTCGTCCTGCAGCCCCAATATTTACCCCACTAGCCCCCTAAAATGGATGTTTTTTTTAAATAATGTCCAAATTAGATGAAATTTGGACAGTTTGTTCATTTTGCCATTTTAAGGCGTCAATAGTTGTGTTTTACCCTGTAGCCCCAATATTTACCCCACTAGCCCCCTAAAATGGGTGATTTTTTAATAATGTCCGAATTAGATGAAATTTGGACAGTTTGTTCAATTTGCAATAATAAGCTGTCTATAATTGTGTTTTACCCTGTAGCCTCAATATTTACCCCACTAGCCCCCTAAAATCTGTGATTTTTTTTAAACAATCCCTGCCTTGGATGAAATCTGGACAATTTGTTCATTTTGCAATTTATGGGTGTTGATTATTGAGTTCCATCATGTAGCCCCAATAACCCCTAAAATTGGTTAATTTGGCAAACAGTTGCCGAATTAAATGCAATTTGTGCCTCATATAGCATGATTACCTGTTTAAACCCATAGCACCAAAATTTATGATAGTTATTTCATGAAATGCATTATCTACAACTTTGCATCTGTGGGGGACCCATGAGTTTCTGCTTGCAGAAACAACTAAGGATATAAAAGACAGTGACTGATATGGGACCCATTATGAAATAAGTGAAGGATATATATATATATATGTGTGTGTGTGTGTGTTAAGAAATAGGTCGCAGTGTATGTGCAATGGTAATATGTGCTAAGCCACCCTTCTAGTTATTATTAAAAACAAGTTTTATACCCTCAAAAACATTATTTTTGTCCTTTACTACAGTAAAACAAGAAACTAAAATCGTTGATTATGACGTCATGGGCCAATTAATGACGTCATCGAAAAAACACACATCAATATTTTTATAAGGAATTGTTTGTAAAACAACTTGAAACTAATAATTGTAACGAAAAACATGAATAAACTGCAATTTTATGAAAAAATAGAATTGAAATGACGTCATTTCGTAAGTGATGACGTCATTGAAAAAAAAATTTTCTTTAAATTGTAGAAAATTTTATACCCGACAACTTTCCCAGAGAAAGTTTTTGCCTATCTTCTATCGATTTTGCATAAAACCTCAAAGAGCAAGAGGATGTCTAAATCATAATTTTTGTCAAAAAGAATTCAGCAGTTAAAGGGTTAAATATGTTCAGAGTCTAGACAACAAATGAGTAATTTATAGCAGGCTGGCATTCTACCCGAGAAAATGTAAAACTAATACAGAACTAATAATATGATGAAACACATGTATTCTGAACTGTTGGCCTGTAAGAAAAACTTATGCTATCATATCAAACGCGTAGCATATGACTTAGCGTGACGTTATAAATGATTCGATAGATTCGACCGAATTTATTTGGCAAAACTGCACAATATTAGGTTTCGGCCGAACCAAAAATTATCCGATTCGGTATATCTCTACTTAAAAGTAACTTAGATTCACATGTTTGGCAGATATAAATGGCGATTCATAAAGTTTACAGGCGGTATTTGCAATCTAATTACAATTACAAGATACTTTTTGCAACTTACAATAACAAGATTCAAGGGGAAATCTAAGATCTTAAGAAATTGCAATTTCAATTACAAGATGATCACGTGTTTGACGTCGTGCGTTATTGGCGTCATCGTCAAATGAAGTATTTGTAGACTGCGTGATTCAGGAAGTTGAAGTGACACGATTGAAATGGTGCAATATACATTCATCATGTGTGCGGCTAGATGTGATGTATCTTTAAGCTTTGAATGCTAAAAACACCTGCAATTCTCTGATTTGAATGTTGATTGGCCCCACACAACAAAAACTCCAACGTGGGTTAACTTGCAACACTTTTTTCCCATACCACCTACGCCGTTTGCTTCCCATGAACCGTATGTGACCTTTATCTGCCACCCAATCCCGCGGCACGTTTAATTTCGTCAATCTTTATTTTTGAAAAGGGAAAGTAAAAGAGAAAGAATCTAATTTTCAAATTTTAAGCACCGCCGATGTGGTACTTTTTGCAGACTGTCTGATGTCAACCAACATTTTCCAACTTGGGTAATTTGTGCCAGCGTTACTTATGTCCAATGGTTCTTAACGTGAGGGTGATTCCCCCCAAGAAGTAATTCGTCTAAATTTATCCCCAAGACGAAGACGTCACGAATTTACAAAAACATTGTGCAATTACCGCTTTAACAAAAAACATGCTTTAGGTAAATTACCGTGAAGGTATGATATTTTTGACGTTATATTGTTTTGTGGGTAAGAGAAGTGATTCATTAATCAACTCGTTCATGAAGAAGTTCCGCTGTTTTCTGTAAACACTAGTAAAACTTTGGCCCAGTGAAAAATATCGGTAACACAATGACGGACGCACGACTTTGTGGTGTAACACGAAACAGTGTGCAATGACATTTTGTTAAAGTTGTTTTTTCCAGCTGCAATACACAATTTATGTCTTTGTTTTTGAGTAGTTGCTACACAGTACACCTCTACGTCAGATATTGTGACGTCCAGGCAGAAGAACTTTTTTTGAGAAACCGATGCGTTTGCAATAAAAGACCATAAAAAGTAAAATACAACAGAACGATTGTTGCAGGCTATCGCTGCAGAAAGACTTCTATTTATATTTTTTCGGTTCGTGTAACAAACCGGAGGCTACAGGAAATAAGAAAGGTCAAAACCATAGTCATTATGTTGCAAATGGTCACTACATGTCGCAACAGAGCATGTTTCATCGAAAAGCTATTTTTTCAAAGAAAATATCGTCACACCTAAGAGTTAAGTCATACGAAATAGTAATTAACATTTAAAGTCAGTACAAATGATGTAAAGCCAAACACAAAGCCTTACGTGTACGAACAACGCCTTCGGTTTTGTTTCACATGATTTTATGGAGAAACGACGTCTATTTGCAGATTTGAATCCAGTTTTTAAGGTATATTTTGACAAAGCACCCGCCGTCTGTCTGTCTGTTACAATTTAAAACCGTTAATACAAACATAAATAAATTAGTATTGAATGTTGAAAAGAGCGTGCTGTTTTTATAGGGAAAAATTCAATAATTTTCACTGACGGTTTGAAGCAACGCCTATATATACCCATGCAGTTTCTTCTCCGGAAAAGAACCAGACGCCTTACAAAACCGCGTGTACTATAATGTTGCATGGCCGTTTCTTATGTTATATCTAATAAAAGAAAATTAGTTTTATTTTGCATCTGTATTATTTTTGTTCTTGTAGGTTTTATTGTGTGTAACTAAATTTGGTTATGTAACCAAAACTTAAGTTTGAAGTTTCAAAACCGGTCAGTTAAAACAAAAAGTTATCCAATAAAAACTAGTTAAGATAAACATAAATTTACAACTGGCATCAGCTCTAAAGCGTTCATGCAGGTCAGCGGTCACGGCACACACATTTATTAAATCACATTACGCCAGACCTATTAAAGGCAATGTACCAAATAGGCTGGTCACCAAGCATTCCCAAACGGCAAGGGCTAGGGTAGAATTTTTTTTATTTTTTATAAAAACTATTTTAATTTTTATAATTTTAGCTGTTTCTTTTACAAACAAAAGTCATCTTACTCTTGCAAAAGGGTTTGTCTTTTGTGCAGCATACAGGAGTTTTGCATAAAACAAGTTTATGTTCTTTAACAAATACGATTTTTTTACAAAAAACATTCCTGACAGGCCATGACTTTTAGGTTCGGCCGATTCTGGCTTTTGAAAACACGCTTAAATAATAGTTCAAACAGTTTTCGGGGGGTTTGGTGTATCATTGGGAAAAGCTACACCATAATATTTACACGTATTTTTGGATGGCTTAATGTTACTGCTTCCGATAACGTCGTTCTTTGTGACGTTGAGTGCAAACACTCCAATTACATTCGTGACATTTCAAAAAACATGGATGCTTTTTAAATATTGTTAACAAACATTTTTTTAGGAACAATACCAGTGTTTAACAAGATTTGTCGTTCAACTGGTGTAGCGCTAAACAAAATACTGTATGTTTTTTTTTCAAGAACTTGTATTTTTACTGTCGTTTCGCCCAACGGAACGGTAGGGATTCTTCAGAGAAATGAATGATATTGCGAGCACACAAGCGAAAATGTACAAGGGCAGCGGATATATTGAAAAATATTTACACTAGAACAATGGCTTTCCGTGTAGAGTTGCGTGTGCTTCTACGGACATATAGGGTCTAATTTGGAAGCCTTTGTTCGTGTGTATTTTGTTTTCGTTAAATCCCGCTGCGCTTGAACATACTCGCTTGTGTGCTTGCAATCTACCATTTATTGCCATGAAGAATTGCGTTTGTACATTATGACAGTGCGTATAACTAATGTCCTATATTTGGAGGAGAAGTCGGACGCAATATGTCCAAATAAGCACACGCAACTCTTCACGGAAAACGTTTGTTCTAGTGCAATTATTTTTCTTTTTCTTTAGCCCGCTGCGGTTGTACATTTTCACTTGTGTGCTCGCAATATACCATTTATTACTCTGAACGTCTGAAGAAGACCTACCGTTTTGTTGGGCGAAACGTCAGCAAAAATACAAGTTCTACAACAAATAGTATTTTGTTGAGCATTACACTAGTTGAACGACAAATCTTCTTAAACATGCTACCTGGTGAACGAAACGCTTGTTCAGTCTTTTCTAATACCAGTAAGTTTGGTGAAAATAAAGGCCCAAATAGACGTTAAAAGAAACATGTTTTATTTTTCAAACGTTTCGGCAAATGCTCATGCAATCACCAGTAATAATAAAGCCACATCAGTTACACCCGATTATATACACTTGGGTCACGTGAAAATAAAATACCAGCAGTAAGTTACGTTGATGCTATTTTTAGACAAACGGACGTTCTGAGACGGGTTTTTAAATTTTTAAGCTGTTACAGATACTCTTGTAAATTGAATAAAGGGTTGTCGGGCCGTTTGCGGGCTATTGTTAACGAAAAGCTAGATTTGTGACTGACTTCACATTTTGAGTCTGTAATTTTCACAACATGAAAAAGGAAAGCCTTGCACATTTACACACTCCGCTCATATGCCGGTTTTACTTAGTCGGATGATTGAAGAGTAAAAATACAACAATTCGATGATTGAAACACAACATACGATAGGAATGTACACTAGTTTACATGTTTTAAATTGAGTTTATTTCTCTTGGTTAAAGAAATCACAACGACACAATAGCACAAAAACAAACACTAAGTCGGAAATGACTGCGCAACGTAAAACGTTATAGATGGCACTATTGGTGGATACTGGCACAACGCGATGCAGCTACACCTATTGTGACAATAGCACCAAAACAATCACTAAGTCGAAATCAGCTAGGCAGCGTAAAACGTTATAGTTGGCACAATTGGCGGATAATGGCACAACGCGATGCAGCTACACCCTTTTATAAAGCCTCATGTGACTGTGGCTCACAATAAAGCAGTGGATCTCAAACTTTTTTACCATGCGGCGCATTAAAGAACTAAAATTTCCTTCCGCGGCACACTTCGCAGGCAAACACAACAGAAGTTGATCATAAGCTTATAATTAAGTTAACTTTCAACTTTATTGTGGTGGGTAAGGATGCTTTTTATTACTAATAACAAAATATGGGCTTCAAAACTTTGTTATTCGCACCAGTATTTCGCCGTAAAGGCCTAAAACACTAGGGAATGTATTTGCACTTCAAAAAAGAAAATATTTCGCGGCACACTTGGAAATCTCTCACGGCACACTAGTTTGAGAATCACTACAATAAAGTAAGATTGGCGTGTGTTGGTAAACGTGGGTCCAGTCGAGGGGACTCCATAAATCAACTACCAATGTTAGGGAAAGAGGGTGGGGTTCGACAGGAAAGGAAACCCTGTCGGATAGTTCAAGCGCCGGAAGAAAAAACACACATAAAACGACGATTACAATCAAATACTACACCTTAGACTATTATTGCATTGTTGATTAAGGAATCTGTATATAAGAGTGGAGTCATTCATGTTCGGATAGTTGATAAAAAGTTGATCATGGCATATCGCCAATCGTAAATGCTGTTAGGGTCGAAGAGGTGTATTCGACATTTATGAACATTCATAAGGTTCACACTTAAGCCACCTTTTGCCTTCCGAAGTTATGATTCGACATCTAGTGAATAAAATTTTAAATTATTAGTGTTGAAATCTGACATAACTGCAAGTGACCAGTACAGAATTGTAAGCGGGTCGAAATTTGTTCCCAAACCCGGCCCGAACCCGGCCCTAAAGGCTGTTGGTCATAAACAGTAATATAGGGTTCAGCCGGTTTGCACTGGTTCTATAAAACCGTCTCACGAAATGTTATGAGATCAGCGAACCGGTTAGCATTACTGGTTATGTCAATGGACTTTTTATAATAGAACCGGCTGAAAAATATGACGTTTGTGATAGAACCGGCTGACAAAAAAAAATTGAATCCCACCACTGGTCATAAGGTTATATCGATACTTATTACCCTTCAAAATAACTAGCTAGCCATTTCGCTCGGTGATTATTTTTACAAAAATAACAGACACAGAACTTGAAGTCAGGCCCGAGTTAAACCTGTTTGTTATAGAAACCAAAGCCCGAAACCGACCCGAAAAGCCATGGCCCGACTTACAACCCTGTAACAGTAATTTGAAAATCTCGAGGCTACTTTAAAATGCCACAGGTTTGCAACAAACTTACGAATATAACTCCTTGGTCAAATTTTTCCCGTCATATCCAACAAAAATCTGCAACATTAAAAGATTTCTTTTTGCTTCAAGCGAAAAATGATAACTTAAGTAATATGAGTAAAACAGGCGTTCCTTCTACGTATGTTACAAACGGACCAAATTTTTATAACTATTTTAATATTTTAAGGTTGAACCACCGGAGATGTTTGATCACTTAAGTATATAAGTATGCAAATTAAAAAAAGTGCACGTGAACGTGAAACACAACAATACACGTCAACATACATATGCAAAACTCACCTCCTGATTGTTCTGGTTAGGTTTTCCATTTCCTGAAAAAAGAGACAGCTCAAGAGTTTCAATTCGTATGTTACAATAGGTAAAACTATTTAAACGCACTACAACCTAAAATAGAGAGCCGAACGTGGCCTCTACTCGATGTAAAAAACTTAAATCAGGCCAAAAAGTTGGCAAAATGCGACTAATGCCGAGTGTAAAGTCAAACCCAAATCAAGCCGATTTTACACTCAAGCTCAAACCTCGTAGAAAAAGTCCGGCCCGATTTGTAACTCCGCACTATACGCAAGCAAAGTGATTCACGGAAAAATAAAACGATAATATGTATTCGCTGGCAAAAGACTTTCATGGAGTATTTTCCTTTGAAAAACATATATACGTACCCGTACCTCGGGATCGAGTTCTTCCATAAGGTGAACTGGTGGTGACAGCAATTATCAGGGCAAGAACGAAGACGATTTTCAAGTCCATATTTTGTTTGGCAGCTTCGAAACCACGCAATAAGCAAATGAATCTTCGCAAGTTTATTAAAGCTGAAAACATCAACGAACTATTTATGGAACAGACCAACAATCTTAGCGAAACCACCGACATTCAAAATAAGAATATAAAGTGAATGGGCTAAAATAAGTGGATGTGCCAACGTGACAACAATTTATTGCTAAAATTAAATATATCAAGGTTCTATATTAATACTAAATCGCACAATATACTTCCTTAACCAAAATGTTCCCTTTGGGCTATTTCTGGAAAAGTGGCGTTGGGAAATTTTATGATTGACGTCATGTCAGAGTAAAACTTTGAGTTATTTTTATTGTCAATAGGTTTATACACAAACACGAAACAACTCCTACACTGACCGCATGATTTACGACAAATACAAAGCGTAAATATTGTACTCATAAAAACTACAGGATTTGCACCTGCGCAGCAACATTAGCAATATTTGCACCTGTTAGAAAAGCTAAACGCATATCGCATACGATTTAAACGCATTCCTCATCAATGCTATACCGACCTATAGTTGGTCACCAGTGTGGCAAACGAACATTGTTGACCCTTATTTATATTCCAAGGTGTCGGGGACATTTTCACGCCGCTAAAGAGAAAGGTTTTTGTCCCTGGCGGTGGGTTCCCGTCGTCGCCCCCTAAATTTGTCAAGACTCTCTGCAAACACGTGGGCGCTTATTGCATAGATGTCGCTTCCATATTTAAATAAAAACGGTTCTGCCAGTAATAAATTATGTCAAGTGGCCTCTTTGCGCTTGTGAATGAAATACAGGAAATTGACGAAGTTGCACAAAATCAGGTTGCACAAAACGAAGATGATGTCAACGTTCTCTGACGCGGCCGACAACGGGTAGTGCAATATTGAAATACGCGAATCGAGTCTAATTAATCAGATTGCATCTAATTTTGAAACTAACATTAGAAAAAAACTGAAATACTATTAAATTGATGAGAGTATTTGGGGTTTAAGTATATAACAGGTTGTTTTAAGTCCTTACACTTCTCGCAAATCATCTGATTCGCATATTACAAAGTAGTATGTAACAAACAATTCTTATTACAGTTCAAAATTAAATGGTTTAAAGTGAATACAATAACTGTTTAATGCCACGTATAAGTGATTAGAAATTCTGGTTGATGCGTCAATAAGTCGTTTTCAATCTTCGATCAAATATTCGTGCAGCATGACTGCTTGCATCAAGGAAAAACCGGCGCAAATTTCCATTAGGTTTTGTAAATGTACAAAATATACTCAACTGGAGTGGCAGACGCTCGGCGTCAGTGTAATGTTTAATTCTTAAAACAGCAATGTTAATTTCGCCTATTCAGAAAGCATCGTCAGTTTTCATTTTATTCAAATAGAATTTGTTGTAAATGTGAAAATCCATACCAAGAAGTATATAAAAGTAATTTAGATTCACATGTTTGACACATATAAATGGCGATTCTTATAGTTTAAAGGCGGTATGTGCAATCTATGAAAGTTGCAGCTTATTTTTAGCAACATACAATTACAAGATGATGAAGTGTTTGACGTCGTGCGTTATTGGCGTCATCTTTAAGGGAAGTATTTGTAGACTGCGTAATTCAGGAAGCTAAAGCCACACGATTGAAATGGTGCAACATACATTTATCATGTGTGCGGCTAGATGTAATTGTAGCTTCGAATTCTAAAAATACTTGCGATTTTCCGATTTTAATTTTGATTGGCCCCACACAACAAAAACTTAAACGTGGGTTGACATACAACACTTTTTCCCACACCACCTACGCCATCTGCTTCACATGCACCGTATGTTACCTTATTTACCTGTCACCCAATCCCGCGGCCCGTTTAATTTGGTGAACGTTTATAAAAACGAAAGTGAAAGAGAATAAATTTAAATTCCAAATTTTAAGCGCCGATTTGGTATTTGTGTTACAGATTGTCACCTGATTTCAACTCGGAAATAAACATTTTCCAACTTGCGTCATTTGTGCTGCCGTTACTTTAGTCCAGTGGTACTTATAACCTGTAGGTAATTCCCCCAAAGAGGTTGTTTATCCAAATTACCCTCAAGACGTGGATATTTCAACCCAAAAACGATGACGTCACTAAAATAAAGATATTGTGCAATTACCCCTTTAACAAAAAATATCTTCCAGGTGAATTACCGTAATTAGAAGGTATGATATTTTTGACGTTATTGTTTTGTGGCGCAATGGTTAATAATTTCAGTTTTTGGTTAGTAGCGAATTCATTTTATCTATAGTCGATTTCAGGGAAACCACCACACAAAACAATTCAGAACCACCATAAGTCATAATTTTTTTTACAGCGGCCGAGATAATTTTTAAAACTACCCTAAGGTATTGCGCTTTCAAAATTCCGATCAATAAATTCATTATGACGGAACCAGTAGTAGCTTGAGGTGTTTTTACTATTTTAAAGTTGACTGGTGCGGCGGTTTTATATTGTTGTTATTTAATACTGCCGGATGAAATGACGTCGGGGGATGTAATGTTCGTGCCACTGGTCTAGACGAATGAAATTTGCTGTCTAAACAAATGTTCGCAGCAATAAAGCTTAAGCATTTGGTGGGATTCGAACCCACGACAGGAGTTTAAGTGTAGATAACGTTCGATCACCCGAGTTTGCTCGATAAAGCTGACTGACAGATGTTTTAAAAATCTGTCACAATTCCACTGAACATTAAGAACTGTATGACTTTCAAAACACATAGACGTGGTGGGTTGAAATACAACACTTCATCCCACACCGCCAACGCCATTTGTTTCATTTGCTTCGTATATGGTTACTACAGCCTGCCACCCAATCCCGCGACCCAAGAGTTGTAAACAGGCTTGAAATTGGAGCTCGAACCCGAAAATACAAGCCCAATCCCGCGGCCCATTTAACTTGGCCAACCTTAAAAAACTGAAAGAAAAAGAAAACGAATTTAAATTCCACTTTATGTTTTTTAGCGCCGATTTGGTATTTGTGTTACCGACTGTCAACTGATTTCAACCCGGAAATAACCATTTGTCAACTTGCGTTATTTGTGTTACTGTCAATTTAGTCCAGTGGTTCTGAACCTGTGGGTAATTCCCCTAAAGGTGATCCCTTAAAATTTCTCCCAATTTATCCTCAAAACGTGGGTAACTTACGCCTCAAAAACGATGATGCTCGAAAATAAAATTTATTGTGCAATTATCCCTTTACAAAAGTATCTTCTAGGTGAATTACCGTAATTAAAGAGTGTTTTTCACTTTCATGACGTTACCGTTTTGTGGCGCCATTGTTCATAGTTTCTTATCAGCTAATTCAATTCATCTATAGGACAGTGGTTCTTAGCCGGAAAAAGTGGGAAATTTAATAAATACAAAGAGGGAAATTATGCAAGTCGGGAGTCACCAAACTACGGTCCGCGGGTCAGAACCGGCCTTGATTAACCGTTGAAAGTTAACACGACTATTTGCAAGAAGGGGGGACTCTTCATTATTCAACATAATTTTACTCCCTGACAGGGGTTGATGTTCAACTAAAAACAATCTTTTAAGCGCTTGCAAGTCCAGACGAAATCGCTTCAAATATTTGGTTTGTTTATGTAAGGAACAAAACATGATTATAAAAATAACAGGGGGGGCATTTCGAACATGGTGACTGACTTTAGTGCACCAAAAAGGTTAAGAGGCACTGATCTAGGGGAACGATTTCACAAAAGTCCAGAACAACCAAGTCATCAAAAATTTTTTACGGTGGCCCGAATAGTTTTAAAAATGACCCTGAAGGGCAACATAGCTTACAGTCCTTGCTTGTACTTTCCCAAACAGAGCCCGGCAAAGCAATTTTGGCGGGACTTTTTCTACAATTTCAAAGTTACATGGTTAGGCTGTTTTATACGTTATTTATCACTGTCTACCACCGGATGAAATCACGTCGCGGGGCGGATTCTACGTCGAGGATATAGTTAACAAGCTTAGACGGATTAAATTTGCTGTCTAAACAATGTTCGCAGGTAGTAGGGATAAAAAAGCTTAAGTATTCGGTGGGATTTGAACCCACGACAGGAGTTTTAAGCACAGATAACGTTCGGCCACCTGAGTTTGCTCGATGAAACTGACTGACAGATATTTTGAAACGGAATTAATCTGTTACATTTCCACTGAATATTGAACTGTGTGACTTTCAAAAACACCTACATGTATAGCCTCAATGTACCAACGCTATTTTGTTTCTTCTCATCCAAACGGCTTTTAACTCAAGGCCTATTTAACTCTGAACCAAACGCCTTTGAATATGACATATATATTCGACAAAAATCAATTATAGAACAGTAATTGTTGATATACTGAAAATAATTAAAATAACACGATTTAAAATGTCCATGCCATCATCAGGGAAATAAATTGACAAAACGTCTGCAACACGACTTTACGTAATAGTTTTTCATGAAAATCTGCAAATAAAGTCATAATTCACGAATTCACTGATTTTTACGTGATACACATAAAGTCGTAATGTTGTTAAATTAGTAGGTGTTGGTCACTTAACATTTGGCGCATCGTAAGAAGAAAAGGAAACAAATATAACTTGGCATGAAGACACCGTAACCACACGAAGGATGATTCCATTCTCAGTCTGGTACAGTTTAATGCGAATAAAAGTCAAATAGCGCTTCTTCAAAGTTTGTTGCTTCAGATTAACCGACGTTTACTGTATTTGAAATTCCTATAAAGCAGACATACGCCACCGTAATGATACAGCAAATAAGTACCAACAATCCAATCTCTTCTCCTTGTATCAGTTGTGGTTAAGATTGGGCAGATACCACAAGCCACACAGTCATCATTCATCGAAAGCAACAAACATGATAGCGATCCCTCGGGTCCACGATTCGCGAAATGTGCAAATTAAATTCCTGACGGTGCTCGGAGTCTGTTTCATGTGATGCCAGCTGCTACGCGGGAACACCGCACACTCATGTCTCCCCTTGCGGCGAAACATTCCTGGCCAGTTTGACAAGGACAAGCACTCACGTTTTGAGGCGTCGGTCAGATGTCAACGGAGCTTGTAATATTATCGCAGTTGTGGCTCGGTATCGAGTTCTTCGATAAGGTGAACTGGTGGTGACAGCAATTATCAGGGCAAGAACGAAGACGATTTTCAAGTCCATAGTTAGCAGCTTCGAAATCATGCAATAAGCAAACGATTCCTGCAACTCTGTTACAGCTAAAAATGCCAACGGAATATTTAAGGAACAGACCAACAATCTTCCAAGATCAGAATAAAAAGTGAATGGGCTAAAATAAGTGGATGTGCCAACTTGTCAACAATTTATTGCTAAAATTAAATATATCAAGGTTCTATATTAATACTAAATCGCACAATATACTTCCTTAACCAAAATGTTCCCTTTGGGCTATTTCTGGAAAAGTGGTGTTGCAATTTTTTGATTAACGTCATGTCAGAGCAAATTTTGAGTTATTTTTATTGTCAATAGGTTTATACACAAACACGAAACAACTGCTACACTGACCGCATGATTTACGACAAATACAAAGCGTAAATCTTGTACTCACAAAAACTACAGGATTTGCACCTGCTCATCTTGTACGCATTATAAACTATACACGCCGGGATATGTATATGCGCAACATTAGCAATATTTGCACCAGTTAGAAAAGCTAAACGCATATCGCACACGATTTAAACGCATTCCTCATCAATGCTATACCGACCTATAGTTGGTCACCAGTGTGGCAAACGAAAATTGTTGACCGCTATTTATTAGTGAGAGAGGCCCCTACAGGGGCATTTTCAGGTTTTGTCCCTGTTGGTGGGTTCCCGTCGTCGCCCCTAGACTCCCTGCAAACACGTGGGCGCTTATTGGATAGATGTTGCTCCGATATTTAAACACTACCTGATGCGGTTCTGCCAGTATTAAATTACGTCAAGTGAACTACTTGCGCTTGTGATTGAAAGGCAGGAAACTGACGGAGGTTGATCAGGTTGCAAAAAAAACAAGATGATGTCAACGATGTTTGACGAGGCCAACAACAGATAGTGCAATACTGAAATACGCGAATCGAGTTTAATTAATCAGATTGCGTCTAATTTTGAAACTAACATTAAAAAAATGAAATACTATTAAATTGATGAGAGTATTTGGGGTTTAAGTATATAACAGGTTGTTTTAAGTCTTTACACTTCTCGCAAAACATCTGGTGCGTATATTACAAAGTAGTATGTAACAAACAATTATTATTACAGTTCAAAATTAAATGGTTTGAAGTGAATACAATAACTGTTTAATGCTACGTATAAGTGCTTAGAAATTCTGGTTGATGCGTCAATAAGTCTGACGGGAAGTGTTTGACGTCGTACTTTAATGGCGCAACAAGATTATTATGAATCATTTAGGTTTGAATTGTTACAACACACCTCGGACCCTTGTCAGTGTAGCGCGGAACCCTAGGGTTCCCCGGTTGAAAAGCACCGGGTTGCATGCGACTGTTGAGTTGTATAGGTCGTCTCTTACGAGCGATTCTGGTATCTTACGTCACAAGTAACAAAAAAGGCATTTGTTTGGGCACAGCCTGCCACCCATTCCGCGACCCAAGAGTTGTAAACGGGCTTGAAATTGGAGCTCCAACACGAAAGTACAAGCCCAATCTCGCGGCCCATTTAACATGGCCAACCTTTACCGACTTGTGTTTCTTGTGTCACTGTCAATTTAGTCCACCTGGTTCTTACCCTATGGGTAATCCCCTTAAGCAGTGATTCTTAACCTTTTTGGTGTGGTTTCCCACTAAAGTAAATCACCAAGTTCGAATTTCCCACTCTGATATTTTTATAATGATGTTTTGTGCCAAATATTAACAAAAAAGATATATTCTTGAATCGAAATAATTTTGTGAAGCGATTTGGTCGGCACCTTAAAGGTATACTGAAATCTTATTTAGTGATTTCGTGGGTAAGTAAAATTGTGTGGGATTTTAAAAAATCTTATGTGCTTGCAATAGTCATTTATCGCATCACAATCAACAGACCAAATGCATTTATTCGCGAACAATAACAAAGTCTTTGATACTTTTAGTAATGTCTGTGACGTAACAAACGATTTTTGGATTTTTATGCGCCTTGTAAAACTAGGTAAAGTCTTACATGTTGTTGCGGAAAATATTGTATTAAATTAACTTTCAATGGTTGATTTCAACCCACGGGCCCGAGTTTGGCGACTTCTGACTCATAATTTTCCTCCAAAAACATTAAATTTCCCACTAGTGGGAAATTTCCCACCGGTTAAGAACCACTGCTCTAAAACATTATATTTCCCAAATTTCCCACCGGTTAAGAACCACTGCCCTAAAGATTATCTTCCTAAAATTTATCCAAATTTACCGGGGGATTTACGCCTAAAAAACGATGATGCTCGAAAATAAAAATTATTGTGCAATTATTTCTTTAAAAAAGTATCTTCTAGGTCAGGGGCGGGCAACATACGGCCCGCGGGCCGGATCCGGCCCGCGACGGGATTTTGAGCGGCCCGCAGACAGTTTCAGTTATTACATGATAATGTGGTCCGGGCCGCAATCCCCCGCTACTTGCTTACTGCGTCAAATTATAGTTGTAACGGACAGTCATGCTCCCCAATAACAAAAACACTTTCCCGCCGTTGTTACCATTGCACCATACGTCCATTGTTACGACATAACTGCCAACCATGTGTGTGGCCTGCTTTCACGGTTTTCTTTGTTTCCACACGTGTAGCCTAGTTAGTGTTTCAGCAGTATCTAAGTCTGTGGTGTGCATTAAATTTACTGTGGTGAATAGTTTTATGTTATATCAGTTAGATTGTTTGGACTGTATTGTATTTGTGATGTTCTTGAGTGTATTTGGTTTAGGTGGTCAAAAATCCGTTTTAAATCACTGGATAAATACGCGATTAATGTATCGATTCAGGAATCCGGCCCGCCAGGTACTTCATTTTTCCATATCAGGCCCGCCGACTGGAGAAGTTGCCCGCCCCTGTTCTAGGTGAATTACCGTAATTAGAGAGTGTGTTTTTCACTTTCGTGACGTCATCGTTTGTTGTGTTTATCATTGTCTATGACCGAATGAAATCACGTCGCGGGGCGGATCCTGCCTCGAGGATGTGTTAACAACCTTTATAGTATAGACAAGTAAAAGTTGCTGTCTAAATAATGTTTGCAGCAAGTCGAGGGATAAAAAAGGTAAGCATTCGGCGGGATTTGAACCCACGGGTTTTAAGCATATAGAAAACGTTCAACCACCTCAGTTTGCTCCATAAAGCTGACTGACAGATATTTCAAAACGCAATTAATCTGTCATATTTTCACTGAATATTGAAATGTGTGACTTTCAAAACACATACATGTATAGCATCAATGTACCAACGCTATTTTGTTCCTTCTCAACTTTCACCGATGTACTCAAATCTGCCATTAGCCACTCTCATTCAAACGGCTTTAACTGTAGGGCTATTTATTCTCAACCAAAAGCCTTTGAATATGACATATATATTGGATAAAATCGATTATAGAACAGTAATTGTTGATATACTGAAAAAAATTAAAATAACGCAATTTAAAATGTCCATGCCATCATCAGTGACATAAATTGACAAAACGTCTGCAACACGACTTTACGTAATAGTTTTTTCAGTAAATCCGCAAATAAAGTCATATTTCACGAATTCACTGATTGATGCGTGATACACATAAAGTTATCAATTTGTTAAATTAGTAGGTGTTGGTCACGTAACATTTGGCGCATCGTAAGAAGAAAAGGAAACAAATATAACTTGGCATGAAGACACCGTAACCACACGAAGGATGATTCGATTCTCAGTCTGGCACAGTTTAATGTGTATATCCATACATGACCCTGCAAATAGCGCTTCTTCAAAGTTTGTTGCTTCGGATTAACCGAGATTTGCCGTATTTGAAAATCCTATGAAGCAGAAATACGCCATCGTAATGCTACAGCAAATAAGTACTAACAATCCAATTTCTACTCCTTATATCAGTTGTGGTTAAGATTGGGCAGAGACCTCAAGCCACACAGTCATCATTCATCGAAAGCAACAAACATGATGGCGATCCCTCGGGTCCACGATTCGCGAATTGTGCAAATTAAATTCCTGACGGTGCTCGGAGTCTGTTTCATGTGATGCCAGCTGCTACGCGGGAACACCGCACACTCATGTCTCCCCTTGCGGCGAAACATTCCCGACCAGTTCGACAAGGACAAGCACTCACGTTTTGAGGCGTCGGTCAGATGTCAACGGAGCTTGTAATATTACCGCAGTTGTGGCAGCTCTGTCAAAATGCTCATACGAGGTTTGGTGTTAAAGCCGCCAGCGAGCTTATAAAAAAGGAAAATGCATTTCAAGTGATGATGTTTGTGGCGTGTTTAGTAAAATATAAATGTCTCGTGATTTATTTATTCTTGTTAATGACAATATTATGTCTGAACAAGATGATTGCATGTATTGTTATTCCATTGGCAAATTTGTGCAAAGCAATTGTGTTATTCAAGTTCACATAGGCTCAGAGTTGCAAGCGGACCTTGAATTGGGGTCCAGACTCCAGAACGAAAAGCACCCGCACGAACACGGGCCGAGCACATTTTTTAAATAGCCCGAAATAGACCAGAAAGTTGGTTAAATTGCAAAACAAATATAGTCTCTATAGGTTAAAGTCAGGCATGAATCAAATCTGATTTACGCAAACTTAAGCGCGAATCTGACCCGAAACACACTAAGCCCCAAATACATCTCTGCTGTATAATGTTATCTCGCAATTAGGTGGTAAAGGTTTTATCTAAAATTTACCGACGGGATTACACTCCTAAACGCTATGTAAGTCTGCGCATACTTTCTGCACATTGACAGAGCGGTTGTTTGACAAAAACCAGGTCGTATTCGACAGTGAAATGCCCTCTGGCTGTGAAGCAGACAGCTCGTTAGTTGCGAGCGTACGAAGCACTGTCTGACACAGAAACATATAGCAGCCCTGCAGGGGGTTTCTAGCAGGAGAAAGTCGAAGTTTGTTGTGTTTTATCTGGTTTTAACCGAGATTCTAAATTTGTATCTTGATTGCAGAATTGCTGAATAATGCTTTTGCCAATGTTGATGAAAGTCGTAATAGGAATATCTCTGTTCAATTTCATTCTAACAACTTACATCTTTTTGCTGAGGAGACGAAATTTTCGAGTTATTTTTACCAAGGACAAAACTTTAACTTTGCCAGGTAAATTGCTACTTAGCTTCTAAAGTGAGGTGCAATGTTATTCCTAAAGTGGAAAATACCATACTGTGTATGGCAACATGTGCTCAAAAAAAGTAATTGGGCAAGAACGTTAGCTTCAGCAGTGAAGTGGAGAGGCAAGGATATGGGAATGTGTTTGTAAAAAAGGATGAATTAGATGCAATAGTGAACAATATTTTATTAATTCTCCACGCTGTTTCTTTACTCATCAAGTCAATGATACTAATTATGCAAAGTCAATTAAAAAACATGATTACTTTACTCCACATTTATATTTTGCAATCCAAACAGATTCATCATATAGATATGGGCAGATAGGGGAAAGTGTTTGTGAAAAAAATAATAAATTAAACTGTTTAGACTATTAGAGAATGAAAAAAATGAAAAACAACAGCCCTTTATGGTTTTTACCAACTCTCCATGTTGTAAACATTATACTCATCAAATCAATGTCACTAACTATGCAAAGGCAAATTGAAAAATATGGTTACTTTGCATTTGTATTTTACAATCCAAACTAAGCATCATCTGCTATAGCAGAATTTTTTGGGGGCATTTTAAAACTGTATTAGACTTTTAAAATTGATCAACCCTCTAAACCAGTGGTCGGCAACCGCCGGGTCGCGGCCCGGTACCGGTCCGCGACGAGTTCATTACCGGGCCGTATAATTTTTTTAGGTTAAATGCAAAACATTTTGCCCATGTATACCCGGGAATGATAAACTAATTTATGCGTGTTCATTGCTAAATATTTGTAGTATTTTGAAGGAAAATTTTAGTTTAAAAAACGGTCCGCAGTACAAAAAAGGTTGCCGACCCCTGCTCTAAACGAGTGTTCCTGTTGTTATTTATTAAAGATTCGGAACCTCAATTAAAACGTAGGTTATTCATAATAATCAATGTTGCAGCCGAAGCATTTCGAAAGTTCGAGAGTGCTTGGTTTCGGGAGGAAATTTCGCGGAACGCACGGAACTTTCATGTGGATTCCGACCGAATAAAACGGAAAGGTCCTAATGTTCCGCTTCTCACATTTAACAAACCGACTGGACGCCAACACAGGTTGAAATAATTATCCTGTTAACTTACAAATATTTGAAACAGCGATTGTTGAAAAAAGCTCGCTAGAATTTTTTTAAGCAACTTATATAGCACTGCGATTTGGTTTAGTTAGGTATGTTCGGCTAAAAATGAATGACGTCATATTTCTGCGTCACAATAGTTATTATGACACCATGCCACAAGTCACAACGTTAAATTAAAAGTAGAAAAATATTATATTGCTTGAGAAGCGAAAAAATGGTCTTTTTTGTCCCATAGGCCAACATATTCACGGTAGAATTTTCATGATAATACAATTATTCAATACATTTTAATTAATTATTTTTTATTACGAAAGGGGGACATCAAAGTGTTTAATCCTTGAAGAACAATATTACTCAGACTCCTAAGGGTATATTGCACGATTTATATTTTCATGTTCGAGATATATTATAACAGAAGCATTTAACCAGCACCACTGCGTAGAACGCAATTCAACTGTATCAACTAACAACCCCAAAGTGAAAATTCTTGACATAGCACTGAAAATTATATTCTTCATAGCTCCTCCTCGCAATGGTTCAACATTTTCATGCCAACATACGAAGCTGCTGGCAAAGCTGAAGATTTTGTCGATGGCAAACCGATACGTGAGTTTCACCGCAAAAACCATTTTGTTGCGACAACTCAATGATAAAAAGCCAGATAACGGCTTACCGCTTTATGACTCCCAAGCTTAAAAGTATTTTCTTTGCGTGACATAATTCTATCTGATCTCCCTTCATTTTTCTTTGCATGTTTAAAAGCATTTTAAGAAATAAACCTTTGCGGATGTTTCGTTAGATCCCAGTGACGTATACTTCATGGTGAGAACGACAAAATCTAATCACGTGACACGAGTTCCAGTGCTGCTTGACACGTGGGTTTCGCTGGTGCCGAACCATACAACTGTTTTAACAGGTTTGCCAAAAATATATTGCTGATTTTATATATTGGTGAATTGTTGGTGGTGTGTTATTCATACACGATAAAATGTTGGGTCACTATATACGTAACTGTTCAAAAGTTTAATGGTGAAAATAACGGCCCATATAGACGTAAAAAGCCGAAACGTTTGAAAAATAAAGCAAGTCACTTTTTACGTCAATGTGCATGGGCCATTATTTTCACCATCAATGTCGGGTTTTGTGAGAAAAAGGGTTGCCTACTGCTTTTAAGATAACAGTATGTGGATGTAAAATATAACGAAAACAATTAATTTACCTGTGCAAACATAACATTTGCTGTAGTTGCAATAAATTAAATTGTAGATATTTGACCTTTTCTTAGCTTTTATCTGGATTTATGCAGAAAAAAATATCCGGTACCTTATTGTATTTCGTAACCCCTTCAAGCCTTGTACGTACAATGAGACAATAAAGGATCGTACATGTCATTTCGCATTCGTATGTTTTCACGGGGTTTAAACCCAGGACGCTCCCAAGAACGAAACCCGCTCAGGTTTTCAAAAGTCTGTTATGGGTCAGGCGCCCTGGACCATATGACCAAGTTCCTGCCTTTCCCATTCTTTGTATTTAAAAGATTACAAGGAGAGAACTTGTTTTGGGCGCAGATTCAGACGACAAAGAGTTGCAACAGAATTTAACATCACGATTCGGTGATTTCGCACCGCGTCTTTTGGTGACAGATTGCCCGAGTAATTCTCACAGCAAATGGGCTCTCTTCTGCAAGTTGTACTGGGAATATCAGAGCTATGTTAATCTACATATGAAGGTGAATAGCTACACCAGGCGAAAAACTTTACATGTCAAATTTGCACCAAGCACCTTACTTTAAACTGTTAAAACACGATGGGATTGGTAGTGTCACCAGCTGCACTGACGAGACATTATAAGTCGAAACAGTGTGTCTGTAGCTTACTTATCATAGACGTGTTGCTCTTATCATTAACCCCAATTGGTTAAACTGAATTCGGTTTATCCAGATCTTCTTCTAATTACAGACAAATATTTTGTTCTAAACGGGCGCGTATCAACTGAGGTTTTCTTATGTTGTAGTGACAGTACGATTTTTTCAAATATTTTAACCTAATGTCCATCTTTGTACCCATCCAACACTTTCATTTCATATGACATAACATTTGCGATTCGGGACAATCTAACACCATTTTACATGCAGGAATCATGGTTTTGTCATTTTGATGACGACTCCTACGTAAATGTGGCACAACTGCTGACCTTACTTGGGCGTTTTGACCCCAATGAACCTGTGTACCTCGGAAGGGCTCCGTCAAAGTCCCGAGCAAGTGTAACACTGGCTTATAATGTTGATCTTCACAAAGAACCTTACAACGATGAGTTTCATGTATGTAACGTTTCTTTAATGTTGTTAAGTAACTATTAGGCAAAAAATCAAATTTAAAATTGAACCGTTTTTGGTCTTTCGAAATTAAAATACCGATAAAAATTTTTTTGGGGTGGATTGCTGCCGGAATATTCGAATTTTAATAAGGTTCTAGACGCCCATGGCCTCCTACTGACCCCCAATGGGTTGAAATCGCAGTCGGAAAATTGATATTTAAACTGGAATGAAATAAATGTAGGGAAAGGCTATAGCTTTGCAGCCGTTTCTGATATTGCGAAATAAAAATATCGATGCAAAATTCAATTTTGACTGGGCTACTGCCGGAATACGTAACTCGGCCTAATTTTCGCTGAGTGCACAGCGCATATGTATCTTTGTATTCAAATTTGAGCTTAAATGAAAGCTTGCAAGCTAAATATTGGCTTGTGTCTTATTGTTGGTAAATAAACTTTTTCATTTGCAGCACGTGATTAAAGATGAGGCCGATCTGGTGTCTTTCCACTTCGCTCTTGGTGGGGCTGGGTTTTGCATCTCAAGAGAACTGGCTAAACGGATGAAACCTGTTATGGAGGCGAGTTTTAATCCGCGGCTGGAAACAAAAATTAATGCCCCAAACGTCCTCTAGATGGCAGTATACCTGCTATGTCTGCCACGCTTAATTCTGTTGGTACTTATAATAAGGAAAAACCACAAAACACTATTTTGTACCTGGAAATTAGACATAAGGTTTATCAGAGTAGTGATCAACCAAGCAACGAACTGGTTGATTCTATTTTTAGAAATTTTTAGAAGAGTATTGAAACTTGGCAAGTATAAATCACATTACATAAAGCCCATTCACAAAGCACTCCCATATGACAAGGCGTAGGCTAGCAAAATCTAACCTGCGGTGGGATTCGAACCCACTATAGTTAAACAAGTATAGTTTTTTGCTGTTTGACTGCATTATGTTTAAAAAAAAATTAATTTAAACAACACTGAAACCAATCTTGTTATTATTGCAGGGACCTTCAATAGTTCGGATCGCGTCATCAATCACGCTTCCCGACGATTGCGTCATGGGTTACGTCATTACCCACGTGCTCAACGTGTCGCTAACCAACGTCATGCAAATGCACTCGCATATTGAAGACATGACATCATACACATTACGTGAACTCGCCGATGAGGTCACTTTCAGTTTTACGTCATCTACTGTCGATGACGCAAACTCAGACAAGAAAAAACTTTCCGTTGAAAATGAGAAACACGCGAAAGTTGTTTGGAGCCGGTACGGAATTGACAGTTACTTAACCAAGAGACTTCATAATGCTTTGTATGGGAATAAAGGAAGTTAACTAGATAGACAACATTTTCGTCGAAATTTTGTTTTTTACTTAATTCGTCAACATAATAACACATAAAGACAATCACCTCAAAATAGCTTGATCGATACCAAAAATTGTCAGAGATGTTGAAATCGTTTAATGCATCATTTGCAGTATTGGTATTGGTAACAACATGTTAAACTATTGCAATGGAACATTTTCTCTACATACAAGCTATCCAGCATATTGTGTTTGATTATATTTGCCAACGCAAACTATACTTCGCAGAAACGAGTGGCCATTATGGCATTTTTTATTCCAGCTGTTGTCTTTTTTCTTCATAAAAATACCTCACTAGATGATGCTATTGAGCATTTACCATCGTGCTCCACTAGGAAAACGAGCCGTGTAGATTTTAACCGACATTGTTTGGTGTTACTGTCTTTTTTCATTACTACTGGTTGCAATACACAAGGCTACACATGTTTTATTTTCCGTATTCTTGCGTTAACGCTATATGTTTACATCACATGTCGTACAAACTTTCTGGAAAGTTTCTTGCTTTTACTTTAGGTTTTGTATCACTTACTCGACAAAATCGTGACATTAGTTGGAAATATTTCCTACGTTTTATTTTCTTGTGCAATTCGAACTTTTATTAAAATACATCGATTTGTGTGTTGTTGATGTTTGTATTTGAAAAGTAGGCATTATCAAACAAAAAAAGACTGGTAAGTTATCCACCGTTGTTTTAACATGTATAGGTCTACATTTCACTTAAGTAATAGACATCTTCAGTAGGCTATCTGCAATAATAAACAGCGTTAGAGAATCGTACACAAGTTGAAATAACAGATTTATAACGTTCGGTAACCTGTAATAACGGAAAAATTAAACAGGTAACAAACTATATTTTCGTATTTGCAAATATGTAATTGCATTAGCGCCGCGGAATTAAAAATTGGGACAACTTTTATCACCTTTGGTCCAAGTTCATAAAGTAAATTAAGAAAATCATAAAATTATGCTGTTGCTCGCAGTATTTTATTCTAAACAACTTTCTGGAGAGGAATGAATTATGCAGGACCCTGGAGTTTATTGTGACACAGCTATTCCGCTTTGCGCCTTAATTCTTAATCACGATTGCGTCCAATCATCGCCAATCAATCATTGAGACTGTGGAATGTTAGCCATTTTTCCTCTCTCATCTCATTTTTAGGAAATTAGTTTTATTTTTATTTTGTCATTTGGTCACTGCAACGGAATAGGTTGAGCTTCGCAAAAGATACCTTTGCGCCTTTAGGTCTTTGACTAAGAGATGTATTTCAAAATCAGAAAGTGGAAAAACCTACGAAAATGAAAATTGTGATAGTTTGACTACGTTGTTCTTCTCTGAAGGTATCCAGTCCAGTCATATCCCATCTCACTGGGCTATCTGGGACAGCAAAACCGCTCATGCGGAAATAACACTTCGGTGTTTGCTCTGCGTCTCTGCGTGTGTGTGGTGGAAAAACGCCCTGAAGGCCGTCGCACTAAGTCGAAGGGAGAGAGACCTGCACTGGCCCACAAACAATGAAAAGCTTGTCTAAAAACGCTGCCAGTCAGGAGAGAAAAGCAACGTCTGCCCGCGGGCGCTGTTAGCAATCGCAGTGAGTGATTAATAACTTAAACGCGACTGTTTCTGCGTCTACCAGGTAACATATATGACGCCGGAATATAATTTTAGGTTCGCCTGAGTTGCTGGAATCAGTGTTTAGTTTTTTCGCGTTGCCAGGTGAAAGGAGATAGTAGTGCTTGTTTTCTGATAAGCCAGCCTCTGATAACAGTGTATCGAAATTGATAACAGGCTTGAGCAGTACAGCATGGCGAGTGGTAACTTATGCTTACTTATCTTCGTTCAACTATCTACGACTTCCTTATCAAGATACTTGGTGGACTTGACCTATCGGATTATATTCTGCGCTCGTGCCGTAGTGGACAACAACGGCAGCAACATCCCGTCCTGCTCGCCAAACAACGACTTGGCAGTGTTAGTTTTGCTAGTTGTGTTTATCTAGCGCACAAAGATAAGGAAGTTTGAGTTTGCAGTTGCAGGATATTTTAAAAAAGTAAAACTTTGTTAGTCAGTATAAAATCCACAACACAGTTAATCGTAGCCATGCATTTCTCAATGGCTGATCAGGCAGTGTAACCAAAGTTCAATTTAAATGAAATGCGTTTAAAAGTTATATTAAATACGTTACGTTTCGATTTCTTGTCAATAGGCAATTAGGCGTACGAAATGTTTATTTACACCAGGATGTTATACTACATGTTGAGTAAACGTAGCATGTATTGTTTCCTAATAATCGCACTTGTGTGTAGAATTAAGCAATTGTTTAGGGTTCATAGAGAATAAAGTTGTAAAACAGGAAGCAGCTTTTCAGCTTTTCCAACAGCGTGTCTGTTAACGCTTGTAAGCAATGTTTTCAGTCAGCTTGAGATCAGTTTACGTGTGCGTTGATATTCAGAGCTCCCTGTAAACTATCTGCTTTCACTAGAGCCTGTTAGCAAGTGTTTTTGTAGACCGCCCATGTAACAAAATAAGCCAGGCTGCCAGTTTATCCAGCGATAATGTATCAGCAAAGGCCGTTGATGCTTTGTGTCGACGCGTATTCAGGCAATTACACCATTCAGCGGAAAAGTGCTTGGAAATTAAACCGCATGTATTTCTACGGTTTTGTAAAACTGTGGGAAAATGAACACGCTTTTAAATAAGGGCGTTTAGCAGTTGTTTAAATCTCAACGAAATCGGCACTTATTTGCGGCTGCTAGAACAGCGTGAGGGCAAAACTCCCGATATTAATAACGATAGCTGTCCACTTGAAATATGAGCGCTCCTTGGGGGACTCTCAAAGCGAGCACTGATGGGTCGTATATAACTTACGTAATAACCATTCGAAGTTTTTAGCCCTAACGAGCTTTGCGCTGTGGTCGAGAGAGAGATGGCACAGATTTCCGCCCATTAAAAAGCAATATCACAATATTGCCAATATTTCTCGACCCAGCAGTGGCCTTCAAATCAATTCTGGCCATGCTTTTGTGCGCGGATACAATACGGTGTACACTGTACAGTCACTAAAGTAAAGCAGTCATAAATATACATTTTTCATGTGTCGCTATTTTTCGTTGCAGGAGGTTTTCAGTTTCATTTACTCCATGGAGCTGATATACTTGGTGTTAGCATGCCTTTGTGCGTTGGATTACTGTCAAGCACAGGACCATATTTACAGGACAAATGAAGAGACCGGCAAAGGCCATTATGTGGGAAATGTACCACAGGACATAGGCCTTGCACCCGTGCCGCCGAATGGCCAGAAACGCTCATATCGTATCATGAATGGCGGTGACAAAATTAGTGTAGATGCTGTCAGTGGTGATTTGAAAACAGCCATGCAACTGGATCGCGAAGTTTTGTGCCCCGACAACCCGGACCGGTGTGAAATCAACGTCGAAGTGTTAGTTGTGCCACCGTTTCGACTTCTAAATCTGCTGTTCATTGTGAATGACCTAAACGACAACGCACCCAAATTTCCAACTGAAATCATTAAAAAGGATATTTCCGAAAGTGCTATCGTCGGTTCAGCGATTCGATTAGACAGCGCCATCGACCCTGACCTTAAATTAAACTCCATCCAAAACTACAAGATATCTTCATCTCCACCGAGCCGCAAGGACAAAAATGGTGTCAGCGTCCCATATTTTCGCCTGGACATTATCCAAAATATCGACGGCACAAAGATACCTCAGCTGAACCTAACTCAGTCTCTTGATAGGGAACAGGTCGACTCGTATGAACTTCTGCTTTACGCCATTGATGGGGGTTCCACAGCCTTGACCGGGACAGCTACAGTACAAATAAGCGTCACAGACTCAAATGACAACCAACCTGAATTTCCACAGGACAGCTATGTGCGAGAAATACCTGAGAGTATGCAACCTGGCTCGTTGGTCATCCAGGTCACAGCAAGCGATTTAGATGCTGGTTCAAATGCCGATATCGAATACACCTTCCCAACAGTGGTTAATGATCATGACCGTTCACTGTTTGACCTTGACTCTGAAACCGGGGCCATCACTATAAAGGAACCAGGTTTGGACTTTGAAAACAAGAATATACATCACCTGACTGTAGAAGCTAGAGACAGAGGCCCCAACCCTGCGTCTGCTTACACCACTGTCACCGTTAAAGTACTGGATGTAAATGATGAAGCTCCTCATATAGATGTAAGCTTTATGGATTTTGTTGAAAAGAAGATAGACGATACAGGCAGTGTTGCACCAAACAGCGTCCTCATCAAAGAAGATATTGCTAACGAAACTTACATCGCATTTGTGACCGTCACTGACCGAGATACCGGTAAAAATGGTCGGGTTGTTTGTCACATAAAACAACCCTCCAGTTTTGAGCTTAAGGATTTAGATCAGGACCAAAATAGGTAAGACCAAAGTTACTAAATATTTCATTGTCTAGACTAGTGTCAGCTAATTAGGATTTTCACTGTGTTAAAAGTGACTTACATTATGAATTTGTTGCAGGTATCTGATACGCACAAAGAACCTTCTCGACCGAGAAACAGAACGATACCACAAAATAGAGATTGTAGCAACAGACGAAGGCTCTCCTTCACTCAGTAACACAACAACGGTTCTTGTGGAGTTACTTGACATCAACGATAATGCACCCAAGTTTGGCAAGCCGGAATATATCGTGGATGTTAGTGAGAATGTCGACCACGGCGAAAGGGTCACAGAAATATTAGCACAAGACCCAGATGCGGGAGCAAATGCCCAAATCACGTATTCGATTCGGCCAACATATGAAAACACAGTTACTCCCTTCACAATCGATGCAGATACCGGGATTGTGCGATTTGCAAACGATGCAACTAAATTGGATGCTGAGAATGCTACCGAACCGTTCGCGCTAACTGTGACCGCCACTGATAACGGAGACCCACGGCTGAGCTCAACCACATTGCTAACAGTAAGTTTACATGCATTATAAGTTGCTTCTGTGTAGTTGGGAGCAGGTTTGTAATATTTATGTGCTTTTTTTCAGATCAAAGTCATGGATGAAAACGACAACGTACCCGTGTTCCGGAAGAAGATATACGACTTTCGGATTCGCGAGGACAGTAAACGCGGGACTTACGTTGGTCAAGTGATTGCTGATGACGCTGATGTTGACAAGACAACTAACGCTCGCATCACATACAGCTTTGCACACGACTCAAATGAACCTAACCCGTTTACACTGAAGGAGGAAACTGGTAAGCTAAACCCCATTGTGCCCTGCGTGACATCAAGCAAAACAAAATATTAAGTTCGGCATAAGGTTTAATATAGCAACGAACTGGGACGTTCTTTTTTTTAGTTTGAAGTCGTGTATTATTTTGGTTTGTTAACGGTAAGAGCTGGAGGTAATGTAAGTCTTTTGTTTGGCAGGTGAAATTCATTTCGATGGCGAACAAAGTCAAATAGACAGAGAAGCCCGCGATTCCAGACCCTACATCCTCACTGTTGAGGCCTGGGACAACGGGAAAGACCCGACAAGCGACAGAGCCACTGTTGAAATATATCTGGAAGATGTTAACGACAACAGCCCATCTATAGTGTTCCCCAACGTAACACGGGATATTGCGATTGTGTACATCGTGCCGCAACAGGAGATGGACGAAACTCTCTCGGAAGCTGTCGACGGAACAGACGCACCAAGTGATGAAGAAGCGATGGATTATCTGCTGGAGAGCAGTGAGTTATCGGTCGCGCAGCAAGTCATCCGCATCGGGACGTCGGAATCCCCGATGCAGAGTCATCCTCCTCTGCAAGTCCCCGTGCTTGTGACGCAAATACGCGCAGTGGACCGAGACGCGAGTGAAAATGGTCACGTGAGGTACTCGTTAGTCGACGGCAACGTAAACGATTACTTTTCGGTGGATATGTCGTCGGGAAACATCACTCTGAATCTGAAAAACGAAGATGCTCTGCGCGCAATGAAACGTGGATGTCACGTGATCAAGATCTCGGTCAGCGATCTCGGCAAACCCGTTCCCATGACAACACCTGCTTGGGTAAGTACGAGAGATTGATTGGTGCAAAAAATAAGTATTTGGGCAGTTTAATTTAATGGTTTTCAGCTCGCATCAACCACCGAGCCTTTGACCTGTTTAATTTGCGATTTCGTAAAGTCAAAAGTTCTATTGCACCACAAAGTTAAACCCTTTATTCCTTTCGCAGGTTAACATCTACATAACAGACTCCACCCCTGGCACAGTGAACATTTCCGATGCGATGAAAGATTGCCAGAATAACAGCTTCTTCCCTGTGATATTCGCTCCAGACGATGATGAAATAGGAGCAGCTTCATCCAGCAATCTGCTTTTCATACTCATTGTAACATTCGTTGCGGTGTTTGCGATTATTTTGATTATCACGGTAAGCTTGGTGCTTGCGTTTGTCTGTGAATGTGATTTGCAGATTTTAATGTTGAGGAAATTTGTAGATTGCTTTGTTGATCAAGTACAAGTGCCGTTGCGCTAAGGACAAGAAATCAAGGACTTATAATTGCCAGCAAGCGGCTGATGTGTACAGCGAACACTCTTATGCCCAGGGATCACCAATCGTCAAGAAAGGAAGAGGAAAAGGTATGTTTTGGTTGACTTTTAAGTTTTTGGAAAATTATATTACGACTTTATCCCTTGAGGTTAAACATATTTTTTATCTGCTCTACTTCACTTTTTGAGTTTTAATGATACTTTGTAACATAAGCTAACTAAGCGGTAAACAACACTATAACCAGCACTTATGTCGACGTACAATAACCATTTATGTAGGCTTATAAATATTTCCTTGTTAATTCTCCTTGCAAGTGAAGCAAAGGACTGCGACGATTCAGAATCTTTAAATTCATGCCTGCAGGAGATTTCAAAGTGTGATATTTCCTGCAGTCATGTTGTCTTGATCATCAATTAATATCTTTTGTTTTGTAGGATCGCCTTTTGGAGACAGGACCGCCCGTCTACATTTGCCCAACGGCACTGCAGACAGCCGTTCGTCCAACTTTTCCGAATGGACCGCATCGCAAATGCAAATTTCTCAGGTCAGTAGCGACTGGGACTTTCCCCAGAAGCCCCAGCCTGTACCCCTGCACCCCGCTTTTGCATTTCCCCGCCACCGCTCCATGGTGACATACACAGATTCGAACATACACCCCCCGTACGTGGCTTCTACCCCACATATTCCGCGGCATTATTCGCATTCGTATTTCTATGATGAGGTGCCGTGTCTGGCGACAGTTGTGTGACGTAATTGCTGTTGTTTGGTGTGAAAATTTGCATAACGACGCAAGACAAATACATCAGAAGGCTTTTGGCACAACAATGCCAATAAGTAGATGCGTGGCTTGATTGTAGCGCGAAGAGATGGCATTGCAACATGTTGGCTCTGGGGACGTTGGATATAAATAGTTGCTTGTGCCAGGAAAAGTTCACATTCTATAATATCTCAATTTAAATCCTTATCTTATTCGGTGTTAAGTCTGGTCCTTGGTGCGTTCTTGACAAATAAGTTGGACTTGGGATTTATTGGTTTAAAGTATTAAGTTCTGTTGCAAAGAAGTCACCAACGTACCGAGGAATTACATCTAGTCGTTTAAGGGCCGGTTACGGGTTTGACCCTAATCCCGTTTATTACATCACAGCGCCATGCTTTGTTGTGTCACGGATGCGCTATCTTAGCAGCAATGTTCAATATTGTCCGCGCCGACCAATCGTTGCGTGATATATTGACAATCGGATCGTTTGTTTACAACCGCTGCTCTTTCCATGCCCGGTATTAGCTGGCTTTGGGGGAGAAATTGGATTTGCATCGTATAAGACGTTTTAAATTTTGTAAGGGTTTTTACGATTCCGCCGTTTTCATTTGCCTGTGGCATGCAGCTGTGTTTTTGTTACACATTCGGGTTTTATTGACATTTCTTGTTTATTTTACGCTCCGTTTTTATTTTATTACATTCCCACTGTTTTGTCTTTACTACGAAATTTCAAAAAAACACAATCAAATCAGTTAGATAAAAAAATATTTAGACAGATATGCGACCTACCAAACTCGTTTGTAAAAACTTAACTCCAAGCGCAAAGGGGAAACCGTTTACACGGGAAATTAGTACAACATTCCTTTTCGCCTGGTTGGTTTTGGGCGGCAGTTTCTAGTTAGTCTGATCAGTGATTCATCCCTTAACGGGCGAAGTTAAAATTCCGACACTAAGCTCTTTGTTTACCATTAGAGTACAGGCATACGTTGTAGTGTATATTTTAAAACTCGTCGCCACTTTAGAGGGTAACAAGTCTATGTAGTGTTTGCGAAGGGACTCGACAATCGCCACAAAGTAACAAAATACTTGGATACTGTTCCAAAAGAGCCACATGGCTTGTTTACAAAAAGTCGTACACAAGTAGCAGCTGAGATGTCAAGCGCATGTTTCGCCACTTAATACTTAACAAGTTTTACATTGTTCAGAAACTGTATTGGGTTTAAAACGGTTTCAGGGTGGTGACAGACTCTTCCAATGCTATTAACGTGGACAAAAAACACATTTCTTTGGGTGCTATATAAAGTATTTGTTCCAAAGCATCTTAATATAAAAGCTATGACATCTGGAAAATTTGAAGTACTAAACAAGCCATAGTAAACATGGTGTCATTTTTGCTTGCGCAATTTAAACAACGTCAATCGAAAAGCTCCATGATCAGTGACCCGTTAAATAAACCACAATGAAACCCCATTGAAACAGTCAACAAAATTATCAATACAACCATATGGCCCGTGCACCAAATACGAAACACTGTTAGGGCTGCGACCAATTCCTCAAAATAAGGTGGTTATCATCGTGTCTGCTCATGCGAGTAATACGGGTATTAGACGTCCATTACCACTGAAATTCCTCTATGATTCGGATAGCATGCAAGCAAATCTCAGAGGGCTGACATTCATGCTTGCATAACGTTGATGAAACCTTCCCACTTGGGAATACGCGTCAATTTTAAAGAGCCTTGTTTATTTGAACGCACAATGAGCTTGTTAGAATGCAAGGGCTTTGGGGGCTTGCTTGCTTTGTCAATTGTTGTTTTAAGTGCATATTTAGGAATCTAAATAAGCAAGATTCGTTTTTAACCAATATATTTAACACGCCCGGTCCAATTTATTCGTTAAATAGAGTTTGTGGATTGTAAGTCGCTGGCACCTTTTCCAAATAAACATATTTGTTGTAAAACTCCAATATTTCTATGTCATATGTTTGTCCTTCTTGTTATCGTGAAAGACTTGGAATTTCATCTCGTAACAGACTATATTCCCTATACGACACACTTGCTTCTGTTTTACGCATTGATTATCAAGTTTGTTCGGACGCTTAGTAAATAAACTGGTGCTCTTAACGTCTACACGCGACGCTGCAAATAAATAATTGATATATTAATGAGACCTGACGACAGGACGTCGAAATAAAGCCACAACGATAAATTAGGTTGTGAAACATCGCAAAATAGGGTCGTCCTGCCCCCAGTCGCTGCAATAACGCCTCAGACCTTGTTGTTTGTCGTAATATCGTTCCGGAGGCTCGCATATGAAGTGATACAAACATGCATGATGATAAGGTGCTGTTGAATTATTCAATGCGGTTCGTAGCAGTTTGTTGCTTTCAACGCGAAAGTCTATTACGAAGCGGAGTTATGGTACTCGCAATTAATTTGCGTTTTCAGATCCACGACTATTAAAAGGCACTCATCATAGCGCGCAAAGCCACTTCCTACAGTAATTCTCCCCTGTCAGGCAAACGACCTATAATTGGGACGTAAAGTGTCGGTTTTAAACGCCTCTCGCCAGAGGTTTTTGCATGGTACTTTGAATTTGAGTATTCCATTTGCGAATTGGTTTTCTGGCACCCCAGTACGGCACGGTAACCTGTTGACCCAGTTGGTGGTTGTTGAAACTAGTTTCGTAACGCAAGGGTGCAATAAAGTGGAATTGGGCGACCCATGCTGCTGGGCTTGGTTTATATATTTGCTCTCTCAGTGGTTTAACCCTCTGACACACTTCTGCTCCGCTCTCGAGAAGAGCAATAATCCACAAACCATATTTGCGCTGTTTATCAGTGTTTGTTTTGTGTCTTAGCTGTTAAACGAAAAGCAAAATAAATAAAAAATGGTTTAATTTTGAAACAGAGTATATGTTCGTTTTAATTCACAAATAGCACATTTTTCAATCAGTTTTTTCCTTCGATTTGGCCGAGAAATTATTGTTTACCCAGTAAAACTAACGCATGTAATCCGTATCTAAATTTGTAATGTAACTTGGCCCCTAGTCGTCTCATGGTTTGACCCCAATGCTGTCAGACTAAACGAGGTGTTTTCATGTTATCAGTGGTGATTTTGTTGCGTTGTTCTTTAGCATCTCATTTACTGTGCTTGGGGCAAACCAAAGAATTGTCGCTGAACACACATCTCCACGAGCCTAGCACAAACATCACGTCAAGTGCAACTTCCTGCGTGTGTTTAAATTCAAGCCCGTCTATTCTCCTTGTTGTTGCCAAAATGCGTCACAAGACCCCACCACGCTTCAGTGCTTTTTTAATTTTGGGGGTGCGGATAAGGCACGCTTGCCACATCCGTACATTTGAGCGCCTCCAACAGACGTACCCACTCCCTACGCGAGCAAATCAAATGCAATCTTGTACGAGCGCAGGTCACGGAGCTTTGTGCTAGAGGTTACGGACGATTGGGCGACAATGCGACGAGTCAAGCACCGTCAAAACCCCAAGGGTCTGCATCTTTACCGTTGGCGCATTTTCACCAAGCTTAATCATATTATCATGGGCTTGGCTGTTAACCCTTCTTGGTTGTGCTGTGTAGTATTGCTGTAGACAGCTCTTACGGGATGTTAGCTCTAAACGCGAGGTTTTGTGCGCGTATTGTGAATGATTGACTTGATAAGTCGGCCATTACGCCTTGTTCAAACATGTTTGCTTTAAGATTGGTCGCTTCCATGGCATACGACTCTCTGTGTAAAAGCCAGTTCGCAAATGTAAGCCTGAAAAAGAGGCAACGAACACTGGAATGCGGAAAATCGTACAGGCCAAGTTTTACAAGCCCACTTCGAGCAAATCCATTTGTTCGTTCACGCGCTCGCATCTGTAATAGCCCCGGGCGTTCGATGCAACACAACGGGCAACTTGTTATTCGGCAAAAATTATCGGTCTTAGCAAAGATAACATCTGGTTTCAAGTCCACCGGCGCACGGCAAGCCCGTACTTTTTGCTAAACGTAATTTTTGACGGACAACCAATACCTGAGCGTTAAATATTTGGCACTAGGGTTCTCTATACTTAAATGGAAAACTTTGTCAGTTGTTTGTTTGGGGTGATGTGCTGTAGTATGACATAATCGCGCAGTCGTTTACGAAGTCCTTACGCGCGTTTAAAGCCCACAGTTTACATATTTTTTCGTTGTTTTACAAATGATGGCAATAGTTTGTTGAAATATTTGAGTAGCCTAATGAATGTGTTCTGTCTCCTTTAAATTCAATTTTGTAACCCAATCACTATGTCCCTGCCTTGTATTTGTATACTTTTTTTTGGTAAACTTTTGAAATATGACACCACCACTGACAGGATAATTTCTGCACAACAGTTTCATGCTATTTCTTTAACTTATTTCAATTCACCGCCCTTTCGATCAAGTAGTAGCGTGCTTATCAACACAACCTCCGACATATATTTTGATGTATGAGGATATTCAAACTTATTACGATTGCCAATAACCTAAAAAATCGATGGACATGTATTGCCTTGCGCTGCTGGGCGTTTCTTATCTGGATCAAAGGGAGCGCTTACACAATAAGAGCCATCCGCAGCAGTTAAATATCATCATCGCATTGTATCAACCCGTTAATATCTATGAAAACGCCAATACCATAGGGTTTTTAGGACAATCTATCTTCGTTAGCGAGTTTAAACTGTGCAAGCCTACAGTTAAGCGAGATTTTCGTGGTACAATCGGTAACCGCCGTTTCAACTTGCGCCTGGTACCCCTGGGAAAAGCCGTTTGAACTGAGCGATCTATCAACGACAGGCTTGTCTAAACTACTAAGGAGTTCGCGTTTTTAGGGCGATCCGGTGCACTGAAAGTGTTGAAGCACTGTGCGCTGTTTTGCTTTAGTTTTTTCGGCAGAACTTAACTGTGCGGCGTTTCAGGGGTCAGTGATGCGGGTTGATTTTCGTGTTTTGTTTGCGCAAATTCTGTAAACTTCTCGGTAGCGTTTCACGCTCTAAATACGATTAAAAAAAGCAAAAATGCAACGTTTTCTTTTCTTAACCTTTACAGTGCAGTATGTGGGACAATTTCTTTTTAACTTTTGTTTACAATAAGGGTGTCTATGTTCTGCAATTAGTGCATTTAAATTGGGAACGAAGTGGTAAACTACTCTTTAAGTCAGGGGTGGGCAACCTGCGGCCCTTCATCAAAGGTTGTGCGGCCCGCAGAGACGCTTGGATTTCGAAAGTACTGGCAAACGAGTCCAATTAATACATGTTTTTGAGCTGATTAATGCGCCTGGTGCTAGTTTGCTGCGATCTGGCAAAATGTGACTAGAATCAAATACGAATTATACTTGTAGTTGAGCATATTTGGTAAGAAACAAAGCAAAATCACTTTTGTGTTATGCACATGTGCGGCCCGCGATCCAATTTTGACATTCATAATTGGCCCTACAGTAACAAAGGTTGCCCACCCCTGCTTTAAGTGAACAAATGTCTTAGGGTTGGCGAGCAAAACATTCCAGGTTTAACATTTCGCGAGCGTTTCCACAAATTTTCCGTGCCTTATTTTATTTCTTTGCGATGTCATTCACGTGACATCCGAAGCTTTTATATTGGAGTTCTGGATCGCATCCGACGCGGCATAAATAATGTAGCGACCACAACTTTTATTGCAGCTCCATTATGTCCAATGACTCGACCCCCCTAACTTTGACGACTCTTGCTGTTGAGTCTGACCGAAGTTTTAAATCTAAGTGGGACCAATATTTGAACACCTCTGTAAAATAAATGTAAGGATTAGGCGTACAGACTGTGCACACAAATCAAGTCAGCAGTGATTAAAATTGTCCTAGGTTGGTGGGTTTGAGACATGGACGCTTTCTAAACTTTGTCACTATGAATTCTACCGCAATCCAGTCGTATTTCTCGCAAAAAAAATAACCATGTCACTGATGATGACATGAGCATTTGCCGAAACGTTTAAAATATAAAGCATGCCGCTTTTTACGTCTATTTGGGCCGTTTTTTACCATTAAATTCAGTCATGTTTTTATATTTTCAAAATAGGAGCCATTTTGCCTAAAAATATCGCCCCTGTGGCGATAGATTGCTTTAGTTTTGTGCCCCATTTTCCTGTTTGGCGAAACACGTAGCTTTCCGCTTGATTTGATGTGCAGCCATGCGCGACGTCATGATTAGTAATGTGAGCGGAGTTAGTCAATGGAACTGCGCTTTTATTTGATTGTTTTGATGGAATTGTAATAGTAGTAGCGTGGGGGCTGACTGTCCGTTTGTTTGTGTCTTTTTGTATTGTTGGCAGACAAACATAAAAACTACAACCACACATTGCTGGCATTTTCCGCGTGTTGTAAGTCTGTGTTTTTGCTTGCAAATGACAAACATGTAATTTCGGAAAAGGCCGTAAAAATGCGTTTGTAAAGTACAATACATGTAACAGAAACAACTTTGTTTAAAGTTAGTACTAGTCAAATATTTAATAAACCCATGTTTGTCGCAAACTTTTTATGTGTCGCGTACGACCTAACGCGGACCACCATGAATATCAAATCAGCACGAAAATTGCCAGTAACTCCAAACCATATATGTGTGTGGAGCTGTGTATTGTTACGGCCCGGGATTCAATTACGCCAGAACTCAACGCCAAGGCTTGGTTCAAACACAGACACATGGAGCAATGACGCATACATCCACCTCATGTTACGGTCTACAATTCCAACAAGGCCTCCTGTAGTTGTCCGGTCCACCGCATGGGGTAAACTAGTTGGGGTCGCCAGTTCCCCAGATGGCCCATTTAAACCATCCTTGCTATTTGATATTGGTCTGTGTGACCTTTTGCGGGTTTTTCTTGACCCCTTGTGTAACAATTTGCCGGTTCCCTGTACAACGGCTGGTTGTTTGACAGCGTTAGTTGTTGGTTCGCTGGCCACTTTTGTAGGTTTTAGAAAATTGTTGTATGAAATAGGGGCAGAAAGAATATGAATGTCGCACTGTTTACAAATTTATCATGCCATTTTTTTACTTTGGCGAAAAAATATGTTTTTTTCACATTGAATTGCAAACTTTTCTGAAACTCCATCACTTTAACACTGGTAACCTTTTGTCAACAGGAAAAGAATGAGCTTATGATGCGAGGTGAGCAGTTTGACGGTAGTGTGGACTCGCAGAACAGCGCAAGGGACAGTGGGACCGGAGACAGCGTTCCGAATGATGCTTACAACGCCACAGCCGGTGGATTCCGTCACCAGTCGTTCCAGCAACGTGGTCATCCTCAGTACAACACACAGAACTATCAGCCTACCCACGTCTGCCTGTCACAACACGACGAAATGTCGCCTGATTATGCAGGTGAGCTCTTTTGTTCACGTCACAGATGCTGTTAAATCTTACTCAGGATAGAGTTTTAGGCACAGGGTGATGTGTTTTTAGATTTGTTAAAGTTTTAGGCATTTGTGTTCAAATCCCTGTCGGTATTTCGCGCCATGCGTCATAAAGAGCTTATTATTCAGTCTGGTAACCGACAGCGAAGCCTGGAGGGCGTCATTGGCGTTTTTTGGCAGCACACACAAAAACACTGACCGCAGATCATCACTGGACCAAAAATATAAGGCGCCTTTTCGCCGATAAGAAAAAAATCTGTTTGATTTTTGACTCACAGCGCTGATAAGTTGACAAACACCAGTTTCTCTCTATTTGGCGAAGTGAATCCAGTTTACCACACGATTTTTTTTATATCGTTGTCTATATAAGTCGTTAAACTGGGCCTATTCCATAAAATATATTGGCACATTAACAACGTATATGCGACGCTGTTTAAACCAATGCCGATACGGTTGAGTGAAGTAAGCTCGCTCAGAACCCGCTAAAAAGTTTTGTGGTGGTGGTGAACGACTAAATATCGGGCGTTCTTAGCGATTTTATTCACTCGAAAATCTACGAAGTCAGCAGGTTTCACCGACAGATTTAACACAATCCCACATCCGCCACGTCACAATGGACTCACTGATGCGCGAAAAAGCACCTAAATCGGATAGAAATGTTCCATAAGTGCTATCACTCTGTGTTAATGTAACAGAACAAGATGGATAATGTGAAAATCGGAAGGCATTTGAGAGATTATCATTTTACATCCATCGATTGTTTCTGTTTTAAAGTGGGGCAGGGGTATCGGTTTCAAAACTGGTCTGTACTGTTACTGTTTGGTAGATAATGTATTTTTTGACTGTTGCGTAAAAATTTTCAATTGTTTCACACAAACATTTTTGAAAGGATATAACCCTGGCTACCCAGATAACGGAAAATATCTTTAATCAAACTTGTGTTTTCGCAAGTCGAGGTTATGTTATGACGTTTTACTCGTATTTTAAACCGGGTAAAAGTAATGAATAACATGATTATAGCTTTTGTCGATTTCAACCGACTTTATAATGTATAATTATACATTCATTATAATCAATCAATACATATTGTAACCCCGTCACGGTTCAGAGATTTCCTTCACGCCCAACAGTTGAGGTTTACTCAAGCGTGACGGTAATTTCCGACGTATATTCAACCAATTTTTCGCCACACGTGACATGAAAACAAATTCAATCAGGTTCACCAACTGTTGTTGCGAGTTGGCTGTTAACAAAACGCGCGTTTCATCACACGATGTAATTCAAGCGGCTTAAAAACTGCGGGCAAAATGTGGTAAGAAACATATGCCTATCAAGCTTATATAGCTCTTCTGGCAAATATTTTTATTCCGACGTTTCGATGTCCTATACAGGTCGTCTTCATCGGGGTAAATAACACTGAATGCGCGCAGTACAGAGCACGATAAACAAGGAAAACGTCGTACTATGAGCATTCAGTGTTATTTACTCTAATAAAGGCGACCTGTATAGAACGTCGAAACGTCGGTATTAAAGTACAATTGCCAGAAGAGCTCGATAAACTTGATATTATGCCTGGCAGCAACAGCTTACATAAACATAGGCATATGAAAGGTGCCCGGCTGACGGTATCGAAACAAGTGGAAATGTAGGAGTACTGCGTTACACTGAACCGGTGAATCTTAACCTTTACCCGCGCGCCTAACTCCCCAGCTTATTCTCAGGGGAGAGCTTTCGAAGAACCACTAAAATTACTTCCTCTGACCACGTTTTTTGAATTTTTATATCAGGAGGAATTGGGGAGTTCCACAATTTGTTTTTTTTTTAATTACGAACGTAACGTACGTATGAATACATTGTTGCTGCCAGGCATAACGTATCAACAAAATTTTCAGCTCTTCCGGCAGTTTTTTATTCTACTGTGCCAACGTTTCGATGTCCCATACGAAACACCTTCATCAGGGTAATGACATACATTGCAAACACACATTTTGTTGTAACGTACGTATATTAAATTTTAATATTTCATACCTTATCTCCAGTTTTCATGCCACCTTTATTTACATGTTACGTCACATCGGAAAATTGCGTAATAAACACCTATGACGAGGTGATGACGTATAGGGTTGGGAAGTAGGAACTCTGAGTCATTGTAGACTAAACACAACGATGTGAGGAGAAACTTATTTGGCCTTGTCTCTTGTGGAACCGCCTGTCAAATAAACGGCTCATGCAAATTTCATGCCAGCCAATTGAATTGAACCAACATATTAAGGGCGAAGCGGCTTTCTTGAGTTAGATTCCTTGAAATTAGCAACTTGCTTTGATTGACATGTCCCTAGCTATTGACTTGCCCGAATTGATTTTAAGCGCTCATTATTAAAAACGAGCACCCGGGCAGACTGGACGCAAAATCGATGTGGAGCAGTTGGACAAAAACAGATAAAATTTAACTGTGATTGAAATCTTTGTCAGTGATTTCTTGCCCCTGACATTTGCTTAGCGCAACGCCAAGGCCCTAATTAGTGGATTTTTCAGACACTTAAACGTTCATGCTCAGTTTGGCACAAGTGTTTCGCTTACTACCGCTCAATGGGAGATTGTTTGAACACAAGACAAGACAACTTTCCCCTCAAAACCTAATGTGCCTATAATGCGTCACGCTTAAATGTGCACTGAAATGGATTTAAAGAAAACGGCGTTTAGGGGGAGAATATTCCACGGTTAGCCAGCCGCCTCGATTTACTTTAAGCTGGTGGCTGAAGAACTAAGCAGAAAACAGAGTTTCAACCCTGTTATCACGATAAAACGTTGTGGCAAAGTTAAACTCGGCAGGGAAGCGGATTTCTTGGCAGTCACGCTATTCGTCACGCCTCCAAACTTTTTCCTCAGTTTAGCGCCGATGGTCTGAATCTCGGACCTCTCCCATTTGGAAAAGTTTCATTTTTTGTTTTGTTTTGTTGTTTTTTTCGGGTGTGGGCACTATCTTGCTTTGGAGTGAGTTTAAGCGCAACGAAAAGATGAACACGCGCTTTTGATGGCTGAAGTGGGCTAATGGTTTTAGGGGAACATTGTTGGTTGTGTTTCCGCTTAACTTTGCTACAGACGGATACAAAACACAGTAGGCTTTACCGCATTGAAATTTAAAGTGGTTTTTCAGTCATATGTGACCGAGCTTTGTTCTTTTGTTTACTTAATTCCACAATAAACCGCTTAAACTTGATTTCAAAAGTTTTTCTTGGTTGACTTCACCAACATGGTTTAAGAGGTCAAATATATGAAAAAATCTGTCACCTAACACGAAAAGGTGCAGCGGGTATAAAGACATGTGGAACAATATAAATAGTTAATCATTGTGTGTTCGATTAAAAGAGAGAAAAAAACACATCTTTAAATGTCTAATTACGATCGCGCCTTAGTAATTATCGCGGCTGATAATTGTTGGGCGAAAATCTGCGGATTTTTGGGTTCCTGTCTGTTGGCCGATTTGCTCGACTGCGGCTTGATCGTTACGCTTGGATAGCTCCAACCTGTTACGCAGGCTCAAGTTCCGTTCTCCTATCGCGTGCTTAAAAGTTGTAAAGCATTTAAAAATATTTAGACATTTAAAAGCAAGGTAATATGTGATTTTTACATACCTATACTGTAAGGTCGTGGCTACATCACTGCTATCACCTTTAAAAGTAGAGAAGTTTTTACTTTAGCTGAACGCAAATTGGGTTCCAAATCGTTTGCATGACCATGTGTCAAAAAACGGCCACTTGCTTCTGAAAAACTGTTTAAACCGATTCCTACTTGTAAACGACGATAGTAATAGGGATGTTATCATCTGATGTGTACTGACGCTTGTTGAACCAGTGCGCGTTGGCTTTAACTACATGAGAAACATGTCCTAGACTTCCCCCTATGTGATGTCTTTGTATGTTTAAACTATTCTTGCGTTTGTGAGTTTGATGCCATACTTCGACAATTTAAAAGTCCACATAAACGATCCTGTCTGGAGCTATTATGTTTTATCGCTTGACGATGTTCTCGGCACGCAGCTTTGATCAAAATATCGATACTTCAGTTCAGTCAGTTTGCGAGGCAAATTACTGTGCGCGCAAAGTGGTGACATCAATTAAAACATTGTCGAAATACTTTGTACCGATTTTTAAAGCTGGATGCTAGAAAAGCGAGGTTGTATTCAAATCTACGCGATGTCCGGTTAACTTTCACTTCGGCGAAACTGGTAACGCTTCAGCGAGTCGGCCAAGGGCGGCGGAAATATGATACACATCGTGTCTGCTAGCTTAGGCTTTACTGAGTCATTTCGAACCAATTTTAGGTTGAAACCCAAGTAAATTTTATGTCAGAAACGCCTAGTTTACAGGAAAGCAACAATATCTTCTTTTCAACTTCTTAATTTCCATGTCGCCAGTGTCAGTTTTTCGTCACAACTTGTCCTTAAGGTTAGGGAGTGTTGGATTGTTGTTGGTGCGGTTTGTAAAACGGGACAGGTTCCACTGAGCGTGCTGTTGTCTTTTCCTGACTTCGTAATGACACAAAAAACACATGATTTATAGCTCACTCGATTTCATTGCAAACTCCGGATTTATTTTGTTTGTTGTGTGATAATGGCTCGCGCGAGCGCCGGATTACAGCAACGTTTAATCCTCTGCTTCCTACAAGTTTAAGTGAAAACTTGCCGTGGGCATTGAGAAGTAGGGATTAACAACGTTTCGCGCAGAACCGATAGTGTTAATGGCTGATGGGAAACGAATACGTGTGAGTTTTCGTCGAAGCCCTCGGGCGCAGTACACGTCCGCACTTTCCAGGTACTGTAGGCTTGAAGGTGAATTACACACTGTAAAGTCATAGCATATTTGAACAGTTGGAATTTAAATCCATATCGTTGCGTTGGTTCAACCGCTTCTTAAATAAATATGAGCAACTCGTCGTTCATCAAAGACTGAATCATATTACATTCAACGTGCGCTGTAAGTTGTAAAAATTTACGACTTAATTTACTGGTTTACAACTGCTGTGTTTTTCGTCCAGCGTTAAGTTCCGTTTGTCTTCTTGAGTAACATTCAAGAAAATTACACAATATGCTTCATTCATTAATGTCGACTTTCTAAAGCTATGTTTAAGTCCAATGTAGGCTATTCGAATTGTTTATTCGGTAGGAGTACAAGTAAAGCTTGTTGTTTGCTAGTTAAATATATCCCAATCAATCACCGTAAAAACATAGATGGTTTGCATGCATGCAAGTCTTAAATATGACCCAACAATTGTATTTAATATCACCACGCTTTGTCACAATTCTCGTTTTCAACAAGTCCAACAGAGACACGACGAATCACCTTTCTAACCAATCGATTGGTGATTCGGCGATGTCCAATGTAAACAGGAAAGTACTTTGGGAAACTGGCAGTGCAACTTACAAACTGGGAGATGTCTCACAAACTTTGGGGTGTAGATTTAATCTCCTATGTTAGATAGGAGGGGAAACGCTGTTTGCACGAGTTTCAATATTGCCTTCCTACATCTTATTCAGCTCTGTGAGATTTTATCAACACCCAATGCAAACAACCACTTGAATCTCCAGAAACGAATACACGCAAACTGGTTGGGAACTATGGGGGATAATGTGGAAAACTTATGGGGAAACAGTTTCGAAACCACATATGCTTAACAGTTTGCGACGCACGCCACTAGTTAAATGGTCAAACAAGGAATATACGAACCAATAGTTCTTTGTAATGATGTTTTTCTGATTTGATAACAATAGAGCTTGAAAAATTTTGGCAGAGACTTCTTTTTTTTTTTCATTTTGTGTGTACAAAAATCAAATCTTTAATCTGAGATGTAATGTACAGGGCAGGGTTGTAAGTCGGGTTTTGGATTAAAGTCTAAATAAAACAGGTTGATGTAGGTCTGACTTTACACTCCACCACAGTTTGTATCATATTTTACCAACTTTTGGGCCTATTTCTAACTTACCGTTCAAAAAATCCGGCTCGGGCCTAATTTCGAGTCCGTCTACAACTTCAGTACAGGATGTTTCGAACTAACCGATCTTTTGTGATATTTTGCAGGACCGATAACAGACGAGCACGGCTACCCGGTTCCACTTTACGGACAACAAGGACAGATGGTTTTTACACCGAAATGTACTCAAGAATGTCGACTCTACGGGCACGGTGACAACTGCTGGATGCCGGATTCGCTACAGCGACCACCATCCAGAATGACGTCATTCAAGGGGACCGAAGGTGAAAATGAAGAATTAAACAAATTTTTAGTTTCAAAGAAGAAGTGTTGGATTTTGAAACAAAATTCAGCCACTATGAAAAGTGACATTAGAACAAAAACCTACGTTTTGAATAAGAGCCTATCAGTGAAAAATACATGTTTTCCAGGTTACGACGACAGTTCGTTAAGGATGCCAAAGCGAGCGATGAGTCCTTCTGTGTATCAGCGGGGAAACGTGGATCCCCAAGATTTTCACAATGCCAGGTACGGGACTTTATCCAGTTGTTGCAATTATAGGACGTTAAGGCTTACTTCAACACACTAAAATTGCACCTAAAACGCCACATCAGCTAAATATATATGCCCGTTCCTGCCAGGCATAATATCAACCTTAGTGAGCTCTTCAGGCAATTGTATTTTTGTACCAACATTTCGGCGTCCTCAGCTAAATATGTTTTACCGACACAAAATGTTAGGACGCACTGTACAAGGGAAAATTGTATCTTGCTGCAAAAATTCTATTAAACGACTTTAAGTTCCGTTTTATGCTTTCACGCCAAGATTAGCTTGCCTACTGACCCTGGCAAAATATGGGACTTGGTCGCCAGATCGGTGAGATGAAAGAGTCAGTGTTCCTGTACGGCTTATTGCATGGCATCAGTTGTACGTGTGTACGTTCCGCTAAGCTGCGCGGGGATCAAACAAAATTAAGACTTTTTGGGAGCCAAATTAAATCAAGGCCCAATGCAAGAAATAAGGGACGAAAGTATTTTTTTGGTCATAAAATATTACCTTAAATATGTCGATGTTTTTACAAATATCTCCACGTTGTATGCTTTGCATGATTGTTTGTTAGCCCTGTCAGCAGGTAACGCTTGTTGTTATGGCTGCTTTTCGTATTAAAAAAGTTTACTAAAATTTTTTTCCCACCTTTTAAAACTGCTTGGTGCACAAACGTGTTCCAGGTTTCTGTCTACATTCAAATCAAAAACAACACACTGTATTGTCTGTGAATTTACAATCACCGTTTTTGTCATAGGTACCAGAACGCCCCGTCAAGTACCCCCTTCTATTTCGACCCTATGAGCAAGTTCGAGGGAGGGGCACAACAGCCTCGATCCAAGTTTAGTACATTCCGTGACGACAACATCCCTTCCGACGGAGGCAGCCCAGCTCAGTCTCAAGTTGCTTCGTCCAATGTCAGTCGCCAACCGTCGCTTAACTCGGCATATCGCGGTGGTCATTACCCCAATAACCAGCTACAACAGCCAACACGGGTTCAATCGCCAATTATAATCAACGCGGCCTCGCCTACACCATATGGCCAACCTCAGCGCGGGAAAGCTTATGTGAACTTGCAGGGAAATGACGGAGGCCAACAACCGATCGAGGATGCACACAGCAATCTATCTGGCAGCAGTAGCAGCAATCATCAGCACCCTGACTATAGTTACCAGCAGCAAGGCTATCCTGTATCTTACCAACAGCAATCCCAATATCAACCGCAGCAGGCTTATTCGGTTGCAACTTCGCAGCCCCATTACACCGACCAGAGTTATCCATCGTACGGTGCAGGTGAAGGCGCATACGAGGACGAATTCGCCGCAACAAATCTTCTGCTAAGCCCAGTTGATTCAGAGCCCGGGGACTACAAACAACGACTTGAGCATCAGATGCAACAACAGCAGCCCTACCAGCCACACCAACAGGGCAGCTACGCCTTCAAGGGCACTGAAGGTCAAGCCGATCAACAACACCTGCTTGTTGACGAGAACGAGCCACAAGAAGCAAATATGTCGGTTGATAAATTAAGCACAATCCGAGAGGAAATAGATGCAGATGAGGTTGTTGCCGGAATCGACGAGTTGTTACTGTAAAAAAATCGCGGAAAAGGATTTCGGAAAACTGGCGAGTTCGGCCTCAAGTGAGTTCCCAGCAGCAGTGGAAATATTGTGCCAAATTTCAACGCCTGAATCGCAATGAGGCGAAGGTACACGCTCTGTTCGTGAAGTATTCGCGACCAAACTTCTGTATTTCGGTTTCAAGCCATGCTTTTTCGTTTTTGTATTTGCTTGTGCGTTTAATTTAAACTTTTGCATCGAAGAAATTATATTCAGGAGGCACAGTTTTCTTTCCATGACTGCATTTTGACAAGAATGAAAATTAATCATATCGTTGCTTGCGCCTGCTTGGGCTTTGCTGCTCAGAGGAATCGACTGCCTAGATTGAAATTTATGCTGGTGACATATTATTGCACCGACCGACTTAAACGACCCGGTATACTAAGTTCCTAATGTTTTTTGTTTTGTTCTTTATTCGTTTCATTTGTATCAAGGGATATTTAAATTATCGTTGTATGCTTTTTCGAATCTGATTTGGTGGCGAAACGCCTTAATATTTGTAAAGATGTTTCATGGAATTAACGTATTGAAATTATGAGGCAAAACTGAATCGTTTAAACATTTTTCTGTAGCTTTGCTGTACATTGGGTCTAAATTCGTAGCCACACTTGTATGCATTCGCAATTCGATGAGCTTTGCCTATATGTCGTGCTTTACAAGCTTTTTCATCTTATACCGTGTGCAACTAACTTCTCGTGCTTTTTGCTGTTTCATTTTCTATTGAAATAAAAGCGTAACGGTATTAAGTTCGGCCCAACAAGACGTTTAAATACCTCCAGGTTAGGTAAGCCAAGTTTCGATTAAATGGCAATAGGCAGTTGAAGTTTGGAATATTTACCACAGTTGTAGAAGCAAAAAACATAAAAAATCATTAGTTTAGCTGCATAGGAAGCCAAAACAACGTTTTCAGATTTAAACAGTCGTCTTGTCGACCAAGCCCGAGATTTAAACGGAAACGGATGTGCGTTTGATGACGTCATAATTAAACATCATTTCCTCCTTAAGTTCAACATTTGGTAAAATCGGCCGTTTTCCTTTAACATGGAAAAACTGGTACAGAATAATAAACTTCATGAAAGCAAAATATGCCAAAGCAAGTATTAGAGAAGACATGACAGGAGCTTCTCAAATAGTCGCTTATGTGTGGACCGTTTGCATGAAGATGTACATTTAATCGTTTCAATGATAACAAAGCTACGCATGCAAAGTTTATTTCCGCATGAATAGAAACTAAAAGTGTGATTTATTGCGAGGAGAAAGACATAGACGACCCTGCGCTCCGTGAAGGACGTATTGAATATTTGTGAAGTTGAATTCCGCTGTGCTGGGAGACCTTTGCTGTCAAAGTTTTCTACATAAAAAACACGTTATAAGTATATCAATACTCTTGAAATATTTCTGTACAATCTTTACCTTTCATTGTTACACTTGAAGTTATCACGTGATTACCTGTATATTGTCTGCGTCTTCTTTCGACAGCAGGGGGGAAGGAAAAAGTTGGGCTGTTACCATCATGCCTCGCCGTTTTCGGTCAGTGGCTGACATCATATTTGCGTGCGATTCGTGAAACTTCACATTCGGAGAGATTAAGACGTTAATTTATATGTATTTGCACAAGCTGTGAAGTCACAACCAGCAGTGGATCGAATTTTTTTAAATGTATGAAAATATCGAAGGTTGATGCACCGGGGAGGGTATGGGTCAGTGGTTCTCAAACTTTTTTATTGTCGGGGCCAAATGGTATTTTTCAAGTGTGTAGGGAGCCGCAAAAAACGAAATCTTGAGAAAATCACTAAAGATTATTACTTTGAAAGCTAAAATAGCAATGTTTGGTGGTTTTCTGAGGTCTGGTGCGAGCCGCAAAATAAGTAGTTAGGAGCCGCATGCGGCCCCAAAAAACGAGTTTGAGAACCACTGGTATAGGTTATTTCGCCGAAACGTATTCAGGTATTTTAAATTAAGACATATCGGTCACCAGCATTAAAATGGACTAAGTGGGGCAAGATGAGACAAAAATGGTTTGAAATCACTGACTTACACAGCGTTTACCGGCATTGTTTATACATATGACTAAAAATGAGAAAGCACAGACAAGTTATGTCCGTGTTCAGCAAAAATGTTTTACTTGGATAAAAGTTCTTTGGTGGTAGACCAAAATTGTCTGAAACCACTGGGTTACCGTCATTTTGTATGGGACTAAAAGTGGGGGAAAACAGACTGCTATTATTTTGTAACAAATCTTATTTTAATTTAAATCCTACATGCCCAACAACATACATGGCAGCCTGTACACCTTACCTCTGTAATACTTTTAATCCTTCGAACACTTGGCCAACTGAATCGGTCCAAAGCTTCTGATGACCCAGAAGTCCCAAACGACGCACTGTCAGGATTTTCATCTACGGAAACCAAAAGTATACGGTTAGTTTAATAAGGGACGAAGTAGGGATGGGCTGTACGAAGACACACCTACTCGTTTTCTATGTTAAAACGCAAAAAAGTAGCTTGAACAAAAATAAATGTAACTAAAGACCAAAGAAATAGTCGCCAAAGAAATATGCTCAGAAACAAACTAAATCAGTAAAAAAACATTTAACAGTTTAAACTTCGAATTTCAAGGGTGACGTTACAACTGTGATACGTGCGCGTTTGCCGAGACAGCAAAACCCCGGCAGCTGCTCTCTAGTGACACCACAGGCGCAGTTTTATCGCGTACCTGTGCTTACCTTGTCGAAGTACTCATAATTGGACGGTGCAACAACTTGAAGGAACCCATAGAGGGACAGTGGGTGGGAAGAGGCCAGTGCATAGATTTGTGCCAAGTTAAAGTTGTTATCGCTTATCACCTGTAATAAATATTATTTTATTTAAAGCACAGTCAAAAAGATATATATTTAGTATAGTTCTAACATTGCCATCTCCCAACTTGGTTATTAAAGGCAACTACTTGGGTAGAAGTGTAAGTACTAGTACTTTATGGCTAACCAAGAAAATAATATGGTTGAAAAGTAGTAAGAAAAGCAAGCAAATGTTTCAAATGGACAGTCACTTTACAAGAACATTAAAACACACAAGCATTGAGGTTAAACAAAAACCCATTACTGCATTTACACTGTTGCTTTGTGAATTATTCTTAATACATTTACCAAACATAAACATAAAAAAAACTAAATCTGCTCATAATCGTTTAAAAAAGATAATGTACTTAAATTTAGGGGAATCAATTTAGGATGAAACTCATGCTCAAACAATATTTTTAGGCATTAAACACCATTTTGTTTCAAGAAATAGTTGTTGATCAATGTCAAAACATTACTTTACATATAGTTTAACATGATCGAGTATTACATTTTTCAGACTATATGCATCAAGGGAATTAGTAGTGTTGGAATTAATTAAAATACTAACATACACTTACGTTTGCACGTTGCTTAGCATATTGGGAAAGCAAATCCGCAAATTCAGTCATTCGACTTGCTTTCAAACTTGCCAATCTAGATGTCTCCAGCACATCGCTGGCAATTTTGGTGGCTTCTACAGCAGTTGTGTGGGCATATGCTGCAAGTGCAACCAACCGCATGCAATGTTCAACGTTTTTCTCACGCGTAATGTCAGCAGCCACAAAAGATGACGACCTAGTTCTGGATAGTGTTCTGCCTGTTGATTCAAGCTTTTTGCAGTTAAAAATCAGCCGACTCTTTTCTTTGGACGGCCTGTCGCTCATTCCGGCTGTAAAACATAAGATTAGCGCCAAGACTGGCCGAAAAACTCGGCGCAAACAAAGCTAGCGAAGATTCCTTTCAGTCTCAACAAATTTTACTGAGAATTCCGCCAAAACCATTAAAACGATATTGTTCCAGTGTGACGTCATAATTGCATTTTAATTCATGTGATGTTTATGTCACTGCTTTGTTAAATTAACTGCCGTATTTACTCGATTGTAAGCCGCGGCTTATATTGTTTTTTAGCTGCCGTTTGTGCGGCTTATAATCGAGGGCGGCTTATATTTTAATTTTATACCGAAATTATTTCTACACTTAAACATTTAATTTATTTGGGGTTCAAAACATGCGTTCATGTACAGATTATACGTCGATATACGTTCTGTTGGGTACAATTATCAACGTAACTAACAAATATGGGCAAATAGTCGTGCTATGTAACAACAGAAACATGTATTATGCAACAATAGTATCTAAAATTCCAGCGTGCGGCTTACAATCGAGGGCGGCTTACATTATTTTTGTAACACCTCAACATGCGGCTTACAATCGAGGGCGGCTTATAAACGAGGGCGGCTTACAATCGAGCAAATACGGTACGTAGAAATGCTTTTACTTGATTGCAATTACACTACAAAAAATGGTGTGAAACCATTATTGCAATTTGGCATACACACTGATTGTCTTACATCAACTATCTGCTTACAGATATGACTGGCTTACTACTTTTTATACAACTGAATCTGTACATAAGATATTTAACCTACAATCCTATATCCTGCAACTTATCCTACAAAGGTTGAAGCACAATACAACTAACAAACTTACTGCTTTTGCTTAGCGCTGGTTCGCTTGGCAAAAGAAGGCAAATGGGTAGGAAAACTGTACGTTGATTAGGTCTTGCGGCACTTTATCGTCTGCGCAAGTAGGCAATGGTTGCGTTCGAAAGCCTTAAAAATGCAATTTTTAATACAAAAAAATAGTTCTCTGATTTTTGTGTGTGCAACTTAAGAGTACAATATTTAAACATTAACCAAAATTTAATATAGCTTTTGTCTTTTTATGATGTCATGATTTATTGCTAAATTGTCCAATGTAAGTTTACTTAAAGCTAGATTGTATGAACATAGCTTGACATACTTTCATGCTGTAAAAGACTTTTTTGCTTGACCAAACTGAATGCAATTCTTACATGCTTTTATTCACAAGAGTAAAATAACTGACGGAAAACTGAACAATCAGTTACACAAACGACATCTGAACTTACATTAATACAAATGAACAACACAATAACAACTGAACTTTAAAAATGAACTTACTCCTTCAAAAAAGCAAATATGTGAAACAGGATCAAACAACCCAGAGACACACTATTGTGTAACACCGGGCTGAAATATGGCAAAGCATGCCAGATCACGCGAAATACAACAGCGACACCAACGTAAATGGTTCGTCTTGTACTTAAACAAACTCCTAATCTTTACAACTTTTTGGCACGGTTCAATGTGCTATTTTAACCATATGTTATAGACCAAAAATGGGTGTTGGTGTTTACGGCACATTTGATTTACAAAGGAAACAAATTAATCGTCCCCGATGCAACACAACCGATAGTGTAAGCGCGTGAAACGATAAAAAAAACAAGAAATACGTGAACAGTGCAACTTTACGAAGAGTGGAACTTGTTTGTGGCAAGTCAGGCTGAGAGCAGTCTGTGGCGTTTCATGCGAGCCATCATACGGCGCCAGAGAGGACTGCGACGTAATGTTCTGGCGCTCAGATATCTGCCGCTCAACCCGACCCTCGCTCTGTATCGCCGGTTTTTCTCCAGCAGAGAGCTTGTTGGACGCCTCGACCACTTCGACTTTACGCGAGCACGACGGGTTGAACTTGGAATTGAAGTTGCCGCAAGTTTAATGGAGGTGGAAACGTGGGGTCGCTTTCTGGATAATTTTGGGGTCGGGGCCGTAGTGCTGTTCCCAGCCGGAGAGTTTAGGCCTTGAGCGCGTGGTGAGCACGATATCCCGTCCCCATGGTAACCCTTCTTGCATCTGCATCTGTAGGAACCGGGCGAGTTGAGACAGATGCTGTCCATCCCGCACATGTGTTGACCAGTGAGACACTCGTTTACATCTGCAGTAATCAGCATGTTTGTTAAAAAGCGTCCTTAGGCATTTTTGTGACTTTATGGAGAAACATGATTATACATGCAGTTCTACCGTGGGGAAAATACCCAACTATAGTACATAGTGATCCAAACCCTCATTGACGGTGCGTTTTAGCAAAAAATAAATTAGGCTTTCTACTCTTTAGTCACCAACTCTGAATTAACCCGGACGAGTTTGGAAACGACTCGACTTGTCAGTTCCCGAATGTAAAAACATTTGACTACAACAGCAAGTGTCATCAACGGTACAACTTTCCCATATTTTATAAGCGTTTTTTTACAATCTGACAACTTACTAAAAATATTTTTAGTAGAAGCCAATTCAGAACACGAAGATGGGAAACGACCTTGTTGACACACATAAGAGTAACTATTCTCCGCATATTGCTTTGTATTTGTGATTAATATGGTGATAGCAAAACTGGGATCGGTTCCCACAACAACCATTACATCATTGGATGTTTCCTTCATTGCCGAATAAAGTCGGTCTGGATGGAGACTTGTTTGGATGAGTCACCAAGAATCGGCCCAGCCCTTTTTTATTTATAGTTCGCTTCTGGAAAAGATTTATTGGAAGCAAACCAATAAAAACGGAAACTTGGTCGAAGTGTCTGCTCTTAGGCGTCGAAACTTGCACCAATTTACGTAAGGTTTGGTGTCTACAGTCTCAAGTAATATAACATGGGAAACTTCAATTTTGTAGATGGCCGTTTTTGCATGATTGTTTTCGAAATGTATAAATGAGTATGAGCACCATGGCTTATTTTGTGTAATGGTGTTACCCAACGTAAAATGTTAACACCTTGATAACAATGTGTAGGGGAAAATCCATGAACAACAAGTTCTTCGCAAGCGTTTGTTTTTAACCGTACAGCGCTAATGCCAAGATCCGCAGGGCTTATGTTGTGATTATGACCAATCCCATGCCGACACGTATGTTTATCGATGTCACGTGTTATCTCACCTTCGCATCGCGGCCTGGAGTCGTTGATAAGAATGAATCCTCCGGTGCACTGACACTTGTAGCCCCCTCTAGTGTTGTGACACCACCTCTGACTCTCGCAGTTGTGGATTCGCAATTTGCACTCGTTGATATCTGTGATGTTACAAACGCATGACGTGATTATTAAAAAAAAAAACAGCAACAGCAGCTAAAACTAGCAAGCGGTCAAGTACAGTTTAAGTTCTAACATTGAGTAAAAACATCACACCAATATATGTGCGTCAAATCAACGTCATCTATTCAGGGCTTCTCAAACTGTGGTACGCGATCCAAATTGGGGACGCGAAATATAACTTTGGGGTCGCGACACATCATGCGTTATTTTGTCGTTGTCACAATAAATGGTATACGTGCGTGAATTTATTGTTTAAACATCATTCACGTGTATAGGCTATATACCCACCAAGGGGTCACGTAGAAATTTATTTTCTAAAATGGGTCACAGAGCAAGAAAGTTTGAAAAACCCTGATTCAATCACAATTTTTGTTGTTTATTATCGCGGAAAAATATTGTTTTCACTTAGTTTTGTGCAAGCAGTTGTGTACTAGTCCAAAAATAGGGTTTGCTGAAAACAGGGTAATGGAAACTCCCCCATGCAATTAATCATCATGTTTTGGCATCGCATGTGCGCAAATTGGCGTAAACAAAAACTTGTGTGAACCCGGGAAATTTAATCAACAAGTTCCTTCATTGACACCTGATCGGAAAAATTTACCCAAAAAACGTATTTCCACTTACCAATGCATTTCCGTTTGTTTCTGGCGAGTTTGAATCCACTTGGACATGTACACACGGCAGTGGTGGGAGTTGAGAGGACACATTTGTGTTGGCATTTTGCTCTGAGACATGGGCTGGCTCCTGTAAGTAATAAAACGTACAAAACACTCGTCAGCAATGTTTCAATTTTTTTCATTTTGTCAGACTTACAACTAAGTTTTCTAAGTACGTTGAAAGGACAATATGTCATTGTTTTTATCTTATGCCTTTATGTTGGAGTTTAATTTATGCGCAGTATAGATTTTCTTAAATGCTGCGATGTGCGAACTGCGAACAATGTTGTTTTAACCATTTTTTCGATAAAGTTTGCAACACAAGAAAAGAAAACTTAGAAGTTTGAAAATATGAAAGATAATTAATTCCACACCATAACCACCAATGTCATGAGCATCCACAAGCGAACAAAATCAGAAATGAATGAAAACAAAGAAAAACAAACAGATCTAATCCCACTGTTACACCCGCACCAGAAATTTCTACCATTATATCAGACCTGGATGTTTTAAAACTTGGTGATGGAAATCCCATGAGCGATAGGTGTATGAAAAATCAAAGCTTCATGCGATGTTCAAAACAAATTTGGCGTTGTATGAAAATGGCGAAAATGTACTTGCGAACTAATCGGTTAACATAACGTCTTTATTTACGTCAAGGCAAAATTTATTTCATAAAATGTGAAATTTTTTGACAAAACATAAAGTTTTAGGTCAATGTATTTTGAGTTCACCCACAAATTATTTGTGTTTTGCTTTAGCAGCAAGTTGTTCTGCAACAATGTTTATTTCCACAGGCAATTTTATTTAAAACACTTCAGTCACAGGGGGAGATGATTTTAATGTTTTCCAAATATGCGGGGTTAAACAGTTCAAATCGAATTGTCGCGTTTGTAGAACGTTACGTCTGTTCGGGTTCAAAAAGGCGATGTTCTTCAGATGAACTCGACATCATGAATTTTTAATCAACCGCTTAACCTTGTTGCCAGAAGCCAGTTTGAAAGTAACCAAAAACGTTGTGTGGCTTATATGCAAAGAAAATAATCAGCAAGTCCAATTGTTCTAATTTTTTTCATTGACCTGGCCTTATTGCAATTTGCTCCGCAGATATTTTTATGATTCTACGGTCTAAGACGCGCAGCAAGTATCGTTTTTCCTGCCATTTTCCCTTAGTTTTGCGTATTACTTTAATAATGAACCAAAAAAACATAAAATCTGGACTTGTATCGCAAGTTTATACCTACAAAATTCCTTTGCTTCCGTTAAAAAGTATAAACGTAAAAACAAAGCAGATTTCACCAGCATAACTACACAGTTATACTCACCCATGCGGTGAGAGGAGTAATAGCCCGGATTATATCCCAGGGCGGCAAAAAAGCGGTTAGTAGCGGCGTTGGCGGCCGAGGTAGCCTGTCTGACCTCCCGCAGTAGGTTTGCAAGCAACGGATTCCGACTTGCAGCATGCTGTGACTGGCGCTTAATGTGGTGACTACCTGAAGAAACTCCCGGCCGCCGCTTGCCTGGAGCTCGCAGGCCGGCGGGGCGTGGTTGTGGGTGTGACCGGGTCACGTGACCGTGCGATGACGTGTTAACTGATGACGTGTTGCCGTGGGAAAGTTGCGTACTGCAGGTTTGTCCGTCAGCCATCAGTTGGAAGCCGCGACGACACGAACACGTGTAACTTCCAATTGTGTTCTTGCAGTGATGCGAACACATGTGTCTCTTCTTGCTACATTCGTTCAAGTCTGGAGAATGTTACAAAACTGTTAAGGTGAGTTACCTGGCCAAGTACCTCAATGACCACCCAAAATAAAGTGAAAAAAACACAAATACAGTAACCTTCAGTTGATCCGGACCCGTTTGGACGGGAAATTTTTCGGGATTTGGCGAAAATCCTGTTTGCCCGATGCCAATTAGTTAAAGCCTTACCAGCACATTACAAAACATTTGTACTTCGAGTTTTGTCCGAATTAGGCGAATCCGGTTTAACTAAGGTTACTTTACAATTTGATGTAAAGTTTACAAACGCAAAAATAGGGAGTTTTACTTCACTATGACTGGGCGCATGTGCTTGTACATTTTATTGTTCCCGAAAACACAAACCATTCAAAGAATTTACTTAATCATGGACTGGTTTTGGAACATAATGTTCTAAGCACTTTTATTTTACTTTGTTGACAAATTGCATCTTAAAGCCAAGGTTTGTGGCGTTTTAATTTAATCATTGTCGTAATGTCGATTCGATGCACCAAAACGGAAACCGAATTGCAACAAATGTAGTTTATAGAGATTTAAATCTGTTGTGAGTGATGACTGATGTAACATGTATATAGCGGCGGGTATATAAACGTTAAGTAATTCCAAGAAAACACGGGGAAATTAATTTTCAATGTTTATTTTGGATGTAAACTTGAGAACGGTGTTTGGTGTCACGCTTTACTTGCTTTCGATGTTGTTTTGCCAAATCGGATAAAGTTCGAGGCTCAGCAGTAACCAAAAAGTTTTAATCTCCATAACAAATTGACCGTTTTGTTATGGATATTACGTCATCTTATAAATATTATTCAGCTCAATGTGTCAAATACGTTCCAGAAGATAAAAACAAAGTACACGGGTCAAATATTTCACAACTTAATCACGATTCCGGAGTAAACTAACTTCACAAACATTTGACAAACAACAGAATTAGTGTCAAAATCTATGTACGTTACTGGTGGAGCAAACAAATTGTTTTCGCAATTTTAGACATGAAATGAATGTTATGTTTTGAGGCCACTGTGTATAATGTATTGTTTGTTTACCTTTTATTTATGGACAAACTACGTCCGGGTCGGTAAAAATACTCGTTTTCAGTTTGTTATGGTAAAACAATATTATAAAACAGCAAGTCTACAAGCACGAAATCAGTGTAATTTCTAATTGCCCTTCGAGTCAGTTGTCACGAATTACTATTGCATAAAAATATAAGCACGTAAAGCTATTGTAACTTTAAAATTAAACGTAAATTGGTTTCAGGCGTGGTTGGCGCCTAATCTGCAGGCTTATACAAAACTTTTAACTCGGTTGTGTCTGTTTTGTTACCAACTGTACAAACGCCCATCATCAACAGTTGCGTTTCGAACAACCAACTAATCTACATGGCAACTTTATTTTCCATCACTCACCTCTTCCGCAGTAGCGTCCACGCCACCCGCGCTCGCACACACACTTGCTTCCCAAGCACGTGCCGTGGATGCAAGTCTTCTTTGGGATGCAATGCTCTGAAAAAAATTTTAAATTTCAAACATACATGTTTGACAAAAAGTGCTTAACAGGCAATAAGATGCAATCGCAATGTCATCAACAGATTACAGGAATCAGCCTGTGTAACAGAGTGTTGACCGACGGATCTGACTTCACTCATCAAATACACAAAATACGCATGAACGATCAACGTCAGGCAATAAGTCGGTTATATCCGGTCAATCGTACAACGGTTGTGCTGTAATACTTCGTTGGGGACAATAAAATATATTTGATTGCTTTTGTTTGAACCACATGAACATGAGAACATCATGTAGAACTAGCGAGAATCTATAGCTCCGTTTATTATCTAGCAGTTTGCCCCTTCGACCTTGAACTTTTGTTAAAAACTTTTTGACGGGAAGGGGTCATTTGCGTGTTTATTTCCCTTAACATGTTCAAATGTTAATGAAATAAGTTAAAGTAATTCGTTAATATAAAAAATCGCAGATCGCTGTTTGCGCAAATTATATCCATTCAGATACAAAGAAAGGAAAGTCATATAAAGGTACAAACAAAATTCAGAGTCAAAAAGTTCTGATTGATTGACATTTGGTCGTGCCAAGTTTTTTTTAACGAACAGCAATTCTGTAACCTTTCAACACAGCTTTCCCATGTTATACAAAATCACTTCCTTTGTTTTAGCCAGAAGCAGAAAGGTGGCGACAAGTTTGTGTGTTGTTGCAGTGAAGTGCTTGTGGCCGCGGACAAGTGCTTGGAAGGGCAATTAAGTTGCAGAGTTACAAGCCCACTTCGCACGTGAAGTCATCACCACAGCATCACTTCACTTTGTGACCAGCAATCCAACATAACCTGTCTGCAGTGAGAGTGTGCAATGATGGCTTCGGGCCTTGGTAGAGTGGACATGAAGACTGCTTGGCAGCGGTAGCAGGAAGCTGGTCCGTCGTGTTCTCACCATCTCGCGTTTCCTGTGAAAAGCAGCGACGTCTGCGAATCTACTTTCCACTTCCACGAGGTTTTCGACCAACTTTAAACGTGAGCTTTTGTTGTGAAGCCGACATAGCACTCAAATCATCGTACCAAATTACAATTGTCTTTTGAGGTTAAAACTGAACGGGCCCAACCCTTGGGGTAACCTTTGTCGTTTTGAAGCGTATTAATACAAGTAATCCAATATGTCGGTTGCAGTCGTAAAAACCGCAAAACTTGTCAACTGTCATGGCGTGTTCTTTGGGCAATTGTTGTAAAAACGCTTCGTGCAAAGCCAATGATCTTATTTCGCCGACGTAAGATTATTTTGACTTCAATTATTTCATCAAAGCATCATTTCTAAACTGAACGTGATTTTTTCGAATTCCTGACAGCATCGAAGCATAAAGTTTTTGCGAAACGAGCAACGCTTCGTTTGCAGCACAAATCAAGCGGACATTAATTCGACAGAAATATTTCATCGAGAGAAGCTGATCGTTAGCGTTGGATCTGTCCTGTGGTCTCTACATGATTGATTGGCGTCAAATCAACGAGGTCAGATTGACCCCCGATACACAGCAGCTGCTCTTGAGCAACATACAAGTCATGAACTTCGAGTCAGTGCTAGACAGAAGACGCCAAGTCAAACCGTTGCAAGCGGCCTGAAATACCAAAATTGGCAATTTCATCGAACCGGAATATTTCCGCGATTCGGATAAAATCGGAAACTGGCTGATTGACAGTTGAAATGGAAATGTACATTCGTCCATAAGTACTTCGTGATCCGTTGGATTAACGAGTTAAAGGTGTCAATGATTTACTCGCACTTGGCTTGTAGCCAATGTAGTTTGATGATATGCAATTTGACTGAGTGCATTTGCTATGACTTCCTGTGAACTGGGAACGAAGCGGTCAGGCTTGGGAAAAATTTCATGGAATTGAACGTGTTGAATAATTAATGACCTCACCGTTACCTCCTCCCTGTAAGGTTTATGAGTTGCAAATTTGAAAATATATTCGATCAAGTATTGTGGAGAACATTTTTGTAGATTGGGTGGAAAACAACTATGTTTTATGACAGACAAGCCCAATTGGTGAAGACAAGTTCATCCTACAGGCGACGATGTTACAAAGTTTCTCCGTTTACAAGAAAAATGCCATCCGGTTCTAACGGTAAAGTATTTTCCTTATTTGGAAGCCCGTAGCGCCAACAACTGGGTCCATTAAAAAATCCGAATTGTGCACTTTCGTTTACATTGGTGAGCTATTTGTCCTGATTATAATCAATAATAATTATTGACCACGACTATTGAATTTTATTTTGCTGATATGAGTTGACAATCTTTGCAACAAATAACAAAAAGAAGATCTTCCAAAATTAATTTAGATCTATTAAACAACATTTTGCTAATTTTTGTGCAAAGGTTTAATTCGTATTGCGTTTGTACGAGTCCATCAACTTTAAGATAAAAGTAGCAAACCAACAAACATGTTTAATACAAAGATGAATGGAAATCTTTCAAAGGAACAAACATGTTACTGACTCCAGGTCAAACCGACAAAACGATACCGGTTTTATTTCCGGCTTGTCAGTGCCTGAATAGTGGACCTTAGTGAGAAAAGATGAACCACCTGCAATCCTTCAATGCTGTTTCATTTCCTTGTGAAAATAGGGACAGGAAAACAACACAGTTTCCAACTCCTGCAGTCGATATACACACCAGAGTTGCAAGCCGGGTTTGGCTTTCCAGGTTGGGTTCCGGTTCGGGCGTAAGTTTAGATAAAACCCGCTCCATTCGGGTTCGGATTTATACTCGGCATCATTTTGGCCGCATTTTCACCACTTTTCTGGGTGGATTTGAGCTTTGTTGTTGTTTTTTAAATTGTGTCCGGGTTTCGGGCTTGTACTTTCGGGTTCGACCGCCAATTTGAGGCCCACTTACAACTTTATAAACACCGTCAACAACTTGTTCAACTTTAATCGTGTGCGTTCAGAATTGACTAAACCTTTTTCTTTGAAAGACATGGCCTGAAAAATTACTTAAATGTTGATGTGATTCTCCTACTATCTATGTACTTCCTAAATAATAGGTTTTCGAACAGGTGTAACTAAGAGCCTTCAGGGCAAAACGGACATAAGTCATCCACTGAACTCGAATTAATTTTGCCAACGAGATGTTTAGAGTTAAACAAAGTTTTGTGTTCGTAGAAAATATGAAATTTTAAACAGAAATCTGTGAGATTTGCGGTTTTAACTCTTTGCGGTAAACAGCTGCCTTCAAATTTCGGGCACAGCTAAGTATTTGAATGCCTCGTTGATTTGAAACGCGCCTTGCTAAGATGAAAATTAATTCTAGTCTTGGGTGGCCAAGGCGTGATTTTCAATCTTAAACTGGTTTGACATCCTGTGTTATTAATCTGCCACGATAAATAATTTCAGTGATTTGAAGACAATTTTTTCTCTAATCCTCCGTTTTCCTCAATTTGAGGTTTGGTTCCACCGTTTTTAACTATTGCCGATTGCGCAACGCTAGAGGTTGAATAAATTTGAAACAACGGCCTAAAAAGGGAAACATTTTAACGAGCTAGTGTTTTAAAATTCTTGTTGCGTTTACAAAACGTTTATCCTGGTTCTTCGCAGGAACTTACGTATCTTAAGTGAATGTGAGCGGAATATCTCGGATAAATGGCTTGGTATGTATTTTTAGTGTCTGAAAATACACACATGCTCGGTGTATGCACTAAGAACCACTGTGAGCAACATACGATATGCACGCTCTGGCCATACACCAGTTTAATACACAACCCATATTTTTGTGTATCTTGGCATACACACAAGCTCCCTTAGTACACTGAGGATCACTGTGGGCAACATTATATGCGCACGCTGTGACCACACACCAGTTCATGTTCAGCATGGGTTTATATGTGCCTGGGCATACACACAAGCTTCCCGAGTACACTGAGAGTAACTTCGTGCGTAACATATACTAAATTTCGCAAGCACATTCTGAAAAAAGGAGAAATGAAACGTACTTGACTTCAAAGGCGACGGTCTTGCTTTTCTTGTTATTGTAACCAGTGGTTGTGGTTCAGTGGACGGAACGTCCAATGACGGCCGATGATTCCGTTTGCACGCGTGGATCTCGTTGCCACGACGACAAAGAAAATAATCGGCTGAAAGCTGGGGATGGGGGTTGTAACGTTTGTAGTTGATAGGCACAAGTTCATGCCTGCAACACAAGATACAAGTTGTATAAAATGAAGTTTTATAACTGACAAATAGGAATTATACTTAGATGTAATTTTAGAAAAATCATCGGTTTGGACAGAGTGAATTTGAACACTTCAAACACATTGGTATGTTTCAGTCTAATTTAATTCCAAGTAAAAAACATGTCGTGGCATTTCAACGTGGCAATTTCAACTGTTATCTCCTATTATATATTTTCTGAAAACTTACGCATCATGAAGAGTTTTCTGTGCTGCTCGTAAAACGTTTTTTGGGCGCAGTAAAAGTTGCAAACTGAGTCGAAATTTTCACTCGGTTTTGGGTCTTAAAGTGAAAGATTCATTTATCGTTTCTGGGTCTCAGCGTTACATGGTTTTCTGCATTTTAATCCAACATCCGGAGATTTTGTGCCCGCCGCAATGATGGACAAAACACACAAAGAGTTTAATTGTCGACTCCCCAAGGGTTTATGCAAATGAGCTGACGTAACCGCTTCATAGGTTTTCCACAATGGTCGCTTCCAAGTATCATGTTAAATGGACCAGTGCGGTTGGTTGTTGATCCCATGGGCTTAAAAACAAGACCCGTGACTTGCGTTATCTTATGCCAGGTTGGGTTCGCGAATTAGAGTTTAAATTCATGGGAGAAATAGTTTCATGTCAAGCCAAGTTGGATACAGCAACAAAGAAACTACTGACTAATATAACGGCCCAAATAGACGTAAATAGCGATAGGATATATTATTGGACAGTTTCGGAAAATGTTTAAGGCTTGCCGAAACGTTTGAATAAGAAAGAAACTACTAAAACACAGATTGCTTTTGTAAATAAGATAAAGTTATGTATAAGCTATTGCTGCCAGTCATAACATCAAGTTTATAGAGCTCTTCTGGCAAGTATTTTTATTTCGACGTTCTGTACAGGTCGCCTTCATCAGGGTAAATAACAGTGAATGCGGTGGTACAGTGCACGATAAACAAAGAAAAAAAAGAAATAAACGCAAGTGCGTTAAGATGACGTTAGTTTGTTGCACGGCTCAAAACAAAATAGATTCAAACCTCAAAAAAAAAAAAAACGAACAACAATCGTCTGGCAACACAACGCAAAACACTTGAAGCTTGCGTTCATGTTTGCCGTAAACCTCCTCACATTCAACAGTAATTGCAGAGATTTACAACAGGAGCTGTTAAAAGATTTAACTTTACGTCAAACTCGCATCTTTTCGTGGACACCTTCAATTAGATTTTGCAACCGGGCCTAACATTTAGCTGTTGGTGACGTGTTTGTTCGGCGCCTCGTAATCGTCGCTTTAGATAAGTAAGAGGGAAAACCGCTAAGTTGTGACGACACTAAACCTTGTTTATGGTGTTTTCCTTGGATGCCGCGCCCAGATGGCGAACTGACTGAACTGAGTCATTCTTGTTTTCAAGCTGACATTTCGTGAAGCAGAGTCGAAGTATTTGTCAAAACCACTTCACCACATTGTCATGTTCTATGGAACCTCTAAAGTCGCTTTAATTGCAACAACGCTTGAAGGCCGCCGTAAGAAGCTTGAGCATGACACAACTACCAGCTCCTACCGTGTAATCGTTTGCACTTACACCATAAAAAACGCTTTGCAATATTCGTGCGTAGTTTTTGAACGTGGTTTTGAAAGTTTTTTGAAAGTAATGTTATGGTTTCATTTGCTATAGATTTAAGCGAAGAACAATACAAAAAAATCTGTTTAAAAAAATTTTCAGTTTGCGTAAAACCAAACAAATTAGAGTATACTTTCTTGAGTAAAAGTGTTTTCAGTTTTCATCGACTTGTAGACTTCTGTTACATGCCTTACAACAAAGATAATTATTTCCATATACCGTCGGTGTGCGCATAAGCAAGATTTCAACTTCATAATGGAAGCAAAACTTTATGACATATAAGTGAGTTAAACCCGCTAAGCCGCCGTTCCGTACTGAACAAACAACTTGTTGAGACCAAAACAAACATCTTTACGAGCCCTGTTCTCTGTATCGGCATGTTTCTTACCTCGTAACTGTGGTCGGCCCTTCCAAGATTCCTCCCTCTACAAAAACGAACAGCACACTTAACAAATAAACACAAAACATTACGTTTTCAAGGGAAGTCTAATCAACGACAATGCTGCTAGAAAACCCTGAAAACAAGAGGCAGCAATGAAATAACTTTACGTTTAAGCAAGGCAATATATTGGGCACATCCCCTAATTGCATGAACGGTGTACAATTTCAGTTTTCGGTTTCGACACTAATACTGCACCGCACTGGCGTATAAAGCAGTTGTGAAACTCAAGCACAATTCAAACATACAACACATGTATTTATCAATCTTCCTTTGAAAGTTGCAGATTGAAACTTTATTTAAAGTAAAACTGTCTCCACTTGCAAAATTGTATGCAATAGAGATAATGGTATAAACTCTGTCTGAACAAATGAAGACTTCTTGTTTTTTTCTCACACTTATTCATAACAAGCAGTTGCATTGTCACTTGTAACTGCTCTGTCTATCTACATGAGAATAACACAACATGTTTTGCACAAAATGTGTATTAGGCCTGAGTTCCACTTGAACAATGGCCATCTCAGCTTTCCCAACACGAGCCTCTTTTCCGTTCTGGTCGTAGCAAAGCAAATAAACCCGCATCTTGCTATTTACGCCTGCGAAGTCTGCACTAAACCTTACTCACATTCTCAAGCCATTCAACACGTGAAATGATTTGTCCCCGAACAAACTGGCGTTCAACTTACACCAACCAATCTGTGGAAAGTTTGTTTTGTGCGCCGATCGCAAGGCCACGAGCTTTTTAAAGGCTCACCACCAACGGCCCCTTTTTCCCACAATTTTCTGCACTACTCTGGCAGTGAAGCAACGTGGCATAAATAACTCACAACTATAGGAATTCCTGACCAAGTCATCGACTGATATTTAAATGACGTTTTTTTGCTGCTAATGGTGTTGGTTGAAAACTGAACACGAAATTTGGGTTTGACTTGCGTGTTTATCACAACTTAACAGCCGCTCCTACGAGGTTTTGACAAGGGCGATTATTCATTAAAGCATAACGCTTTGAAGACATTTTTTGGCTTTTTTCAACATGTTCAATATTTTTCTCAAAAAAAAAATATTTCAGTGTTGCAAATACAGTCCGTCGGTTTTGCTAGGGTCAACTAAAAGTGAAGGATTGATTTGTTTTTATCAATCTACTTTTCATGCCCATTTTAAGTATTCCTAGATTTGGTTCATGAATACAAGTAGGTTTGTGTTTCGATGGGCAAATCTGTAGCCATTGAATCGCAGTTTTTGTGATGAAACTCACAACAAAAGCGCGTGTGCTGCTGTTGTTAGTGTTACACGGTTGCGCTTTTATTGCCTAATTGGGCTCCTTTTTCTCGTCGAGTTGCGGGTGGTATTTCTAAGTCGTTTGAAATCCTGGTAACCTCAAATGTTTATTAAAGCAAACAGTTCGCGGGACAAAGTCAATTGTCGGTCGTCGCTCGCAAATCAACATTTCAAGGAAACCGAATCCCTCCTAAATCGTTCTGTTTCGTCCACACAACAGCTGCCAACAGTTTAAACCAGGTATAAATAATTTAAACCAAGTTTATTGCCGATTTTTAGCAAAACTTTTAGCAGCATTGCAGCAACATATGATAAGAAAAGTCCACATGCTTTGGCCATAATTCAAAGCAAACTTTTATTTCTGAATCTGTTTTATGGTTGAGCGACCAAGTGCTATAACATGAACCACTGAGTTCTGATGCCATAGATCGTCCAACCATTTCAAATAATCCACCACTTCAAAATATCAAAGCTACACCAAAAGTCGGCAACTAAAAGCGCTAACCGAAACTTTCTAAACTAGCTGATCGACTTGAAATTCTCACTAGTGTGCTGTCATTTTATATTTCGTCTTAGTGGAGAACTGTTATATTGCATTTGTAGACTAAAACCGTATTGTTGTGATTGTAAAAATGGTCAAGGCAACTTTAGCCTACATACAAAAAAATGCATGCTTCCCAATATATTTCTGATTTACATAAGCCATGCTAAGAATGTCAAAAAATGTCCTACAAACCAATACACCATGGAATTTTCAGCTGGGGTGGAAAAAAGGAAAAAGTTTAACGTACATGTCGTACATCTATTAGTCAGTTATGGGTTTAGCTGTTGTTGTTCCAACCAAACCACAAACGTTTTTCCAATCCACGCTAGCTTGCTTCCCACGTCATTGGACAAAACTAATGTTTTTGTTCGGCTCCGTTTCCCTGCTTTTGTAAAGGCCCAACAAAATCTCGTAGGTCCAGTACGATTTAAATTCAACGTAGTTTATAAGCCAAAGATATGATACAGGTCGCAATGTACATCCTTGAAGCTAAACATAGATCCACATCACCTAAATAATGTTTGAACATAACATTTGGAAGCCAACAGCTATAATTTAATTGTGTGCAATGTTTTTGTTTTTTCAAGGCGGGTAAAATTGGCAGGGTTTACTCTAAAGTGATAAGTGTTCAATAATGCAATGAAACACAAAAGTACCACAAATTAATGCACAAGTTTCTTCGTAGCACCGATAAAAAGAGGAAAATAGTGAGATGGAGAGAAAAAGAGAAAGAGAGAGAGAAAGAGAGAGGGAGAGAAACTCGAAGCATATTTCGGATTTTAATCCAAAACTTCGCGTTTTTCATTTAATCCAACCCCGGGCAATTAAAGGTCAATGAAGCGGCAAGTGTCAATCAGACCTGTTTTGTGGCAAGGACCTCCAAAGCTCAATTTGAAGTGAGCGGGGTTTTCACTTTGTAATCGATACCCGGCGTTTCAAGCGCTTGCTCGGCCATTAGCGAAAACTGCTGTAGCTGATGCGGTCGCTAACTTACTTACAGTCGTGGTGATATGGAAACGTTTAACGTAAATTCCAGACTTCAATTCTACTTATGTATGCAGTGGTGGGATTCCAATTTTTTGTCAGCCGGTTCTATCACAAAAGTCATTTTTTGAGCCGGTTCTGTAACAAAAAGTCCATTGACAGTAACCAGTAATGCTAACCGGTTCGCTGATCTCATAAAATTTCGCGAGACGGTTCTATGGAACCGACTGAATCCCACTACTGCTTGTATGTAACATTGATGACGAACGAGTAAAAACTATTGATAGGAAACGACTGTTCCTTATTTTTAAAGCTTTTGGTGTCCGCGTGTTTGTTTATGAATACACTGTTGCTGCCAGGCATAACGTATTAACAGAATTTTTAGCTCTTCCGGCAGTTTTTTATTGTAATATGCCAACGTTTCGATGTCCCATACGAAACACCTTCATCACACGACCATCACACGACCATTGGTGCGCACTGCGTTATTTCTATCGCCTTTTTTATGTGTGTTTCGCCGCCCTTTTCGCTTTATAATAACTTGTGTTTGCATTGTATGTCATTACCCTGATGAAGGTGTTTCGTATGGGACATCGAAACGTTGGCATATTACAATAAAAAACTGCCGGAAGAGCTAAAAATTCTGTTAATGTGTTTGTTTATGTTTGGAAACATGTTGCATACTTTTATGTTTAATTTCAATCCTTTTACAAAACTTTATAAAGATTGAGATAAGAAAGCAAGTTATAAACAAAAATATGGATTTCTTAATTGATTTTAGGAAACAATCTACAAGGTTATTTTAAACATAGTGTTTTTTTGTCCTTTATAAACACATGTTTTATTTTAAATTCCTTTTTTCAAACGTGAAATTCCTTCGTAGAACAGGTGCAAAATATTTTTAGCCTCTGGACGTTTTATGCTGAAAGATGAAGTCAAGCGTCGTCAAAACGGAAACCGTTGAGCCAAGTAGCAAACATTAGGTCGGGATGATTACAGATCTGCAAATATCAAATGCTAATGTCTCAACCTTGAATAAACTTTATTTTGTCTGCCCTTTTCATCAGCTAGTTATTTGGGTGGGGTTATACTTACAAGGTCAATACTGTGTTTTTGTTGTAACTTGAAGGTCGACATTGTTAACAATGCTTCAAAACCAAGGTTAACGTTCTCACTGACTATAACTACAAGGTCAACATGATTTTTGCACACGAAATAAAAAGCAGTGTCGGAAATTCGGGAACGACAACATTCATGACGTCAACGTGACGTAAGGCGAGCTATAAATGTAATTTTGTTGTTTCATCTCCGAGATCTTCGGCAGCAGTCAACACAAGAAGGCGAATTCGGCGAATCTGGCGGTTTCACGCCCTCGACTACATTTTAACCTTTCAAACATCCAAGCAGCGCGCGGTAGAAGTACGTGATCTATCGTATATCTAACATCTTGATAATGTAACCCGCAAAAAATTGGTTTGGGCTAAATAAACACTGGTGGTTAAATTTTCCAACAAAACCCCCTTATCCCAAACAAAATTGGCTTATCTCCAGTCGAAATGTGACCACCTAAAATGTTTTAACAGGGAGGGTTGTATAAAGGTGCAGTGGCCTTAAGTGTTGAAAAACCTTACTACCTATGATGGCGTTTCGTTCTTGAAAAGTTCAAGATATTTTGTGGCATGTGTAACATTTGCGCGGTTGAAAATGTCACTGCGTTGCGTCACTGCCACTTCAAACTTCAGCTCAGCGCAAAGAAGTTGTTTTGTGATGCCAACTTAACACAATGGTTTGGTTTTAAGTAGCAGGCATCAGTTGACCGCATTGGCAAGCAGACAACTTAACTCTGTATCGGACAAAGTCTAACGATCTCGAGAAATACGATGATCTGTGTATGTCCGGAATTTCTCTGCAAACTAGAATTGCAAGCGAGTCCCAAATTGCGACCTCAACCGGCCCGAAATATTTTTTCACCAAGCTAGATCTACAAAGTGAAATTACATTTTCAAATTTAAATGTTGCCGAGTGTCAGGCCCGACTTACAACCCCAAATTATGTGTACGTCATTTTGAAAACAAAGAACAAGAAAACTTTTGTTGATGTTACAATAATCACGTGTGTACAGCTATTACCGTATAATCTACAGTTGTTTAATTACTACAGTCGTTGATCAATAGAAAAATAAAGAACCTGTTACAAGCACCCATTGCTTAACTTCAAATATTGAAAGCAATCTTGAAATACAGATAATAGCTTGATTGCAATTACTACAACGAGGAAGGTATGTTTTGAGGCGTTTGGTTAAGCGCTGTCGTAAACAGACCAAATCCAGCATCAATCAGAAATGAACTCCAAGTGGTAATTAATCTGATTTTTAACAAATGAGGATTTGTTCACTGGTTTTGACCAGAAATGTCTCGGGTTTTTCGTCGTCAACCGTGTGATTACGAGATTAAAATTCTGCCAAACAGTCTGGCCGCCGGAAGTACGGAAACCGCTAATAAATCGGCTCACTGTACGAAACATTTACCAGACAACTTTGCGATGTAATTGCCTGCTTCATCAGACAGCTGATGGCCGTTCATCGCGGTCTTGGATTAATACCAAAAGCTAAATTTAATCTTGGCTACCACGTTGGAACATACATTTTCCCACAAACCCTATTTGTGCAGGTTTTGAACAAATTCTGTCTGTAGCCAATACCAACTTAATAGTACGCAAAATGTCGGCTAAAACAATACATTTGATTGAAGACAATTATTTAGTCCATATATTATGCCTGGCGGCAACAGTTTTTATACAGTACTCAAAACATTTGAGTTTCGCAAATAATAACAAGATTAAATTAGTTATTGGCAAAGAATCAATTCAACAGGAATCAGTTTTCCCGGTTATTATGACGTCAAAATAGCCAAACAAACAATCTTTGTGCGTGTAAATATTCCACCTGTAAGACGTGAAACTATGCGAATGTTTTGCGCAAAAATATTCAATTCACGTAATGTTGTCGGGTTGCAAGCCAGAGAAGCGAAAGTATCAAAAACGAAGCAAAGAATTTCAGAGCAAATGTTTGAAACCTAAAGGTTTGATTGCGAAACGACGCGCAAAGGACAACATACTGCCTGAGAGCCTGGCCAACTTTATTCTGGAAAATGAATCTTCAAAAGGCGAAAAGATTTCGGCCGAGCAGTACGACCAATGCCTGGATGTTCTGTGTGGGAAGTTGTGTAGAAAAACACAGCTAGTGAGGATCCAGCACATACTCGGTAAATTGCGGGTTGTTTGGGTAAAATACGCGGAATTTTTGAGACCTTTAATACGACATTATTGGGGTCAAAGCCCTTCCGCAGATTTTGGAAGTCGTTGTGACCGAGTTCCTTTGATGTTGTATTGAATAGCGGGGGCTATTTATAGAACTATAATCATGTGACATTGTTTTACCGGCGCAAATCAGTTATTAAAACCATGATTTGGGGGTATCTTTAATTGTACGAACCGATTGTTAAAAACACTTCCAGATTAAAGAGGGCTATAGTAGTACAATGTTTTTGTGCATTCTCTTTATTATAAGGTTGATTACTTTTTACAAAATTTCAGGCATTGATACTAGTTACGTAAGCTTCAATATTCGTATTTTTGATTCCAATACTTTGTGTTTTCTTGTCTGAAAATATATAATAAGGCTGGTCACTAAGTGAGTTTATTACATATGCGTAACATTTAATTTTATATCGGACATTTAAGTTACAAAATCTTCGCATCAGAAAAGATAAAAGATGTTCGTGACAATATCATGAGGTTATATGTGTCATTAAACTACAGGCATTGCAAAACGGCCCCCTACGCCGACCAAGCAAGACAGAACACAACCACAAGACAACAAGACCTCCGTAGAGAAACCTACAAAAACACACGACGAACCAAAAGCACAAGGTCAAGTTTCCTGTCAGAAAAAAGTAACATCTGTAGGTTTAGAACCACGCAGTGTAGCAGATGTGGCAACACACGCCTTCACTGTGGTTCGACTTGATTCGACGACACCAGAAGTCCAAAAAGTCGGCGATTCGTACAGAGAAATAGTTCCCTACACAATTTACCGACCAAGGACCAGAACTGAGAAACAGAAATACAACAACGAGCCACAATCGAACAATGTTATTGACAGATCGCTTGCTCACACTGCGGCCAGTTGCGTCAAACTGCGTTTTTAATGTCGTTCAGTAAAGAGTGCTTAAGACAAGAGCGCAGTGAGCGTGAAAAGATGGACAGCACTTACATAACCTTTATTAGGGTGTGTCGTACCGTTGATGGGAAATGGGGTACAGCATTTTTTTCAGTTTTGAAACTATTTAACTTACAACCAAATAAACCGAAAATTACTATGGTACATACCTCGTGGACGTCGTTGTTATGCGAAAGAGCAGCTTTTAAAAGTATTTAAATGTGTTTTATTCTTTGTTATGGTTATATTCTAAAACGTAAATATTGCGTTTTCAGGCAGAAACTTTTGTTGTTGTTTGGTAGTTTAGGGAACTGGTTAATACGTGGCATTTAATAGAATATTTTTTTAAATAGGTACAGGAATTACTAACCTAATAAATTTATTTACTTTTTGCCCTAGATCTGTTTGTACTGTATTTTGCTCCTTGGCGATTGCCCACTGCAAATCACGATATAACAAGAATCCACTGAGCGTCGGATACCACCGCAGACTAGATTTTTCTAGCCTGCGCTTTGTCACATGGGAATGCTTGGTGACCGGCTGATTCGGTATAACTCCTTCAATAGGCCTGGCGTACTATATGATTTATTGGTCGAAACGTGCTTATATTAAATCCGTAAACGTTGATTTTAAAAATCGGTGCAAATTCAAATTACCCATTTTTGAATTAATTTATTTCGTCACTTTAAATCCCGATAGCTGGACACGTGACCTCCAAAGTGGGAAGGAGATCGTTCCAGAAATAAACCTGCTTCCCGCGTAAATACGATGACGACTGGATTGGAGAATCCAAGTCCAAATACCGTTTGTTGTTGGCGTCGTAAAGTGGCCACGACTGACTTGTAGATGACCCGTACTCGTCCGAATTCGGGTCACTGAATAACAAAAATATATTGGACAATCAAACTAAATTATATTGGTTGCCAGTGACTTTAATTTTATGTAGATTGCAAACAAATTTCAAATTCCTGCTAATTGCTGACTCGGCAATTATTGTTCCCGTAAACTCCTATGCCCTGTTGCGTTACCTATCGGAAATTCCCGAACCTGGCTACTGTGAGTTCTTACGTTGGTAGTTTCACCTTATCTGTGACTGGAAGGTTATATTTGTAGAAAATAAAAGCGTTGTTTTTCAGTTTGTAGCATTTATGTAAACGCAGATTCACATCCACCCGCCTAAAAACACGAACCAACTCCAATCCAGGCTTGACTTAAAACTTTACACCAATCAGCAACTGATATTTAATACGTGTACATATCGCTGCACTCACCCAGTTTTGGCGAAATTTGTCCAGTAAGTGATGACGCTGTAGGTTAGACTTGCGTCATCAGGGTACTGACCTTCAGAACTGAATGACCTCACTACATCCCCCCACACATAAGGAACCTCCGCTCCATGTATTGCGCCTGAAAGCATAAAGGTTTTAAGTCAGTGGTTCCCACTTGATATATGACTTTTTGAAGTTGATAAAACACCCATTTTTTAATGATCTGTGTATGGCAGTGGTTCCCAACCTTACGTGGACCATGGCCCCCTTAAAGTAACTTTTTGGTCTCGTGGCCCCCTTTAAGTTACCTTGAAGGACCTGTGGCCCCCTTAAAATGTAGATAGCAATCTCGCGTTGGAATGCGGTATTAATTTTGGCCTTAAACAGTAATAGAGTAAATGAGCGTGATAAACCTCACTATAAACAAATAGTATGTGAAATAGTCCATTAAATTCGGGAACAATGTTAAAGTGAAAAGGACTTTTAGTGGGTGTTTCTTGTGAATCTACGCCCGTGGCCCCCCGGAACACAGCTCGTGGGGGCCATGGGCCCTGGTTGGGAACCACTGGTGTATGGTTTAGATTAGAATCTACTACGAAAAGTGAACGAGCTAACACCACGTGCTTCGTCACGCTTGACTTACCAACCCACTCGGGATACGATTTCTGTGCGTCGCTGAAACTCGCTACTCGTGAGAATTGGTAGAAATGAACACTGGATCCCGAATTAGACGCAGCGTCGGCAAGCTGACTCAAAGGCGCCACATAGTGTTGGTCGGTGAACATCTGCAAAACTTCCTCCTGGACTTCCTGCAGAGATAACAAGTAATAAGCGCCTTAATTAAGCCATAACAAAAGCATATGTTAGCATGTACAAAGGGACAATAGTTACATGCATCAATAAAACTTTAAAACTGTTTAAACCTTAGGGTCCAAGTTATTTTGAATAAAGCGGACACGCGAGGTAACAAATAAACGTTTATAGGTATGTCCTAAATACGTCACGACACAAAAATGGATAAAAAAATAACTGTGTTTAACGAAACGCAAAGCGATTTATCAAGGCTATTCACAAGCTATTCTGCATCAAGCAGAACTATCTGTAAAGTTCGGTTCATAGACAAAGTTGTTCGGTAGAAGGTGGAGTAAGAGTTACATTCACACCTATTTGCACTTTCTCATATCGGTTGGTGGTTTAATGTACTTGTCAAAAGATTTGATTAAAATGTAGAAAGGATTTAAGGCACATTTCATTTACAGTACCGTACGTGTCAAAAGATTTAATTCACACATCAAAATTTTGCATTGGGATGTCTCAATCTTCATTGACTAACCATAAAAAGTACTATACTTTGTAATCACGCAGTGACCGCAAAGAGGTTTTAAAAGGGCGTCACAAAATAAGGTACTATCTACCTGTTGGTTGGTGTTAAACTGTGGGTCGCTCCACATCGTATAAGTGACATCAATATCACTGGTCCCTAAACCGTATGTCGCAGCAAACTTGTTCTCCACCACCTGATGCAAATCATCAGCGTTTTGAGCCGAAGTCACAGTTTCCCAGTCTGTGGTGCCGTCCGCAGCGTTCACACCTATAATGGACAGGAAATATATGAGTGACGTTTTGATTGTAGAAATATATGGTTGTATCGTATTTGGTTAGCGGTATATATTTATTTCAATAGGTACGTCGGGTCCCATGTCTACGCTTTGACCCATAGGTACGCCTGGCCCTAAAAAGCGCTTGGAGTAAAATTGTCTTAGTTTTCTCTAAAAATCAATGCTTTAAATATAGTTGCCCCCAAACCACCATTAACCCAAGCAGTAAATATTACGTAAATATGCGAGGTAATTATTCGGCTAATCCGGACCCTTTTAAACCAAAACAATTGTCCAGATTATGCAAAGATCCCGATTAACCGATGTCGATTAGTTAAAGCCTCACCAAATTACAAATCATTTGTACCTTAAGTTTTGTACGAATTAAACGCAGATACAAATTAACCGAACTCGGTTTAACCGAGGATTACTGTACATTTCACTTCGGAAAACTTGGCATAAGCATGCGTGATATTTGACGCCAAACTGACTTCACGTTTTACAGATGGTATCTTTTCAAAATTTCAACGCACCCATCAAGTAGGACCATTGTGATAAAGTTGCGGAATCCATGAGATTTTGCGGGTCGTCCGGTAGAAAGTAATTATCAACCACTGGAGCAAATTGAAGATTGTTCTGCGCTGTGACCAATTCCTGCACGGTTTTGCCTCGTAAGCAAGCCACCTGCGTAACATATTTGAAAACATGTAAACATGATTGTCAAAAATATCTTGGTTAGGCGAAAATTAAAACAGGTTGCACAGACAAATCCAGATAATCGCTAAATTCGTTTAATTGCATAGGGATCTTAAATCCGGATCGCAGCAATTTGTTTACAAAATCACCCGGTTTATCGCATAATCCGGATAATTGCACAAAAGGTTGACAAATTGGTTATGCGATTAACCGAATTTGTTTATATTTTTGTCTAGAAAACGTCCCTGGAAATTTTAAATGCAGCCCCAGCAACAGGGCGTTTATAGATACAAGTTGAAATCTGTCTTTTTGTGAATTTTGGCAAGAAAATCAGGCGGTACGCGATCGGTACAAGGTTCAGAACTTTTGTTCTGGGCTACAAACTTAGCTTTTGATCTTGTCGTGATAATTCCTTCTTACCAAACTATCCGATGCGCTAGCGTCACAGCCCGCATTTGTTCCAAAGGTTTTCGAGGTCTGCACTTGGTCCGGATATTCATTCAAAGTTGTGGCACATCCACTTTCCAGAATAACTTGATTGAAACCGAGAGGAGAGCTTGTCGGACTCAACGTGTGCATCTGACATTATAACATAGTTTGTTTGTAATACATAAATATCTGTCGTACAATTTTCTAGGGTAGGAATATAATTTTCATGTATGTCCCATTAAAAAAAAGAAAAAAAATCATGTTAAAAGAATAATTAATTAACGAAGTAACAGTTCTTCCAAATCAAAATCAGTCAACAAATAGTGTTAAACGATATATGTTTCGCCCATGTGGGCATCCTCAGTCGCTCTTATTCAAATAGAATCTACACAAATATTCAGTGATTGTGGACATATCCTATAGGATGCCTACTATTAGCAGGAAAGATCCTGCAAAAAACACACTTTCCATATAAATGTATTGCTTTTCGATTAAGACATAGATGAATAGCTGAGATCAGCCATGCGTATATGCAGACCAACGATCACGGCACACTCATATAGAAATCATATTACGCCAGGCCCATTGAAGGCGCCACATACTGAATCAGCCAAGCATTCACCCACTAACAAGGCGTAGGCTAGAAAAATCTCTTTCCGGGACTCGCGCTCTATCAACTCAATAGGCCTGGCGCACAACTTCTTTTCGACAATTCTTTTCTGCAAACTTATGTTTTAAGTATTAATCAATCATTAGCTGTGTAGCAGAAGTCAGAGGTCACCCAAAACACATCAAAGATTTTTCCACTTACGTGTGCAGATTCGGCTCCTGCCCCTTGCCCAAATATGGTCACACGAGTCGGGTCACCACTGAAACTTGCGATGTTGTCTTTTACCCAGCGAAGAGCCAAGTTTTGATCAAACAAGGCAAAATTGCCGGGTGCGTGCGCGTCACCAGTTGTAAATAAGCCCAAAGAACCGAGACTGGAAAAATAAAGTCAACTTAAAAATTCCTGAAATAAGCTATTGCTGCCAGGCATAATATATAACCAAGTATCCAGCAGTTTTATTATATAAACAATCGACGTTTCGACGTCCTGTACAAGACTTTCATCAGGATAATGGCATATCTTGCAAGACAAAATTCGTATGAAGCGATACAAGATATGTCATTATCCTGATGAAGGCGTCTTGTATAGGACGTCGAAACGTTGATTGTTTATGATATAACTGCTGGATGAGCAATACTCGGTTATTAAAGATTCCTGTTTTGTCGCAATATTATATTTATTTTTAACTGACCGATAATTGAGAGTGACCACAATGACCTTCGACCTTGCCGAAATGACCCCTGCCTCAAACTGTTGACCTGCGTCACCACTTGCGTAACTTCCGCCGTGCAACCAAATCATCACCGGATATTTGTTGGGAGTGACGTTGTCGATTGATATAGTCTTAAAAAAGTAAAAGCATACGAATATATAAGCTATTGCTGCCAGGCATAATACCAAGTTTATAGAGCTCTTCTGGCAATTGTATTTTTATTCCGGCGTTTCGACGTCCTATACAGGTCGTCTTCATCAGGGTAAATACCATTGAATGCTCGTAGTATAGTACACGATAAACAAAGGACGCAAGCGTTTAATTTTTTTTCCTTTGTTTATCGTGCACTGTACTACGAGCATTCATTCAATGTTATTTACCCTGATGAAGACGACCTGTATAGGACGTCGAAACGTCGGAATAAAAATACTAGAGATGTACCGAATATTCGGTTTGCCGAATTTATTCGGCCGAATCGGTCATTTTTGAAAAGATTCGGTTTCGGCCGAATAATTTGTTGCGATTCGGCCGAAACCGAATCTTTTACGAACACAAATTTGAAGCGTTAAACATGTCTTTTCTGCTCATTAAGGCACCACGGAATCTTTCAAAAGCCCAAACATAACGAAAATTGCGTCAATGTTTATCTTTTTCAACACATTATCGTTTTTCCCACGGTAGTCAAAAAAATTAGTAATTCATTGGCAGGTTGCCAATCATGCTTGAGGCAGTTTTAAACCCCACAGAACTGAAATGAGGACGAAACACGACTATTCTGCTCTAGTTGCCTGGTAGATGAACATTTTTTCATGTCCAACGCGTAGCGTACGACTTCGCGTGACGTCATAATTGATTCGGTTGATTCGGCCGAATTTATTCGGCAAAACCGCCGAATATTCGGTTTCGGCCGAATCGAAATTTAGCCGATTCGGTACATCACTAAAAAATACTTGCCAGAAGAGCTCTATAAACTTAAAAAGCATACGAATATTTGCCAGTTGTTTCACTTACTGTGTCAACTGGGACGTAAACGTTCAAGAACAAACAATCTTCGTCCATGGTTGAACTGTCAAATGGATATTGCGGGCAAATTTTGCCAAACTGCGTTGCAGGTCTGTAACAACGTAAATAGGTTTTATCGAATCTTTGGGTAAAACACTATGAAGAAAAACACAAATTGTCAAATTTAACCAAAAACGGTTTAAAATAAGGCAGAATGGTACATGTCTATTCTTTTGGCACACCAGTAACTTTCACAAATAAAAAACCTGATTCATTAGTGAAGCAATATGAGACATTTGGACACTCTCTAATAAAAAGATAAGCGCAACGAATAATATTATGAGAAGGTTCGTGAAAATTTCGTGAATAGGAATGATTCGTGAATAGGAAATGATATATATATATATTACCTGACATCAAACCACGTCTGTGGGTCGGTTGGATTCGAGAATCGTTTGTTTCCAACCGGCGGAGAAGCGTAGGGAACACCGAGGAATTTTGAGTACATGATTCCATTCCAGTATTGCGATTCGCCCTGTACACAACCTAACCTGCGAACAAATTTACCAGTCATGCGATCGTTAAATCTCCTTGACTGAAAAAAACTGAATAGATATAGATATTCAACAACGGGATCAGTTCTACTGCGTTTTTGCAGACTGACCACAGCGCACACGTATGTTAATTATATTGTATTATATCGTATGCCTGGCCTGTAAGTCGTGTTATTCTAAATATAGATGACATTTTAATCAGGTAAACGTTGGCTAAAATCAATAAAATGATTTCAGATAATTGGAACTACAATCAGTTAAGCTGTTTCTTTTGATCAACTGGAATATTGTTTTCCAAGCGACAGGCTACAGTTAAGAATGCAGTTTGCATTTAAACGGAATTTGCAATTAGCCGAAATAGTCTGTTTAGCTTAAAAGAGTACTAAAGAATGGCATGCTGTCGAATCCAGCTAATCGCATGATCCAGTTAATCGCATGGGAACTGCAAACCTCAATCGTAAGTTGTGTTTACAAAAATCGACCGTTTAATCGCTTAATCCGGCTATTTGCAAACAAAAAACTTGGCAATTGATTATGCGGTTATCCGGATTCGTCTGTATTCACGTATTGAACAACTGTGTTTGTTTTTATCGGCGTCAAACAAATTCATAAGGCCATGCTTTTCCAACAAACTGGATTGTCGTTGAATGACTTGGCATATACGGCCAATCTCTCGCCACCTGCTGCACTGATGAGACCTTATAGCAGGGGTGTGCAACCTTTTTCGTCGGTGGGCCATATAATCAATTTCGGACATCAAGCGAGGGCCACAAAATTTTTTTCATGTTCCGTATTTACACTTTTTTACCCTCCTGTTGGTGCGGCTTGCATTATAATATCATGTCGATATTATTTCCACACCCCTGCGTTTTTTTTATTTTGCGTTTAAAATCAACGTTAAAATGTTAGGCACAAGTAAGTTTCGTCGCAACACTGCCATTCACAACAAAGTAATTGTTTACTAGGCAAAGAGGTATATTACGTCACATTCGGTATAGATACGCAATAAGCACCCAGTGCGAATAGAAGACCATAGGTCACGGTCAATTAAGTTCCATGCGCTAGTTTAGCTTATTCTTGTTCAAATAGCAACTTAGGAAATTCCGAACACTAGCGTGGATTTTTTTGTCAAAATGTGCATTTTGACTTGCTCTGAATCAGAGTGTTGTTGAGGGCCACACTAAACGGCTTGGCGGGCCGGATTGTGGCCCGCGGGCCGCGGGTTGCACATCCCTGCCTTATAGGTACAGGTCAAAGAAGTGTGCACTGGCTGCAGCGTAATTATCATGTATTGGCTCAATGCATTTATATTTAAGTTTTACTTATACATGTACTGGTAACATATTTCGAGCTACCTACAGAGTTTCTCTTTGGAAGTCGGCATCTTTCGGACACGCCGGAGCGACCGAAGCACGTGATTGTTTGCTGGTGTCTGTGACGCGACAAGTTCCCAGTGACGACTCCCACAATTGTGGCGTCATAATACCCCAGAATGCCACGTAATCAGCTCTGTAGTTGCTGTTAAGTGCTGAGTCACCGTTGGCAGCCAAGCTTCCGTTAATTTCAAGATAGTTCTTTGTCTGCAGGTCGTAAGCTTTCCAGAAGGCAGGACCAACGTTAGGACCGGTGTTCGGGTCTCTATGATGCAACAAAGCTGTTTAAAGCAGTGGTTTTCAACCTGTGATACGCGTACTACTACAAGTGTTACGTCGAAGCTATTCCGGTGGTACATGAGTAGCTTTCTGTCATACCTAAATAAAGTCAGATCAAGGATTGCAACCCAACTGGCCCATCTGTCAGCACTGGTTTAGGAGAAAATAGTGGCTAGGACACTTTTTTCAGAAATATTCTAGTCCCGTCAAGAAGAATTGGCCTATTGCTGGGTCTACCCGTTTAAGCACGGCATAGGTGGTACGCGATTATAAGAAAAGTTTTTAGGTGGTACGCCATCGGTATAAGGTTGAGAACCGTTGGTTTGAAGGGTTCAAAGTAGTGCTTTTACTCTAATAAAAAGGTGTCCCATAATTTGTGTTCAACAAAAAATTCTTGTTAGACATATTGTTCTTACCCAGACCATGCAAAATTCGTCCAATACGTCATCAGTGCTTCGGACATTGATCTCTCATCCGACGTATACACGAGTGGAGTCTTATGGGGTTTGTCGTAAACATATTGCAAGTCATCAGCGTGATCTGCGCCCATCCACGGAGGGTAAAGGAACGGCATCTTGCTTGGATGGCTGAACATGTAAACGTACGTACTTCCCGTGGTTCTGCAAAACAACGTTTTTGAAATGGTTACGTTTCAAGTCAAATTAGGCTTATTGAAGTGAATTAGCTGTTTAGGAATAAGCTATTTCGAAATGTTTCACCTAAGTGAGAAAGTATTTCGTATATTCGTATCCTATTCTGACCCTGAAAGGATGTTTCTTTGAACTTGTGGTGTAAGTTTACCATGCAGTTTATTCCCTACTTACTACAAGATAGTATTGTTTAGTGCAGTGGTTCTCAACCAGGGCCCTCGGCCTCTCAGGGTGGGGCACGTGTTGTATTAATACAGAAAACGTGTGTGCCAGTATTTTAAATTTTTTTGCAGGGGGCACAGACATTGTGATTTTTAAAGGGAGACACTGGACGCAAAAAATACTTTGAGGGCGCCACGGTCCGTGAAAGATTGAGAACCACTGGTTTAGTGCATGGTTTTTCACTCAACTTACTGCGGTATAGTACGAGAGCATTGTTTGGCGCCTGGATTTTTACTCAAACTTACTGTGGCATTGCGGCGTGATATTGAGCGGTCAGTTGTGTCCCAGCAGCAAACAAACTGTCAGTGTAAACATCCAATACAGCTTTCTTGTAGAAAGTATCGTCCACAGTATCTGTAAAACATATTCCACAGTAGAAGTAATGTTGCTATACTACGACGTAAGACCTAAACACTTTAAATTTTTCATTTTAACAACATAATTATAAAGCACAGAACAATGTTTGAGTTTAATTAGCTTTTTTCAGACTTGAACATTTTTCACTCTTTTTGTGCCCCTATGTGGTGGTGGGTAATAGTTAAATTATCAGAATAGGAGAACTTTTACTGCAGCCATTTGGCCAATAGTGAAGCTGCAGAGAGTACCACTGATCCATATACTTGTTGTGCCCTCTACAATTTCTAGCTTTTTATCTTTTTTGTAGATTATTTGAGTGTAATTGTCGTCATATTTTTTTCTCAACAATTTAAATCAACTCATATTACATATGCGTTGGGGTTGGTTAAAAATGCATCTCACATAAAATAGTCACCTGAATAAGCTTGGTATTGGTACACGACAGCATCAGACACTTGCTTCGGAATCCCAGCTGTGAATCTGGTGGAAGCTTTGACAAGATCGCTGTGGTACATCGGCTCATGGTCGATGTTCATCTGCGGGAAATCGATCCCCACAAACAGGTGACCATCCATATTGTTGTTCCCGAGCAAGTAATCCTTGTCCGCGGAGTTTATCTGCAGGTTTTCCGGTCGGTCGGGGAGGAAATATCTGATAAAAAAAATATTTTATTAGGCGGAATAGCGTGACAAGATCTTGTGAAAGCTGGCCAATGCAAAACAGTTATTTGTGCACAAAATTATGTTTCGAACCAATTTAGGCACAGCAATAAGAGCTACTGCAGTTACTTTGTTTATGGATAATACAGTTGTACTGGGTGAAAAACGGGTTGTTTGAGAAAATATTGATGGGTGCAATTTATTGGATGGCGCTTCATTATACCTGCTTTACTTTTCGGCGCATTTTTTTCATTTATTTGATTCCACCTGAATTCAATGTCCAAACCGGAAAATACCCTTCTCAACGACAAAACTGGAAAAATAAGCTTAGGAATTATACAGCACGAATTGGGTGCATAAGGGATTTTTGAGAAAGATTCATAGTGTGGTTTGGGCGGCGCTTTTTATCATTAACCTTTTCTTTGGGTTATTTTTTTTTCACTCAATCGATTCGACCAAACTCACCCGTCAATCACAGCCGACCAGGGCAGGTCCATGTTAATGTCGCGATTCCGGCTTATAATCCCCACTGACGTAACAATGTCATCGATTGGTGCGGAACGGATACACGTCATCATTTCCGTTGTGGAAGTATCGGTTGGACAGTTTAACCCTTCAGCAACCTTAAGTAAAACATTGTCACATGTTTATGCGGGAAAATAATGTTATGCGTTATTGCGTGTTGTAACGAGAAATAAAAATACGAGGCCTTTCAGCTTTTTTGCAACCAAGACCCCTTCTGCCTCTAGTGAGTGAATGTCAAACTGTTTCTAATGCCATGCCTAGGGACTGATGGGGTCCTGGGCTAGCAACTGGACTGTTAACAAGCGCAGCAAGCATAGTCAGCTAGAGAAGGTTTTGAACCATTAGTTGCTATTAGAAGCAAACATTGAATCCTAAAACGCAATTTAAATTTCGACTAAAAATGTTTCATGGGGTGCGCTTGATGTCCTAAGTCAGTGGTTCCCAACCGGGAACCGGGATGGAATTTACGTTAATTTTTACATGTGGAATACATCCTGTGAAATTGATTAAAGACCCAACTTTTAGCGATATTTATATGGTTTAGCATCTACAATGTATGATATCAGCAGGGAATGAAATTATTTTGAACTCTTAAGGTGGAATTCGTGAAAAAAGATATTGGGAACCACTGACCTAATTAGTTCTTTTGTACGTTTTTAGTATTGTTTCGCATCAAGTTCAGTAAAAGACTTTTTACCACCATCTTATTACCTGCTTTGCCCATCTCAGTGGCTGCTTTACAACCGCCCACGATGAAAATGCCGTTCCACTTTGTGAAATTCCCCGGTGGAAAAGATCTTTGCTCAGTGGCGACAGCATGTGGAAGGAAACGCTTGCAGATCCAGCCGACTCACCAAATATGGTAATCTAAAACAACGAATACATTCCATAAGTTCATGCCAACGCCTCAAATTTTAACACGTTATCAAGGTAGTATTTTAAACAGAGATACACGAAACCTTGTTTCATTATAAAACGGGCCTCCACCATCAACCGGATTAAGGCACCTTGACGTTGGTTGTTTATAATAAAACTGCTGGAAGAGCAATGTTCGTTTATACATTATGACTCGTAGCAAAAGCTTGTTTTATTTCGTCTTTGGCCTAATTTGTATATTGATTGCCGTCTTTCTCGTTTTAGTGTTTAAGGTTGAGGCATAGTGAAAATGTATCCATATGTAGTTGTTCAACACAAACATTTCAGCAGACTTGTAATTTTAAGTCTTAGTTTTGATACCAACCCTGCTAGTATCTCCTCCAAATGCCCAGATGTTATTTTTCACCCATCTCAACGCCTCAACTTGATCCAGCAATCCATAGTTACCAGGGGCTGCGGAGTCGCCTGTGCTTAAGAATCCTTAAACAAACGAGTTTGAAAATTAATTATCGTTGAATTTATTTATTTCGTATTCCTTATCGTGGTTTTTGTTGAAAGAGATATGTTTTGGCACATTTGTGAAAATGTCCTTCAATCAAAAAATATTTTTTACGCAACTGTTTTATATTAATTTTTTTAGCAGCTGTTTCTTCTCTCATAGCACACCAGGCCAATTGAAGGCGTTATAACGAATCAAGCGGTCACCGAGCATTCTCATATTGCAAGGCAGAGACTAAAAAAAATAGCCTGTAGTGGGATTCGAACCCACGAAAGGAGTCTTTCCAACACTCGCGTTCTACCAACTGAGCTACACAGACTCAGTGGTAAACCCGACTGATCCCAGTTAGGAATATACGTTTATCTTCGCCTTTGCTACTTTCTGTTTATTTATTTAATTCATAACTGTTTCATTTCAATTATCTAGCAGCTTTTACTGTCATAGTACGCCAGGTCTATTGAAGGCGTCATACCGAATTAGATTGTTAGATCAATTGCAAATGTGCACTGGACTTAGTTTTATTTACCCAGTGGTCCGAGTCGATAGTTGAGTGAAACCGACACAACATTTCCATGCAGAGTGAGAGGTTCCTGATCATACAACCAGTTATCCAGGAAGTTCGCTCCCCATCCACTTCCCATCGCATAAGCTCCTCCATGGATCCATACCATCACCGGAAGTGGGTTCTTTCTCGCCTCTAGCGGATAAAAATGAATCACTTTCAGAGCGTAAATTTATTTTTTCTGTTTACGTTTCATATCAAAGTGAGCTTGAATTTTGACATGCTCTTAAAATAATTTTATGGTTTGTGTTAAATTTAAGTTAATTATATTTCGACTACATTTAGTTTTTTTGTTTATATTTGACACATTTTATGAGAGTTGAAAATGTATTTGTCATTTAATTATCTATTCTGACGTAAAACACTTCGAAATGTACACTGATAAATGACGTCATGGTAGTATAAATTGCCCACAACGAAATAACAAGGTCATGCCGAAATTTTGTTTTAAAACGCCACGGTAAAAAACAATGTACAGTGCACATTTTGCATTTCAAATCAACCAGCTCAAAAATAACTTAATGTACTAAGTCCAATTTACCTTCTATTTATGTGCAATTTTTGACTACCGTCCTACTCGATTATAAGCCGCACAAACGGCAGGTAAAAAGCAATATAAGCCGCGGCTTACAATCGAGTAAACATGGTACTGTAAAAGACACGTCAGAATAAATGACGTGCGAAAAGGAAAATAATGACTGCATTTCTGAAATTAGTTACAGAACGCGACTGCAATAAATAATATTACAACTCATACTTTGCTATGTAACTTAATTAAAAAGAAAGAAAAAACGATAAAGTAAAAACGTACCTTCTACTCCACCGGAGACCCACACATTTAGATACAAGCAATCTTCACTGCCTCGTGTTCCCTTCTGTGTCAGAGTGATTTGCAGACATTGCTTGTCCCGCAATTTGTACGAAAGCCCATCTGACGCATCGTATACGTCACTGCCCCAACCCGCGTGCGCCACTGGCGGATTAAATCTGATAACACAGAAATCATATTCAGTTATAAGTTCTTGTGCAATTTTACGCTGTTGCATTTTATAAACAACCCAACAATTATATATGTACCAAAGCCAAACTTTTCACAGAATGTTGTTTCTGTGAAATTAGGTATACCAGTGCAAAAATTGAGTTTGATTAAACAGCTGTTCTATGGCAAACTATGAAATCAACACGGGTGATTAGTTTATACGACTGGTCCCACCAACGCCCCACCCTCAGTCTTGTTTTACTCACAATGCTCCAATCTCACATTCTTGTGACCTACAGTCACATAACGCTTTATGATATACGGTGTAGCTGCAGCGCGTTTAACCATTATCCACCAATTGTGCCCTAACTTTTTTGCACTTTATAATGTTTCGAAGTTGCGCAGCTATTTCCGGCTTGGTGATCGTTTCAGTTCTATTGTGTCGCTATATTTCTTTCCAGCGAAATAAACTCAACTACCTTTACGCTTTCTTGAATGTAAGTGTGACATTACAATACGAATTATTTCTGGAAATAAAAACCATAACACAACAGCTGTATCCATAACTAACTTGCTTCTCACTGAACCTGACAAGCAAATGCAGGAAAACAACGTTACAAGCAAGATCTTGGAACAGGCGCTTCGTGGAGAGCGGCGTTCTGTTTTGCAAAAACGCTTTTTTGATGACGTTTTTTGACCCCTGCCCGAGTGGAATAGGTAGGATAAAGAAAGATACATAAAATGCGAGCGCTCGCGAAGAAAAACGGTGATACAGCCGCGAGGAGCTTCGCAGAGTGATTCAAACACCGACCAAGGGCAATTACTTTTCAAAATATTTTTGTAGCTTGTTTGCGTGAGAAACGATTTAAAACTAAGGATAATATGATTAAAAACACACGACACAGTACATCTTTTCATAACCTTCTTTTACCTGGGGCGTTGTAAAGTTTTTTTAGTGTTTGTTTTTTAACTTAAGTAAAACTTATGAAATAAATTTTCTCGCACGTTTATAATTCCCAAAACAGAATCAAAAAAATTAAGAAGCAGTTTATCAATATTCCAACCTTAGATCGCCCACTGGCGGTTCAGCATAAGGAATTGCGATAAATCGGTCGAATCTCTGTCCGTCAGTTTCCATTTTGGCCCCCTTGACCTTGCCCTGTTGCAACGTGACCTCGGGGTTACCGAAGATTGCTCGGTCCTCTGCAAGTCAATCAAACAACAAAAAGACGTCAAGAGAGGTTACTTTAGAACGACTCTATCATTCGTAAAATTTTGAAACCTTTCTTTTAGTTAAGTGCATTGTGTGTTCTACTTAAAACTCAATTTATTCTTAACAAAAACCGGTTATAGATTAAAATTTTCGTGCAAATTGATCCGTATTTGCTTATCTGTATGTTATATTTCTGCATATTATCCAAAATTATGTGCAGCAGCTAAAAAGTACAAATATAAACAAAAATGAAACATAAAATAACGAAAACAGCATAAAACTTTACCATTTTCCGGTATAGTTGCAGTAAATGCAAATTGCAGTCCACACAGTAGAAACAAAACTGTCAGCATCATTTTGAAGTTGCGCTCCAAATTGCACTGACAAATCCTCAGCCCATATATTTGTACTATGTATTTTATACACAAGCTCTTTCTATATTTAGAGCAAGGCGATCAACTATTGGTTGTTGCTGAGTCGTACGATAATGTAAAGGCGTTACGAGATGGTGGGAACCACACAGGTGGCTTTCCAACACGCGATTCTGGTTACACACACCGATGTTTTCCAGTAAAACGCGCATTGTTACATGAAAGTTTATTAAAGTGTAAGCGGTTTAGGATAGTTTCAACACCCATTGGCTGTTTCAGTTTGACGACAAACTAACGTTTCGCTTTTGGTTTTGTCTGTTAAAGTTCTTATTGCAAAGCAATAGCTTTGAACAATACCTAATAGGTCGAAACAATGTGCGGGGTCTGCAGCTTGTCATGTATTGGCTTGAAGCTTTTATATTAGGATTTTTTTAAAGAAATTCTTAATCAAATAACGTGTTACAAGACGGCCAATCTGTTCAACATGAAATTGATTAGCTTAGAATTGAAAGCGTTTCCTAAATCGGGTCTAAACGCATTTCTTACAAAAAAGCCCTACTCATTACCGACAGTTAGATTTATCAAGATGGAAATACGACACGATTGTGGTCTATAGTGTGAAGTCAGGCCTGAATCAAACCCGTTTCATTCATACTTATGTCCGAATGGCCTGACTTTTCATTCTATTGGTTTGGTTATCGTTAACCTAACCAACGATGAACACAAGGGCCCATACACTACTGGTTGTGCCACGGTTAACTCTGGTCAGTTATGATGCAAAGTACATAAATTACAACGCGAAAAAACCCAAACAAATAATAATAAAGATTTAAATGAAGGCACATGAAAAATAATTGTTAGTGCTGTTTATATCGAGCATAACATGACTCTGACAAATGCTATTTGCGAATGCGTGTTTTAAGTGATATTACAAACCCATAATCATCACTTTAAAGGCGACTAAAATTAAAGCAACGCAGTTGACAAACTAAAATAAAAATCAATAAATAAAGTAACAAAAAAACGATCTTGCATTTGGGTGTCTATGGTCACAGTTTTGGTGTATTTTGCCGGCGAGCTTTTGTTTCGTTGTAAATCGAACACTTGTTTGCAGACAGTGCACACGGTTTCGACCTGTTATAGGTCTAGTCAGTGAAGCTGGTAACAAGACATTTGCTGTACAGGGGCTACATTGCGGCTCTTCAGTTTAGGAGCGGTAGCAGGCTGCAAACAAGTGCCCCACCAAATTAGTTGGACTCTGTTTGAAGCTTACTAATCATGCAATGTCACCATGCATTTATACTAAACATTTAATTATAACCCAAAATTGCAAAATCGTCCCCATAAATTTTCTCTAATCGCTGTTTTGTCCGAGAGTCTAAAGTTTTCATCTGTTCTATGGTTTTGTTGTTGGTCACAAGCGATGGAATCAATTTGAGCCTCAATTTTCGTTCTTCAGGTTCACCCCTTTGCAAATATTCCAAGATTTTGTTCGAGTCAGTGCTCAGGTCTTCAAACTTGATGACAAAATCGTAATTCACAGCGCAGGGGTTGCATAGCGACACTTGAGGGCGCCAGTGTACATCCATATTCGTCGCTTGTTGTTGGTTGGCAACGTATCTACAAAATCAATAAACGTCACGGTGAATATTAGGCAGTAGCACTAATAAAACAAGATATTTTAGGTTTGGCGTTATAATATTACAGCTGGATAAAGTAATCAATATTCTGGTAGAGATAATAACACCAGAACTCACGGCATGTGCCTGCTAATTTCTGGTAGGTGGCGCAACGAAGCATGGGTGTTTGCAATGGCAATAATTGCTAAGTCGAGAATTTGCTACGTCAGCAATTATTGTCATAGCAAACGCCTATACTCCGTTGTCTTTTCAATATTTCGCTATAGCGACAAACAAAAAAACAGCAGAGGTATGAAGTCAGAGAACTTTTCGAAAACAAAAATGTGATTATCATCATATTGTGTCGCTTTTAAACCAATAGCGTTAATTGGTTTGGGGCAGAATGCTTTTTTTTCTGTATGGTAAGTTTTTTTCAAACCACCCACAGTATTAAAGATAACAAAAAAGTGAAAAAATATTCGCGAATGTTTTAATCAACTTTAATCATAAACATTACTGCCAAGGTAGTGGTGTATAAAGAATACATCGTTCAGACGTTTCGACAATCTCTGTCGAAACGTTTTAATCAACTGTTTTCCGATATCACAACCGTATATTCGCTGATAAAGTGATCTACAAGGCTGCAAATTTGATTTGAGTAAATTTGCACTTTTTCTCACTTTGCGAATTGTCGAAAGGGGATCTCCCCACTCCGAATAATCTTCACATATTCTGCTACGTCAGACTTTTCCACGTCATTCAACTTTTGATATTCGGGGAGATTTTCCAAGTTAAAATGATCAGAGGTTCTGTGGAAACGCAACAAGTTAAACAACAAATATACACAAGTAGTTTGTTGAAAACAAAGAAAACAAAGCGTACTACTTTTGAAACGTTTATACCTGCTGTACCAAACAAACCTGTGGTACCAGGCAAACCTGAAGTACCAAGAAAAGTTACAGTACCAAGTGTGATTCACAGCAAGTACTTACAGTTTGTTGTTGACAGGAATCCCGTGCATGTGATTTTTAGCCTGACCAATAGCGATCCTTCTGCCGAAGTTCATTTTGTACGTCATGTCCGGGTCTCTGGGAGTAAATTTGCTGTCGTGTGCTGACACCAAGCGGTCAAATGGATGCCGCATCGCAAAGAAGGTTGTATAAGTTGAAAGGCGTTTCATCGCCTCTGAGCTGTTTAAACTTAAAAACAATAATATAAGATGAACATTCAAAACTGGTATCAGCCCTGAAGCGTCTATGTATACCAGCGATTACGATTTATTTAATTTATAGTACGCCAGCCCTGTTGAAGACGTCATACCGAATAGCCTTCAATAGGTGTACTAATTTGTAGGGATGCGCCGAACCGAGCCAGAACCCGAGTACTCGGTACCGAGCATCGCTGTTTTTAATGCTCGGTGCTCGGCCGAGCAGTTGCACAAACTGACCCGAGCGTTAAATTTGCATATTCATGCCCTGCTGACATATGTAACTAGTGTTCTGAAGGGGGTTTATGAACAAAAACGAATGATTTCAAAAATGCACTAGATGGTGGAAAAAAGCGTACTTTATGAGCATGTACAGCTTAATGAAACACCGTCGGTGACGTAAGAGGGGTTGTAGAGCTAAAACGTAGAAAGGGGATTTTTTGTGACGTCATAATGAGCATGCTCGGCCGAGCACCGAGCATTAAAGCGAGATGCTCGGTGCTCGACCAAACAGAACATTTGCAGTTTTGGCACATCCCTACTAATTTGAAAACAATTTAAGGTAGAAAATCGGCATTTTTGTAACAGTATGTACTATAACTATGTGGTCTGGTCCAGTGGTTAAAATAGGGTAATGCATGAAAAAGTGTAAAGGTTTTGCAAGTTTCGTTTTAAAAGTTCAATTAAATTGGTTGCCCAGTCATAAATACTTGGTTGCCAATGTTATAAAATCATCCAACGGGTCGTTGACAAACGTGTTTTTTTAAGTTTAAAATAAGTTTTTTTTTTAATATGTAAATGTTTGTACTAATGTATACAAGGACCACTTTAATCCGATTGTAACCAGCACAAAGTTTAACACTTAGCTGAACAAATACAACGCTGTTATTAATATGTGAGATAGCCTAAATATAACTTCCAGTGGTACCTGGCTAGCGTGGGAAGATTTCCGCGGTTTAATATGGTTTTGGCTTGATCAACGTGACGTAGTTCCTCTTTTGTTTTGACTTTTTCCAGCAGATACCATGCAAAGCTTCTCCATGTGGTAGAGGCAGCCTGGCGAAATAACCGGTTTCAATTCATGCGTATAAAGTCACCAACCAAATATAAGCAAATTGCGTCACAAAAAATCATTTATGGTAACTTTTAACATAGGGTAAATTCAGCAAGAATTTTTTACACCCTTAATGCAGGTCAAATGCCAAGTGATAAATTTGACATTATTTGGGGTAAATATGAGTAGGCTAAACAAAACTTATAGGTCAGCACGTTTCAAACCGTAGAAAAATTTGAACATGCCAACTGCAAAGAAGAACGCATTGAGAAATTTTATTATTAGTTACAGACGTTTCAAACAAAAAATAACAGGAACGACTGGTTGGATTTGTTGCAGAAAATAATGCTTTACATTGTATATAACTTCCCTGGCAGTTATGTTCCTAATCAAGATTTTTGTAAAAAGCATTTTTGCTTTTTTGACAAAACCACTTTATACGACATCTCATCTTACCTTGGGTACAACACACATCACAAACTTATGCTTGTCGTCGTAAACCATCCTCGATAACTCGATATCATGGTTCTCATTCGAAAGTTGTCGACATTTTTCCTGCATTGCCTGTTTTCGACCGAGGTAAGGTTCCCCTGTTGATAGTTCGTGTACAGGCTTGGCTTCTGTAAAAAAATACGCAGAACTGACAAAAGAGCTGCACGGAAGATGACGCTTCTCCGAACAGAGTTGTAAACGGGCCTGAAACTGGAGCCCAAACGCGGGCCAAACCCGATAGTACAAGCCCGAAACCCGGGCCAAACCCGAATCGTTTTTGAAAAGCCTGTTTAGGCCTAAAAGTTTGATTGACAGACCTATATATTTGAAGCCCCAGGAAAGACAACAAACACAATACACAATTGGTCTTGAACAAGTCGTTTTAGGGTTGTTTAGGTCAGGTCCAGCAACTAGCTACATAGCTAGTTAAGTTTATTTTTATTTTTTAAATACTGACAGAGTGTAAAGTCAGGCCGAATTAAGTCCGCATTTTTGGGAAAACCTAAGCCCGAACCCGGCCCGACTTACAGTCTCCGAATAGGTTTTTTCCAATGTTGTTATGTATTGCTGTATTTGCCAGGACTGTCTAATTTAGCGGGTCCGTTGGTTTTGCGCACTCTTCGGGCAGGTTCGGGCCCGAGTTTAATAAAAACGGGCTTGATTCGCGCCTCACATCTTTTGTGCCGCAGTTTTATCAACTTTTTACAGGTCTGATTCGGCTTTTGTTTTAAAAAACATCAAGTTCTGCTTTGGCAATCCATCACATATAACGTCGCTTAATTAAAAATATTTGTTTAACGGCACTCAATAAAAGCTTGTAAACCCGTTGCTCAATGAAAAACTGAACATAAGCAAAACGAAAACTGATAAAGGCGAATCTGAATCTCTGTTTTGCCTTTTGCAGGCCTAATGTACAGTAATGGGAAAAAGAAAAATAATATTTTACAGTCTTACCTAGCAGCTGTCTGTCTTGCAAACTTAATTTTTTCCAAACTACTTTGTATTTGTTGGGTTTCTCTTCAGTTTTAGGAGTTTCAGTTGTAGTGCTTTCAGCAAATTTGAGCTTATCCACATTTACATCGTGGGTCACCGCATGGTCATTCATTTTTGGCAAAAAAGATATACCATGATGCCACAACAACAAATCAATTATCAAGCACACCAAAGTAATCAGAACAGTTTTCAGCACAAACTTCCTGATGGAATATGGAATTCGAAGCATTTTGCCGCAGGCTAGAAGCCGAAAACAAAATAATTAGCAGTTGGAGGAAGAATAAAAAACATGTTTTTGCAACCATTTCAAATTTTTCTAACATAGAGACTTAGATGTTTTTTCTTGACCTGAACTGTACTTGACTTTGAAGCAGAAAATGAACTTCAACTGTGTATGAATTATTGCCCTGTTCAGTGGTTGTTTGCTTGAATGATTAATCAAGTCAAGTACAGTATGCTATGGGAAGGTCTTTGTCTTGGAAACCTTTGTTTTTGAAGCCACTGACCCTTTTTTTTACTTTTACTTGTGCTAAACATAATTTCACAGCAAAATTTGTCTTCCACTAATCTCACGCACATACACATTTTAGGCATTGTTAGTTTAATAGTACTGGTTATATTTTAGTAGGACACTCAACTGCAATTCTAAATTTGACTAATATTATATAACATGTACAAAACTACATTAAAACAGCTAAAAGAAACCCAGCTTCTTACTAAAGGTCAGTACCTGTTTCGACTTCAAGTTTACCTGAAAACAAACCTCAAACTGCTGAACGTGATACGCCACTGGTTCGGCAAGCGGAACGGATTTAGATAAAGCATCACATTATCGAGATTGTGGAGAAACATTACTGAAAGTCAACATCATAACTAGTCTTTAATAAACAAATCATGGCGCAGATTGTTGATGGCAGAATACATCCCTACTTCTTTGCAAATCTGTATAAACAGTCTTCGTTTTAAAATGCATTACATCGTGTGTGATGTAATAATTAAGGACGCAAAGTATTGTTCGACCGGAAAACCCCTTTGTTGGACGAAACAATTGGCGTCACAACGTTTTCAACTGAATAAATCCAAATTATGATTTCTATGTCTCTGTTGATTGAAAGAACCACATTTGAGTCACGTGGTGGGTTAAATGAAGCTTATATTTTAATGTCTTTAATGAATCTTTGTATTTTAATGATAGATATTGAAACACGCTTCTAACAACACCAAATCCGACGAGCTCTTTCTATATTTGGAGCAAGGCGTTCAATACAATTGGCTGTTACTAAGTCGTACGGTATTGTAGCGGCGTTACGAATGTGGGAATAACACAGCTGGCTTCAAACACGCGAATGTTGACTGTCAGGGGGCAAATACTGTCCACTCAATGAATTCTCAGTTCTCTGTTTTCTGTTGTATTTTAAATCTACGACGACTTTTTATGTTTTGAATCAAATAAACAAATGACTTCGAGACAAAAACGGAGGCGACAGAGTCACATAATCACTTGACTATGTGGCGTCACTCGACTATGTGGGCTTCTACAGCAAGGAAATAACGAAATAGTTTTTATTAAAACAAAATTGCAAAGTAATTGTACTCGGTACAAAGTAAAACATGTATCGTTTAAACACAAACTATAAACGAAAAAATGCGGTAAAAAACAAACTAACAAACGCACATTGGAGTTTAAATTACTTGTTCGACTTTGAACATGGCACAGTTTGGCGCACTAGTAAAGTCTGGGCCCCTTGAAAAAACCTTTGAAATGTTTCTGGGAAGTCAAATGACCTGCGAAAAAAATGCGCATGGTGTCGTACGCGAGCTCGTAAAAAACTGCTACCGACGGTGTTGCATCGTGTTACCTCAAAGTAGGGGTTCCGGAACTTTGTTATTGCGGATTGTAAACAATCTGTTGTGCACGTTTGCGTTTGTGGATCACTGAGATTAACATAAAGTTGAAGATGAAATCAAATCACCAGGAGTAATAGAGTTAACAAGAGGTTTGTATTATTTGCGCAACAAAGACGGTAATAGGTTTAAAACATTTCAAGCATCCAGTGTATAACATTGAAAAATGTACTATAGGCTTTTGCATGAAACATTTGCGATTTGCCGTCAATTTAAACACAACACTATTTTATTGTTTATGAACAATCTCTGGGTTAAGCCCGCGGGATTCGCATCACAGCCGAGCCCCGATGCTCCGGATTAATAATGAATAATTTACGAAGGCCGCTTCCCATGGGATGAAACGGATTCAGTGTATATGATAGAAATCGTGACACGGGAGATGCAATCAGTGCCGCCGGTGACCTGCATTAACGTGTACCGCGATGTCGATTGATGCACTGCTCAAAGTTAAAGGAGAACCGAGCTGCAATGTTTTTTAAAAAGATTTTTTTAAAGGAAAACGCGCAAAAAATCTCAGATAATGGCAGGTGCGTTACTAACTTATTTTGCGTTTGGCAGTTATTTAATAAATAGTTTAAGAACTTATTTATCGTTCTGGTGTTCTGTACCAAATCCATCGCATGTACACAATAACATCTTTTGCACAGCAAAACTTACAAACAAAATTAGTACCAGTGCACATAAAAACACTGCACATAAAATTAAGCTTATAACGTCTTCTGCACGGCAGAAAAAGTTTCTTTCAACAAAAACTAGATTCACATTTCATGAAGCACTCATTTAGTAGTGGATTAAATTTAGCAGGTTTCGGTTCAACTCCAGATTCAACAAAGGATCTAGGTACATCCCCGGGTTCAAAACTTCCCCACGAAGCAATTTTTCTGCGACACTAAAACGTGTTCACTAATTTGGCAGCAATATTGGGTTGCAACATAAAAAAAATTGCAGCTTACAGCGACACAACGCATAAACAATAACAGTTTTTAAGAGTGAAAATTAGAAAGGTAAAGAGAGGTTAGAAACAGGACAATGCAACGAAAAAGGGGACATATATAAGCTATTGCTGCCATTTGCCAGAAGAGCTCTACAAACCTGAAAAACATGACATTTCAAAGTGTTAAAATTTGCTCTAATATTACATCAAATTTTGAAACTCGATATTTTGGAATGAAATAGAATTGGTTTAGAGTATATGAGCTCCGATAAATTCTTCTGAAAGGTTATGTATATTTTTTGCATAAAACACGATTTCAAAATCCCTTTTCTACATCTACATGCGTTAACATTTTGCTACGAGTAACCAAGAAGGGAAAGGTCTTTTTCGTAAACTTTCCTTATCCCTCTATCTTCGATATTAGTCAATGTGTCGTAGTAACCCTTAGCTACAGTGTCGTTAATCCAAGGCTTCCCAGGTTCAAGTCGGATTTGTCGGTCCGGAGGGTCTTCCTGCTGTAAATGCTCCAACAATACGTTGCCATCTTCGGCGAGGTCCTCGAATTTCACGATATAATCGTAGTTTACAACACAAGGGTTACACAATGTCAACTGAGGTCGCCAATGTACGTCCCAACGATATAACGGTTTCGAGCGTTCCTCTGAGAGAATGTACCTGATGATGATAATTAGACAAATCAAACTCAGCCCAAAAACAAAATCTATTACCGAGCTTGGAAAAGCATATATGTTGTGGGTGTATCTGATGACATAAGAGATTTGCAGCCAAACCTTAACTCCGCCAGCAAGCAGACATTATCATTTTAACGAAAACCGTTAAATTTAAGGTGTGTCACTTCTAGCATCAAAATTATGGATATCAAACTGTGCTAAAAGATAAGTCAGTCCTATTGCAGGTGTCGTACTGAAAGAGGCCCAATATTTCAGCAGTTGCCATCAGCATTTGCGACAAAGCGTTGGTTACAAAAATGCATTGCATATCGTTGGATTCGCAACTATTACTTTAGAATATTCCAAGATTCTCTACCTTGTTGCACACAGGCGCAACTGCTCAATTTTCATGAAAGCTAAAACGTTTGTGACTCTGTTGTATTAAACAGTAGAGATTAATTTGTCAGTTCATAATAACATGCAACGCAGTATTTAACTTACCACATAATCGCGTTTATTTTAGGTGACAAATTCTTACCAATGAGATTGTATTTAAATATATTTTGAATTTCGCGAGCCTATAGACATGTATTCGATACATATATCGGATCCAAAGTATCGAATCAATGTTTGAACGAAATAACAATTCATTTCCAAATGACGCATCGCTAGCTCGGACAAAATCCGTTGAAATCACGACGTACACGTTTATCAAGTAAAGTCATATGATCTGATAATTTAAATCCAGCTTTATTTAATCAAAAAAGCTAATGCTGACGTTAATAGGAGGCATGATTAAAATCAACATGTGATTTATTGACTTGAATTCAGCCCGAACTAGAAGACACAAGCCCGAAAACTGGGCTGAAACTTTTTTTCTTTTTGAAAGAATCCGAATTGAACGTAAAGGTTGATGATTTGTAGCAAAACATTTTCCAAGTGTAAAGCCAGGCCCGAATCAAGCCCGTTTTTTTCATGCTAAAGCCCGAAACCGACCCGAATTACAACTCCGATCAGAAGCAACAGCACGTTTGGAGCTTCATAACAAAAATATGTTTCAAAAAAATCACCTCCTTGAAAGCCGGTAGGTTGAATATTCTGAAGCGCTGGAATGGATTAAAAGTGTTTGAAATATTTGAAAATTTGCCTTTCCTCACCTTATAAACTGTTGGAATGAAACTTGGCCCGTTTCCATAACCTTTACATATTTCCTAACATCTTCCTGTTCAGCTTTGGTCAATTCAATAAACGCTGGATCATCTAAAATTGATTTTAGTGGGCGATGTCTGAAAAACAAATGAAGTCGTAAAAAGTCTTGCAGGCTTTCCACAGATAATATCGTTCTATGATTCACTCGCATTACTTAGTCGTGACAAAAAAGCTACTCGCTAAACCCGAAACTCAGTGAATGGGCCTAAACAGAAGTAACCAGTGTACTGATGGTTTACCGTAAAAATGTTTCACAAAACAAATTTGGAAGCGTCACATTAATTTATAAGATGTTAATTTTTCGTTATGTAATGTAAACTATAATGTAATTTACGTTGCAAAGTTCATCGCTTGTTTTGTTACAACAATTAGGTTCACAGTTTACTGGTCGTAATATTTCAACTTAAAAACCACGACTTTGATAATTCCATACCAAGGGTTAACCGCTTAATTTATTTAAAAACACAAATGAAGTTTTGCTATGATTCTGTGTTAGTTTATGGTTGAAATTTCTAAAACACATACAATAGGACGAAACACAGCTGCTGCTTATACAATTCGTCTTCTAAACGTCGTCATAAAGGTAAAATTCATTTTCCGTTTGATAAGTGTTATCGAAGCTTCGCTCTGTCGCATTGTATCGTGTTGTACTCGCTACTGTGTTTACTACTTTAGCTGTAGACGAGGACATTTCGTGTTTACAAAAAGTAGTAGTTGAGCATAAAACCGGAGTTACATGTTCACTGCTTGGTTGAACAAACTAACGCAATGTCACTTGAACATGTCTTTTTGGTAATGGGATCAACCCTGAAGCGTTTACGCACATCTGCGATCACGGCACACTCCATTATATAACAAAGTTCGCCAGGCCTATCAAACTTGTTAAAAGGGGATTTAAAGTCTTTTGAAAGAAACAATTTGGCTAAGATACTGCGTATGTATGCATTCTAAAGCAAAAAGATGAATGACTTAATTTTGAACTTTCAATCTTGTGATGTGGATAAATCAGAGAGCATCACCAGTATCTTGGTTAAATTTGTCATTTATGGACAAATGAGACAAGTTTTCAAAACTCTTATATATCTGCTTACTTCGTGGTCTGTATGCCGTGTAGGTAAAGTGACGATTGGCGCAGGGCGATCCACCTGCCCAGCCTCATCATGTAAGTTGCCTTCGAGCGATCAGTAAATTTGCTGCTGTATGCGGAAACCAGGCGTTCGTACGGTTGACGCATCACGAAAAAAGTCGTGTAGGTGTCCAGTCGACGAAGTGCCTCGGTTTTGCTCAGTCTGAAAAGCGAATGACGTCAATACACCTGTTTTTGCGCAAAGGAACCAGTGATGTGTGATTTACTATAGGGGTGGAAGCAAATAGTAATATGCGACTGAATGAAGGCAGTCAATCTTGGAAGTTGTTGCATGTGTGTGGGCAAGTTATAATAAGCACTTCTTTTTGGATGCACCTCGTGCTTGGTTCGAACTATCCGGTTTCTTCAAGTTTACGTTTAAGTTACGCTTGGTTACAACCGAAACGTAACAACAATATGTTGGTGTGTTTTCATACCAAGCAAGACTGAACAAATAGAAATGTTCAATTTTGGACACCGCACATACAATCAAAGTGGCTGTCGAAATTGAGATTTATTAAGGGCGTTGCAATTCGAGATTCAGTCAGTTTTCAATTCATTCTGCGTTCGCTGTGGTTAGTTGGAGAAAAACCACGTTAAGCCAACATAGCGATGTATACGGATAAACATTGGGGCGTTGATTAAGAGCAAATTGATTTTGTTGCGAGAATTTTTTTTCCACCCGGTCTAAGTCTGGCTGCGGTTTATTTACAAAAGATCCCAAACAGATACAGTGATGACATAATTTGTTTGGCTTGGCACAACGAGTTTTAATCTTACACTTGAAACCTGTTGAGATCCCCTTAACACTTCACTTTAAAATAGTTCCAGTTTCAACATTGAAAATCCCATTGTTAATTTCAGCTCCCAAATTTCAGGTCGGCATTGAAGCTTATTACTGTTATATTGGTTGTGGGCAAAGGGCGTTCTAGGCTGATTCCATTCATAAGGAATGTACACACGGAAATAAAAGATTCCATATTAGCATTGCCCACTTCAATTCAAACTTATGTTTGTTTTTGTCAAGCCAACTAGCGATTTGTTCATTTAGCCGGCGGAACATACCTTATTATCATAACTTTGTAGCACTATAAATGAATCAAATAGACTCGTCAATTACTTTATCATCGCCATGTCCTAACCCACTCGCATTCACTAGTTCCTACTTGTAAAAAAATCCTGTGGGACAAAATATCCAATGCAAACGACTGTAGTTGTAAGTGTGATCAAGCCTTCCGGGTCGGGTACGGGTTTTAAGCAGGCCTGATTCTATGCGTTCACCCTCGGGCTCATTTGTGTCGTAGTTGCACTAATTTTCGGGGCTAGTGTGGCTATTTTTTACATCCAGTTCGGGCCACATATACAGGCCCGTTTACAACATTAATGTTAACGGATAAATCAACTTCCAAAGGTCAACAGAGGTCATATATCAAGCCAATCAACCCATAGCCATTGATACCCAACATGGAAAAGTTTACTTAACCAAGCATTAAATTGTAATTGAAAAGTTTGCTTGAATGTTATGGCATCATTAGTAATGCAAGTCAAGCGGCACAGCACAGTTAAATAGCCAAAGCAGAAGAGGAGAAATGACTTCATTACTTGTCTAGTGTTGAAATGTAACCGTTGTTTAACACCAAAAGCTTCGGGTCAATAAATGGAAGAGCAGATTGGTTGTTCTCTTTTCCCATCAAATACCACATAATGCGTTTCCATGTCGTGCAAGCAGCCTATGGAAACAAACACGTTAAAGTAGAATCTAAAACAAATGAAGCGGCAAACTTTGACAATAATACAGCATTAAACAATTGTTTGCATGTAGGTAAAAACAGAAAGGGCACAGATTTGGTGAAATATATTTAAATGAACTGAATAAAACCTTTTACTAAATCGCAACACTTTGCGCAGCATTAGCTGTTTGTGTGCATTGAAGTATTAGAACAAAAACAGGAACGATCAGGCCTGTATATTATATTTAATTGAACTGAATAAAATCCCAGCCAAATGTGTCGAATTGTTTACTGCATAAAACGCACTTGGCCGGGGTTTTATCCAGTTCAATTTGACCATATACAAGGTCTGGCCGTTTCCGCTTTCGATCTGTTACTTCTATAACAAACAGAGCTGCTAACTTTGGCAACACTTTGCATGGCCTGATTCTTTGCATGGAAACAACAGAACAAAAATGGAAACGGCCAGACCTTGTATGATTTAATTAAACTGGATAAAACCCAGCTAAATGTGTCACATTGTTTACTGCACAAGACACAAGCCATGATGTCGTTCTTCCGCGATAGGCGGAAACTAAGTTAGACAAAATTCTATGTTTACATTTCCCCCCAAAACAACTCGGGTTCGAATCCCACCGGTGCCAAATTAAATTAACAAAAACAACAACGCTTAAAAAGCAAGCCCTTCCTTGTAAAGTTCAATGGTGTTGCAAGATTGTATTTCCGGGAACGTTTTTGTCAATTTTTGATGGAAAAGTGCGTGAAGGGCTCATGTTAAGCGTCGGGCGATATTTGCCTTTTTAGACACTTAAAATGCGTACATAAGCAAAACATATTTGTTCTGTATACGACAGTAATTTTAGCAAAAGTTTCCAGCTTGTATTAACACCAAAACATGGATGTAACCAAGTTCCACACCACGCTCCGGACCTGATGTGTGTAAATAAAACATTACAAGGTCGTGGCGGGTGGTTTTGTGGTAGTAGGGATTCATAATCACATTTTACGACCTAAGATATCGTCAACAAGCAAGCACATGTGTCGCATTAAAGTAATCAAACTTTTCGTAAATCTATTTCAGGTGGTACATTCTAAGTTATGCATAGGTTTGGTGTGCTGGCGTATACACAGTGGCGGGATTTAATTTTTTTGTCGGTCGGTTCTATCACAAAAGTCATATTTTTCAGCCGGTTCTGTTACAAAAAGTCCATTGACAGTAACCATCAGTAATGCTAACCGGTTCGCTGATCTCATAAAGTTCGTGAGACGGTTCTATTGAACCGGTGCGAAGCGGCTGAATCCCACCACTGATTATACATGTTCGATTGCAAAAGCTAAAATTCAAAAGGCTTTCAAATTGACACATACCTTGGGAACAACACACATTATTGTTTTATGCCGATCGTCGTAGACCATCCGCGACAGATCCACGTGTCGATTCCGTGTATGCTGACTACATCGGTCCATGATTTCCGTCCTTCTATTGATGTATTTATCTTCCGTGGAAACGTTGTGAAGTTTGCGCTGAGCTGGGGTGAACAATTAAAAGCTGAAGTGAACAGTTTTTACCAAAGAGTTACAAAATTTGTAAAACTGAAGTCTTAGGACATGTAAAATATTCCCACTTTAAAACTGAATGAATTACGGTGGGGAAGTGGGGGCTGTAGGTTTGATACTGGGTTAACGGGAGCCAAAAATTACAGGGACCAATTTTAGGGACATATATGTGACGTATGCAAAGCTAAAGATATGTACAAATGACACGGACTTTTACTGGAAACAAAATTGCCCGCGATGTACAACAAAACGTAGACAAAGCTAAAGAAGTTTCAAAACTCGTTTTCGTCGGGCAACCCACGGAAGGCGGTCAAAAAAAGTTTGAGATAATTCAATAAGCTGACATCAAACTTTATAGCCCAATCACAGTACGCCAGGCCCATTAAAGGCGTCATACCGAATCAGCCGGTCACCAAGCATTCACCACCACCAGAGCTGATCCCAGTTATGAATTTATGTTTATCTTAACTCAAACTTTATTGTAACTAGTTGACATGTTTAAATCGAAAACAAACATCTGATTACTACAGAAGCATGGAACAACTCTCGATAGTATTTTATTTCCCCTGAGATTGGATTGAGTTTCCGCTGATTTCTCACCTAAGACGTCGATCCCACTGTCGGTAAGCGAAATCCATTTCTTATTCCAAGTTGCGTAACTTTCCTTTAACACAATTGTGTCATCTGTTTCTCGCAATCCATGAATAAAAGAGTCAAAAAACGAGCGCCTTGTTCCGTACAAGCTCGCATACTTCAAATCCTCGGCGCGATGCAAGCTTAAATTACGCGCCCTTATCGGTTCTTTATACACGAAGCGATGTAACTCCGTCCTTTTCTGTGGCTTTTGGTAAACATTAGTATCACGGTTGTATTTCACTTTTTCGTTGAGGTAGATTTTTTTCAAGGAACCACTTCTTGGGTTGATGTGTGTTACACCCGCTGTGTATGATTTGGTCCATGTAGCGCTGTAGATGAAGGATATTACGAAGATGATTCCCGCCAAAGCGCCAGCCACTTGCACCCGTTTCTGGAACATTTCATTCACATGATTGAATACCATCAGCAACCGCGCGCGTCAGCTATTAAATCATGACGCAGTACTTTTCTACAGGCCCTGGTGGGAAAATAGTAAAAATGACGATATTTAACATTTCAATAGTTTGTTGGCAAATCTTTTATTTCAACCAAACTCAAATTTGTATGTGATGTATTGCTAATAGCAAGTAAGAAGTTTAGTATAAAAATGTCCTGCTCTGACCGGGTCCCTTACGTTCCCCCACTGGGACTGGTTTACCCGTTATATATAATAACAATCTTTCATTAAAAGCAGAACTGAAATGTGTATGTGAGAGATTGATAATGGCAAGTAAATGGCAATTTTGTACGGCCTTGGAGTCTATAATGTATTCGCTATGAAGCTGGTCGAACAACAAGCCCACAAATGAGTGAAAAAATAGGCCTGCAATTTGAAATGCGTTTCAAAACACGATCGCATAACAGGGAAGCAAATACCACGATACAAGCATTGGTGATTTGCTAATAAGCCTGGCTCGGTGTACAGAAGGTTTTGCCCCAGCTGACAACAGCACGACAAGCCGGCATGCTGCTTCTCTCTCGAGGTTCGCGGCAAGCTGATTTCCTGTTCTCGGTTGTCTGTCAATGTTTGCTCGTATCGACTTCGCGTCCGGGCGATAAACGAACACAACAACTCATTCAAGCCCCGCGGCATAATCGCTCTAGCCTCTGATGAACTACGCTAACTATAAGCTGGTAAACCTTAATGCTATGTTGACGTTGAAATTTACCGAAAAGGTAAAGAATTGGCATAGATTCAATCTGCCTATATTGTAAGTTGTAACCGGTCTTGCCTTTCGTGATGAGGTCACTTTGGTTAAACTGTGAGAAAATACTGTTGCTCTACATAGTAATGTGTTACCTCAATATCAAGCTGTTATTTCCAAGGGCTGAGAAAATACCTACTAAAAATAAATTACCTACACCAATGTGCTAATGACTTTTAGCCACCGAAGGATTACGCAATCAAATTTATAAATCAACGACACCAGTGAGCTGTTGCAAACACAAACAAACCAACACATAACCTCACAAAATTTTCATATAAACTGACCGATACACTATTTAATCCATTACTCATACTGGGAATCATCGACAATTCGCAAAACGCTTCACTAAATAAGTAACTCAATGGAACAAAAATCCACAAAATAAACATACAGCCGTCGTCGAGGTTGGTCTTGTATCGACTCAAATAGTTTTACCGGGTCAGCTCCTTTACACTGGCCAAGATAATAACCACCTGTCAGTGTTTGAAAACTCCGCTGTACTTATAAGCGCCCGAAGCTACAAAACGGTAACTATCGACATGGGAAAGTATTTATCCCGCTTTGTAACAATAAAATGAAGTGAACTGTAAAATTTCTCTCATCAACGACAACCCGACAAAAAATTCTGCCTGATTCGCTGGGCTTGCTGCTTCGTATTTGCGACTTGTGTTAACGCAATGAAGCGTACCTGCAGTAGAACCGCACTTTTTTTCTGCTCTATTGACTTCGGAGAGATTCGCTGAATGTAGGCTGCGATCTGTTGCCGGTCTCACCAACTTTGGTCTCTGCCCCTTTTTTCTCTCCGACGCTTTTCCGCCTAAATCCGACGTTCAGGAAAAACTGCCATGCACCGTAACATCGCTGGACACTGTGTGAAAAGGTTTATGCCGCCGCCCGTTCAAAGGGTTCGTTCATTCGAATCGTTTTAAACCAGGTATCAGCCCAACTGAGCTTATAAGGGCTTTCGTCCACTGTAACAATTTGGATCAAAGAAATTCAGAAATGTTGAAATTCGAAAAAACAAGTTCACGCTCTTTACACGAAGTTGAAAATCTTGTTTCGCCTTTTCATTCTAAAATATTCTAAACTTCACATTTTTACAATGAGTAATTGAACAAAGTCTTCATACGAAAACATGAAAGTATATTTTGCTTGTTTAAATCAAAGAATATTAAACCAAGTTGTCACTGTCAGAACGAACGTGCCTCAGTCGCAGAATTTCTTCTAAGTGTCGTTTTCAGAAGTTACAAGGACAACATAAGCGAGACGACTGAGGGGTTTGTTGTTATAACTTCTTCACTCTTGTGCCAAACATCGTGTTAGATCAAAGCTTCATATGTAAACTGTAGCGGGCTTAACGTCGAGCCTTTCCATTTTCGTTCCCTTATCTTGACGTATTGTTGGCACTGCTGGTTCCAAGAGAGAAAAATAAGACTTTTAGGGAAAGCACAAAAGTTCAAGCGAAACCGCATCAGTTAAGAGTAGAAACTTGTCCAAAGTAACACTGGCAAGGATATTGTACACAAAATTGTTTACCATGGTACTGAAGCTATGACGTTTGCCTTTCTGGAACTCAAGTCAGAGAAAGGGTAAATTTAGCATCAAGTTGAAATGTTAAAAAATGGACCTATCACTGCTGAGCAACATGCAACTGTGAAAATAAATTCAAGACCAAAATAAGTGGCGGGAATGTGTCATGTTCATCTGTTGATGTTAAACAATGCGGAAACAAATTCTTTCGGATTATTTGTGCCCTTTATAACGAACATAACATTAAGGGTAACATATCATTATACCTGGCGCCAAAATAACCGCCCACTCTACCAGTATTATTAGTAAATCCGTCTTTATGGTTACCATGGATCTTTTAAAACATCTTTTATACATATGCGGTGAGTGTAAACTGTTGCCAAGGCGATGAGATCTCTGTCGCATGAACAGTAATTGCCTTCCAACTATATTCGCCACAGACATCGTAGCCTAGTTCACCTGAGAATTTCATTAAATTTTAAAATCGGCTCAAAACCCACAATGCTCAGAATATTTAATGCCCTTGCGGATGAATGTCAATTGTGGAAAGAGTTTCAGGAAATTCACAGATTTTACACTGATGATAAATAACAGTAAATTTTAAAAACATTTGCCATAGTTTATTTAATGCGCAGAATCGTTCTGGCGGTTTTAATTCATGAAAGTTTTAAAAAGAAAAATTAAATAAGTAATTTTCAACACCCTGTTTAGCAAGAACTTGATTGGCGCCGTAGCAAGCGAATTTGTTCTCATAAAATGTAACGGTACTAAGTATTTCAAGTGATTTTTGTCCTTTGCCCAGTTTTATCAAAAAGTGTTTCAAAATTCCTTTTTTTATTGTTCTAGCCAAAGAACAGAAATGATCGAAAATCCCTTAAACTGCTTTTGACAATCTGAAAGCTACGTTATGCAAACATTCACATCAAAGTCTAATTAAATATCGCATAATCCCTTGCGGAGTTGTTAACGAGCAGTTCTGTCAAATTTATTTGACGTTTTGTTGTCGTAACGACAGTAGCCTACATTACGTCATTTACAAGTGACGTGTGGTGCAATCAAACTGACAGTTGAGTTCCGCAAACAATTCGTGAAACGTCCTGAAGGGTTCAAGCAGCCACAAGGGAAATTATATTCTCCACATTGCTCGTTAATAATTCAACATTGTATCGTGATGCGAGTTGTATATGGCTCGGTTCAAGCGCTTTCCAGTCGGCGAACACGCGTTTTCAATTACTATGATTCACTTTAGAGTGCGAGAATGGCTGTCACTCACCGCAAACCCCTGACTTAATTAAGGCGTAGATGAATAACTGGGTTCAACCCTGAAGTGTCCATACAGATCAGCGACCACGGCACACTCAAATAGAAATCATTGTACGCCAAACCGGTTGATTCGGTATGACGCCTTTAATAGGCCTGGTGTACTATGATATGTCCCCTGGCTTAATGTTACACGGTGAAATTGGAGAATTAAATAACAAAAAAGATTCCTGTTTCGATCTATAATATTGTGAAAGTCCATTTTGAATGCCTTCCATCAACGAAAAAAGCAAAATACTGTAGGAGTCTACAAAACGATCAAGCGCGTTTCGCTAAATTCGTTCTATTTTTTTCCAGGCAGATACACAATGCACAAATGTGTTATTTATGTTAATTTAGTTGTCAAATATTATTCAAAACATGTGAATAAAATGTTCCAAAATCGGGATGGCTGCCGCTTTGGCGGGTTTTTATTTGTGGTGGTTCGAGTGTTTTTGATTTTGGGTATTTGGAGATATTAGGCTTTCGTAAAATAGCATCAAGGCGTGATGTCAAATCACAGCAACTTCAAAACCATTGAATTTAATTTGAAAATGATTCAAATCTGAAAAAACTTTCGTAAGTTATATAATGTACTGTCGTTGTGACAACGGGATGTTTTTGCGATTAGCTTTGTATACATGTATAGTGGGATAGTAAATTAAATTTACACTTCATCAAAAATTTATATTTTTCTTAATTTATAATTGTTTGTTTTAAAAACAGTTGATATCAGATTTTAACAATCTCTCCCCTATTCTATGTTACCTCGGAACGGCGCGCCTCGAACAATAGCAATTTGTGCACGTTCTTGTGGGAAGAAAAAACTACAAATTGCTAGGAACGCCTCGAGGGCATTATACGTCAGTGCAGACCTTTATTGAACTGACGTTGTTTTTTTCTATGCAGTTTTACACAGCTTCGTAACAATATTTTCTTCCGGGAAAATTGAAATTACATGGCAGCGTGATGTGTGTAGGCCTATAATTTATAACAAAAAAATGAATTAAAAGTATCACAAAAATACACAAACTAATATTTGCGTCCGAAACACTGTTTTGAAGTTTACAACAGCAGTAATGTAGACGAATACACATTTTATGCTCCCAGGTTGGCTTGTAAGATGGCCATTACGTTTGCTGTTATGACACGAGTCAACGATTGCTTAAACCGTAAATTGTTCACCTAAATTAGAATTGTTGGTTTACAATACTTGCAAGCGACTTCATGAACAAAGGGTGATACTTAATACAAAAGAGAAGTCAAAGTTATCTTGAATATACTCTACATTGAAGTCAAATTCGAAACGCTTTTTTGCCACAGCAAAAAGCAAAACTGCCATATTCGGGGGATTAAAGCAACCCACGCGACGATCGTTTCACCCTTAATACTGCAGGCAAAACCTACCATAAGACTAAAACATAACCGCGGGTGGACAATTATACACACACGGATGACGTATGAGTCGTGAACAGACTGGACGAACCGGTACCTGCCGATCGACGGGCAAAACCAGCCCACAATGTGTACGTGTGTGAAAGCCTAGGGCTACAAAGATTCATGTTCAACTTTCAAACACAGAAAGATTTAGTTGATACGACAGAACCGTGGACTTGAGGGTGCGGATTGTCTGATGTTGAGAAATAATTTGCGCGCCCTGCTATAATTGAAACATATTAATTATCGGGGAAAACACGCGCTTTTAGCATAAGGTATTTTGTGTATCAGTATGCAGTAACTTTTTGTGAACGGTGAAAAGGTGTTTACAATGACTTTAAGGAGATTTCTACTCGTTCTTATCGTTGCTTCGTGGGTTACACGAGACAACGCAGCGCCAGTGAAGAAACGAGATATTTGGTCCAACGGATTGGCCAATTTTCTTTTCCTGCTTTCGACGACTGAAAGTCCAACGACAACCACCACAAATGATGGGAAAGCTTTAGCGGAGGCAGCGAATAACTTAATAGATGATTATTTCGGGTTGTATAATGGAAGTGATATTTGGTATGAGCAGTATCTCGAAAACAATGAATTGGTCGACAATGAAGTCGCCGGCGAAGCGACGACAAAACAACAAACTACGACAAAGACAAGTACAACAACAAAACCGGATACTACAGCAATTTCAATGACAACTACCAGTACAACGGATTCAGCAAGTACAACAACAAACACAGAAACTGTTACGAGCTCCGCGGCAACTACAAGTGGAAGTACAACAACAAAACCGGACACTAAACCAGTTTCAGTGACAACAACAAGTACAACGGAGTCAGCAAGTACAACAACGACTTTGGGTCCAGCTGCCACAAGCACAACAGAAGTTAATGATGCTTCTGCTGCGACAGAATCTACTACACACACAGCAAGCCAGTCAACAACAATGTTAGCTGCTACTAGTGACGAAACTGCATCAACAAGCGTTCAATTACAGGAAGTGAATACTAGCGACATTACAACAAATCCGTTTCTTTCAAGTCCAACTCAGAGTACTTCGAGTTCAAATACAAAAGCCCCCTCTTCGTCAACGAGTGTTACTGAAATGCCCGTCACAGACACAACTGTTCAAACAGACAAAGAAAAGAAGACAACGACTGCTGAATTGACTCCCACTTCTCCCGAAATCCTAACTGAACTCGCCACATCCTATAACACAGCTTCTATAATTTCAAATACAGCTAAATTTACCACTGAGGCAATCGCGAAACCTGCTGACAACTCTTCAGTTAAAGGCCACGGGTCATTTTTAGTAACAGATGACGTCACCACGACACGAACAATGGCAGGAACTAAAGCTTCTACCGAAACTACAAGGTTGGGAAATCAATTTGGTAATAACGCCACAAGTTTGTCCACTGATGAAACCACAGAGACTGTAACTACCATCGCTACTGACCCAAGTCTCACTAAGGCCATGGCACAAACAACTGCAGTAGTGGTGAAGGCAAACGGAACGGCGGTATCTGACCGAGATATGAATATCACCACATACACACCTCAGACTGCGCCTGCTGGAAGCAAACCAGCTTCTCCCATAAGCACCGTTAGCTCCACCACAGCTTTGCCCTCTTCTAGTGATTTTACAAGCAGTTTGCAGAACGATGCAGCAGCAATACAAGAAACATCAACTGTTTTAACTACTGAGTCACTTTCCACGAAAGCAAATTCGGAACACACTAAATCAACATTAGCAACGGCTCCTGGCAATTCTGCAAAAGCAGTTACAAAAGCTCAAAGTAAAACAACAACATTCTCATCTGCTGCACTGCCAACCCAAACTCCATACACTGCAGAAACTTCGGTGAAAACATCAACAAGCAAATCGGCAAACCCGGAAACAACCAGTAATGAGTCCAGCGCACGTTTCACTACAGCCATATTGAGTTCTTTCAGCACTTTGCGTCAAACTACAACCAGCCCCAAAACTGACTCGACATTAGGCATTACTTCAAAAGCAAAATCGACTGTTGGAGTTACCGCAAAACCTGTTACAAAAAACCCTAGCTCTGCAAAGCCTATAAGCATTACTTCCACTAAAACGACCACAGGCACAGTGGATTTTGGATGGGTGTTTTGGAATCAAGGCAGCGAAGAAGGTAAACGTAATATAACGTACCGTCGTTTCCCGTGCAATACTGATTCTTAACCCTCATATTGTGACGTCAGCAGCTGACAGCACAACCCCGCCGATGACGACATCCGATGCAAACTATGATTTTACGCCGTTTCTTGGTGACCGAGGGTCGATAGATGAACAATATGATTACGGTACGGTATGAATACAAAGTGTTGGCATTGTTGCAACTTGATAAGAGGCCGTTTGGTTTTTATACCGTATAACAATACACACTAAAGAAGTTGTATGTAAAGGCGAGTGGGTATTTAGTCTGAATAAAATTCGATCGTGACTTATAGGCTTACTTACCCAAATTTGCGGGTTGCAAAAAAAACGGGTTTAGGCAATTTACAACTCTGCATAAGAACAGTCAAAACATCGAGTACATCTGCCTAGTATTAACTGATGAGGTCCAAAAACATATTGTGCCTCTGATAGACGTAACATAAGCGTTGTTTAAAATAACTTTTACAGACTGGCTCCCAAGTGACTATGGTATTTCCACATCATCAACACCAGTCGAAGTAGACGGCGTTGCTCTTGCATTCTTCAAACTCAACTGGTACTGGATTTTAATTGGCCTTGTCATCATTATCATAATATTTTGTGTGCCGGGAATGCTCATGCAAATCTACTGCCACAAGTTTTACATATTTTACAGGTAGGAATTTCTTGACGAATTCGGTAACTATAACTTTGGTAGTTATCCTTACGAGCTTTAAAACTAACAAATTAATTATATACCATGTATCGATTCTGGTTTCAGTACTGACTTTCGTTCTACATATGATATATGCGTAAGCCAACGATACGTAAAATAGCTAACTTTTCAGCCTTACAAAGCGCCTTTAAAATTATCCAGAGAAGGAATTAAACCACTTTGCTTTATCTGTTGAATAAACAAACCAGCTTGAGGTCTTGAATTAGAAGTTTGCACATGTAGGCTACGTATTTTGCAGACGGGAAAAAGACAAATCAAAGCCGGATCTCTCGATTTCCGAAGAGCATACGGATTCGACAATGCACGACAGCAATGAAGGTATTACCTGAAAACCCTGTGTGTTTGTCTGAGTTCAGATAAAAAAAAAATAAGCGTCGGTCTGAGTGTATTAAACAAACATACATATCGAAACGTGCAATTTTACCGCACATATGTCTATGACTCTGTGTTATATGATATGCGTTTTGAACTTGCCAGGTGGTGGAGTCAAAACTGAGGTAGTAGATACAAAACCGGCAGCTCCCGTTGAATGCGAACCGCCTGCGCCGACACAACCACAAGGGCCTGACACCGGCTTTTCATCGGGATTTCCAAGCCCACCTGACACCGCACAACTAAACGCTCAACCTCCGCCCGAAACGCACAGAGTCGACGTGTACACTGGGCCATGCAGTCTTCCGTCACTCAACAACGCAACAAGCAGTGCAGCGCCACCAGTGTTGCAACAACCCATTGCTCCTCCGCAAGTAGAAATGCCCCAAGAGCCGTCATTCATGTATCCCTCTTTAAACTATCAGTACAGGCTAGAAAATCCCATTCCACTGGTCACAAGCGAACCGATTGTTTACTCCATTCCGGTCAAAGAGCCTACAAACGTTCATGGTGAGAATATGAAACAAGGCAAGACTTTTGGCGATGAGGCAATTATTGACAGTAACAATACACGCCGAAAAAAACACGAATCTTCGAAAGATCGACCGCCTTTAAGAGTCCCAAAGCCGGCGGAATACAGTGCCCCTGCCCGGCCCCCGAAACCGAAGCAATATCTCCCTGATGAACCGGTGCCAAAATCAAGCAACTACCGCGACTACAGGCGAAGTGGACGCCGGGAAAGGCCCTGGGCTGAGCGAAAAAAGCGAACCCGCCCTAAGGAGCAAACGAGACCCGGAAGAAAAATCATAGTCAACAATCCGAGAGGGAATGACTACGGACCAGGTTCGAACCCTGGAAGAAGGAAAAAGTCGGATGGTACAACCGGTACCGCTCGGGAACCGCGGAGTCGCGAGGAGCTCCTGCGTCAACTGATTAAAGGTTTTAACGAGGCCGAGATGCTGCAGAGGAAATTGGATCGAACCAGGAGATGGACAAAGGAGCAAAAATCGCGACAGTCAAAATCTGGTCGACGTGAAGGAGAGGGAAATTCCGGAGCAAGGAATAACGGAAAACACGGAACGGACAAACCTCCGCGATATGAGGACGTTATGTCGGATGCGAGCAAGAATCGTGCGACGAAATCGAAGCGAAGATCTCACGGTGCAAGGCGAGCAGCTTCATAATATAACATTGTAATAAATGTGTGTATATAAACTCACGCCGAGCAAGTACCAGATATTCGGGTTTGCTTTTGACACTTAACGCCTATATAAGGCATATAGACAAGCCAGCATTCAATGTACTTTTCCTAAAGCACAGGCAAACACAATCCTGTTTCAAACAGTGTTACTTGGAAACAGCATTAAAGAAATGCCTTGTTTTTTACACGTGTCAGTGTTTCCGTGTACAGAAGGATTTTATACAGGAAAGCATTCAATTGAAAGTTTAATTTATATCTAATGGTTTATGGACATTCAATTTTCGTACACATCTTTCAGCTGCGTAATTTTGCATTGCATTTCGGTCTCTCATTTTCCATCTTTAGTGCATAACGGGCATAATGTCACAGTTTATTAATCATACGCATTTGTGTTGCAGTAGCGTCCCGACATATTGTATTTTTCCAGGCTTATATTTTTGTTAAACCGTCCTCGTGTTGGTTTGCCGTACGTGATTTTTACCTATTCTGGTGCATTTGGTACTTCTACTCTTGTTCATAAATAAGCATACGTTGTGAAACTCCACAATGTACAGTACAGACTTTGAGACTTATAGATTGGTTGTTGGAAATCGAAAGCTACACAAATTGGAGCACTGCAGAAATTTTTTCGTGTGTAATGTATGGATGTTAAACACTTTAGTTAATCTACATAATGTATCATGGACTTACCTTGAAGAATGCGAATGAAAATGGTCAAAACGTCATTAAGATTTCAATAGCTGGATTAGCCTTCCTTGCAATTTCCAATCTTTTCAATTTTCAACAACCAGATAGAATTAAAAGTATTTTCACTTCCCAGTTGTTCAGTTTATCAAACTTGATTCCACAAGACAAAAATCTCCTTGGAGAACTCATTCAACATGTTAAAACGTTTATATGAAAAACCAAGCGAAAATATAAGAAGCAATACATACATGAAAATAAATAATGGGTAACAAATACAAACCGGCGAGATTCACACGTATTGGTGTTTTCCTGTTTTATCCAACTTGGTAGTAATCGTCGACGCGATAACTTGGACCAGAACAAATCAACTGCAGACGTTCAATCGCGCTTGAGCACAGCGCCACCAGCTGGATGGATATCACAAAATAGAAGAGCGCAGCTAAAATGGATGAGAGCACCGCGCAGTGCATTCGGCCATTGCTGACTATGGTTCTGTGCGAAAAGTTGACAACGCCAGTTAAACAAAATTCAAAAAATAACCTGTAGGAAAATTCTATTAAATTTAACAAGCAATTTAAATATAAAACTATACAGTCGTTACGTGATAAGTAAGACACACAGATAATGGAAAATTTAACAATTTTTATGACACATTCTTTACTAAAATGAATAGAAATAAGGAACCGTCTAAATTTTTAGGGCCACGTCGCTCCACCTATAAACGAAATATACTTTAGACAAACAATTCACATCACTCACCCTAATTCATCGTCGCTTGTTGGATAAAACAGATTGAGTTTCCATTTATACGCGCACACAAACCCGATTTCAGCGAGCTGCAAAGCGGCCAGAAACCCAAACACCAACAACTTAAATCGCAATCCCTTGAAAGGCACTTGATGACGTGGTGATTTCGTCATAGGAGTGACGTCATAGCTGTGTTTTGACTCGTCCCATTCTTCAGTGAGCTGCGAACCAAAATCACCACCACCGAATCGAATATTTCCGGACGGTCCAGGAGCTTTGTCGGTTTCTGCGTTCGAGGTTGGATCTGCGTCAAACGGGGACGTTTTAAAATTAAAGCAACGCTCAAAGATAATCTCACAATTATTAAAACTAGGATAGGATAAATTAATGTGAAAACGTAGAAAGTAAAAGATAACGCTTTTGTTTACCAATGGACCAGCACATATTTTACATAAACAACCTAAAAATGTAGTAAAGCGACAGATTTAGTGTTTTTTACACTGAATTTTCTCAACCCAAAAGTGTTTCGAAATTACTGTCTAGCAAAAAGCAAAAACAAAACAGAACATAGTATAACTCGTACACTAAAAATTAAACTCACTTTTCGGATTTTTTTCTTTATCGCCACTTCCCTTTGTCCTTCCGATAACTTGACGAAACTGTTTTCCAACCCTCTTCAACGCAAGCTCCATCTCTGACTTGCGCCTGTTTGACTCGCTTCTGCCTATCAGTACTTGCTGAGGGAGAAAGTCTGAACCACTGCATGTAGAAGTTGTAGTTGTTGGCGCTGGATTCTGATCCTCTGCTTTATGTTGCTGGCCACCGCTTGCCGGCGCTGGAGCACCTTGGAACTACGAGTTTAGAATTGTTTAGTCAGATGTAAATCATATACTTTCAAGTCAATCATTGGAAACACAACTTTCAAGCATCCAAATGCACAGAGTATCTGCTTTGGCAATCGACCTTCTTGTAACGCCAATAGATTTACACCAGCTCACCATGTTGGCCAGCACCCGAAGTGCGTCGCCTTTTTCTTTTTCATTGTTTGCCGCCGGAGGTTTCGCCGACACTTCACGCGCGTTGCTAGGGGTAACCGGTGTGACGTCAGGTCTTGCGTCACGCGAGGGCGTTATGGAGAACTCTGACATCATCTCCTTTACACTTGCAGCGTCATCCTCCGTAAAGAAAGTCGCATTGGAGAAGCCTGTACACGTAATCAGTGATTAAGTTTGCAACAACATATTGCCGATGCGTTATCACATGAAATTAAAGGAGAAGCCTGTGAATCGAGATTTTTCTAGCCTACACCTTGCCATATGGGAATGTTTGGTGATCGGCTGATTCGGTATGGCGCCTTCATGGTCCTGGCGTACTATGATGTATATTTGATTGTGCTGTGATCGTTGGTCTGCATGAACGTTTCAGGGCTGGTCTCAGTTATAACTTTATGTTCATCTTAACTCAAAACTTTCATGTGTCATTGGCCATGCTTTTTCGTTTCGATTTGTTCAATCAGGAAACGTAAAAGGTTAATTAGGAACAGTCGGTGGTCACGTTGGGGTGGGGGCTCTACAAGTTGAGGGAACAAAATAGGAAATATACTTAAATTTTAGGCTTATTCGCTGACTATGTGTTTGGCAAATCACCGATCCCAGTCATGAATTTATGTTCATCTCAACATATCTGCCAAGTTTACAGCCGACGACCGAAACCGAATACTGACTTTCCCGTTGTTGGCATTTCATCAGCTTCTTGCAGCACTGACGTGGGCAACACATTCTCTCGTCCGCCGCTCCACCTATATCCGGACCACTAGAAGTTTCTTCGCCAACCTCAAAACATTCGGTGATTACAGAGTTGTCTCTTATATGCTCTGGACCCTGAAGAAAACAACACGTACTATTAATAGCAACGTTTTTTGATAAGTTCCTTGCAGTTGCATTCAACCAATTTTCACAATATGTAAGATAAAGGTTCAAGATTTATAAATTCAGTAAACCTAGGTTAATCATAAAATTTCTCGAAATTGGGCAAAGATCAGGATTAACCGATGTCGATTAGTTCAAGTCTTACAACATAACAAATCATTTGTACTTCAAGTTTTGTCCGAATTAGGCGAAGATTTGAATCTCAAACCGGTTTAACGGAGGTTTAGTGAAGTTACCCAGTGGGGATAAGGCATAACAAAGCAATGATTTGTGGTCAAGTAATTAAATCCATCTGCTCATGTTTTCCATACCTGTTGAATGAGCCTCTCGCAGAATCTTGCAACTCTTAATATTTCGGTCTTCCCGTCCGCTTTAGTGGCAGGAACTGGCATAAGGGGTGCGTCTGTTGACTGAGAGTGGGACTCGTGTAATACTTCCGGCTCTTTGATCCCTCTAGCGCCGCTGAGAATGTCTGCATAAAAACAAAAAGTTCATTTTGACAAGGTAATTAAATTTCACAAAACCTCCGAAAAGCAGTAATGAGTTGAATACATGAATTACTGCAAAGACTGTAACTGTGCTATAGCACGCCAACAATCAGTCTTAAGTAAATTTTCAACATTTTCTGTACTTAAACTCTAATGTAGGTCATATCAAACGTTCTCAAACCCTCTGCTTTGTGGAGCTTGGTACAACCAGGGTACACATATCCACATATCCCTGGTTAAGAACCCGTGTTCTTAGCGCAAAACATTGCTGAGTTATACCTTCGTCTTTTAGTCGAGTCATCTTGGTTCTGACGTAGGCTACCGATCTCGCTGTAATGTTGTTAGGTTTGCAGTTTGTGATCATTGGTTCCATTCGCAACCGCCGTGTGCTTGTGACACAAGATGCTAAGAATCATATGGTGATCGTAAGCGTTCGTTGCAATATACATTCTTTCGTGTGGCAAAAATGCGATATTTGTAACTCTATAATTTGAGTATTTTTTCTACTCGACGTATTATTTAATGACGAGTACTTTTCTACTCGACGTATTATTTCCGTTATACTACGCGAGTTTTGTGCATTTTGCAACGCTGATTTGAAAGAAAAATCATATTGCAACAAAACACTTAAAACATTTATGTTTTCCTTTTTTGTCTCGTTTAAATAATTTCCAAATGTGATGTGAGCCTAATCATAGGATTTTCACTTACGCAAATAAACACAATGAATACAAAAAACAATTCAACAATCAATTAGTTTTACACACCAGAAGGTACAAACAAAATCATCTACATTAATATCTACCTGTGTGCATACTTTTGCATTCCAGTGTGCGAAGCAGCAAAGTGTTCGTGTTATCCGAATCGTTAGAATAATCCATATTTTGGCATCTTGCGTTGCAACGAGGACCTTTAGACGGCCAGGGTGCTTCGCCAAACGACTTAGTTGAGATCGCAGTGGGTAGAGTTTCGTGCATAGATGACTGAAACCCCTTGCCACCGATCAACCTAAACAAACTGAACAAAGCGGGATTTTTAAGGTAAGATCGTAGACCTGCTGTTCAAGGCTGAGTTTACTTTTCTCCATAATCTTGAACAACTTTTGTTAGCGATTCATAGTTTAGAGTTTAGACAACCGACTAGTTACATATTTACCAGTTTGCTTTTGAAAACTTTAACTCGTCAATTGCCACAACTTTGAATACACTTTATAATAAGATTGACTAAAGCAGTCTTTTCTGTATTATCTACTAACTCAACCCAAACACTAAGAAACGCGAAATATTAAAACAACCCAAACGACGGGATGGCAACACCTTCATGTGAGCATTCTAATGCCTGGAAATATATTAAAACTCTTCAATGTGCTCAAGCAGTAAACTTTGTTCACGTTGTTGTGTTTGACCAAGGCCTCAAAGCTTTCTGTCAAGTGTGTTTGTGCCAGAATGCGCTGAAAACACTCCCAATTAACACAAAGGTGCAAAAAACAAAAAAGGTGCCGCACGCATGCTTTCAATCCGGGGAAAATCGTGTTATGCCCCAGGTAAATTATTTCAGGTAGCGCCTCAACAGTATGTAACTATATACTTGCGGTAACGCAGTGATAAATCGCAGAGCCGATAGTCACATATTTATTTTGATTTTAAACAAGGTAAATGAAAATATAAATTCGCCATTTTGAACCGCTACATACGGATCTGTTCATATAAATTAAATGACAAATACCACAGCCCAAACAGACGTTAAAAGCGGCCAAAACGTTTGAAAAATAAGGCATGTCTATTTGGGCCGCTCTATACGTCAGTAAATTCACCATTTGCTGTGGTAAATGCTATAATATATAATAGAATAATAGTTACTTTTAAACAAAACGTCTTCATCCCGAAACAAGCGTAACATCAAAACTTATGGCCAGCTCTAAAATCCAACAAAAAGTTGTAAAAAGACGATTATCGCCTAATTAAAATATTCAATGCTCCTTACCGACACCAAATAAGAGAAATGGGAATAATTGACAGACAAGCGACCGTGCATATCCAGAAGCACAAGACAATGTTGGGAGCGTTGCGTAGAAAAAATGTAACGGACGGGGAAAGGAACTCTCCAATATCGAAGTCGTCTATCGTCATATACAAATCTTTTTCGTGCTCGCCTAAACAAAAGCAAATAGTAAATTTAAAACCGTTATCATGCAGAAATCGTCCTGAGCAAACGCGTACACATTACAGACGAAACCAGTTGCGGGTATAATATATCGGAAAAACACAGACCGATATAAGTGTACTGGTACTTTCAGTTTAGTATACTCTATAGTAAATAGTTTATTTTCGTTTGGTTAAGAACATTGTACCTCCGATAAGCCGCTTAACCTCCAATGTGATCAGATTTCCTGCTATGTAATCTTCTAAACCTGCGCAGCATTAAAAAAGGGTGCAGAATATAACTTAATGTAGACATATTAAACATATTGGCAAACCCAAGCTTTAAAACAAAGGACAAATATAATTTGTGCCTGTTTTAATGCATTAATGCTTAGCGATAAAATACTCAGATACAGTACACCAGACTTACAAGGAGGTGTGTAATGAAATGTGACCAAGTTTGCGATAAAAATTTAACCCACATGAAAGGGCAAATGCGGTTAGGTTCTGTTAACTGAGTTATGCCAATTCGTTGCTACGTCTGTCCAGAGTTGTAATTCGGCCTTAAGTTAAAATATAACAAACTTGATTTTGGGCTAACTCCTCAATCAGCCGTATTACTACCAAAACTACACCGACTTACGGACCTAACGCGTATTTTTTGCAAAAAAAACGGTTAGGGATCGGGTTCGGGCCCCAATTTAGAGCCAGTCTACAACTCTATGCCTATACCAAAAGTCGAATTACATACAACGCTGCTCTTGGCGCATGGTTAGAATATGCCACGAGTACTATAGGCTAATAAACATAAACAAGGGTTTTGATATTAGTTAGGTCGTTTATACTAGGCAGCTTAATTATAAGGACGTACCATAAGCGAAAATCGTGCAAACGACGACCAGCGTTGCAAGTTGATCAAGGCACATGCAGAGTACGAGGTCAAGCACTGAAAACTCGCTCCACGGTTCGTGCCACTTTGTTGACATTGAAAGCAAATAATGGACCGAAAGATATCTGGTCATTGCCCATTTTTTCACCCTTAAATATATGTAAGTTAAAAACAAAAATTTTTTTGAGATAATAATACATTTTTTTTGTAATTCTTGTAACAACTAGAAATCTGCACAAAATGTTATGCAGTAAAGAACTAAAACATACTGTTTAAAACAGGGTTCTCCAAGGCACTATTCAAATAAACTAAGGTCAACTGAGGTCATTTATAGCCATCTCTAAACTCACACATACACAGAACAATCATAAAGCCTTACGTTGTGTCTTCTAGCGTCAGCGAAAAAGTCTCAGCCACGTCTCGCGCTCTGAGAATATGAGCTCTTCCCTTTCCGTATGTTTTCACTCCCAACACACCGATACCTGCAAGGGCAGAAGGTGGGTGCAGGAACGACTAGTACGACTAGTTGCCCAAACTATTGTTGGACTGTTTTTCAGTAAAATCGTTGGCGGACATTTTAGGTAATGAATCGTATCTCGCTGCCCTAAAGTACGTTTTCGCTTGTGTGCTCGCAAACATTTCACTTCATTGCTCTGAAGAATCTTTACTGGTCTGAGGGGCGAAACGTCAGTAAAATTGCAAGTTCAAAGAAAAACTAGTATTTTGTTTAGCATCACAGAAGTTGGACGACAGATTTATTTAACATATGTCTGTGTGCCTGGAGGTAGGAGCGGATTTACTCACACTAAACCTTTAACACAGTGGTCGGTAACCGCAAGTCCGCAAGAAAATCGTTACCGGGCCGTATAATTCTTAGGTTAAATGCTTTAAAACATTTTCCTCATGCATCCCTGGGATGATAAACTAATTTAGGCGTTTTTATTGCTAAACATTTGTAGTTTTGTTTAAGGCTGGTCCGCGATAAAAATACACTTGCAAAAACGGTTACGCAGTACAAAAAAAGTTGCTGACCCGAGCTTTAACAGACTCAATTCAGCCCGCGGGCTCGGGGTTGAAAAGACTATTGCAGTTGTTAAATTGGTTGTAAAGCGAGTACAAACCTGACTCTGAGGTTACAGATCCGACTGAGACCCATGATTCCATGTGGACACAATCCGAAGGAAACTTAAGAGAAGAACCTCTTCGTGGTAAAGAAGACCTGAAATACATGGATGCGTGTGAACAAAACGTTCTTTAACCGAATACCTTCTTTAACCTTTAACCCAGTGGTTCTCAAACTGTGGTACGCGTACCACTAGTGGTACGTCGAACCTTTTCAGGTGGTACGTGAGTAGCTTTCTGTGATACCTAATTTAAGTCCATCTAAAATTGCAACTCAACTGACCCAACTGATCAGCCCTGGTTTGGGCGAAATTCGTATTTTTGACATTCTTTTGAAATTGCTAATTATGCTAGCGCTAGCCAGGTTGAGAAAATGGGTCTATTTCTTGGTATATCCACTCAAACAGGGTTTAGGACATTAGGTGGTACGCAGCGATACAAAAAATTGTCAGGTGGTACGCGACCAGGAAAAGATTAGAACCACTGCTTTAACCGAATAGAAAAAAATCAAATGTGTTATTTATCCAATGCGATAAAACGTTTTGGTTTTATCGGCAAATTCAAACGAACATCTACGTCAGTCCTAAAGTTGATTGACAGACATATAGCTTCCATTGAAATGTAGCCTACAAATTGCAAAGCATTGAGCGTTAGAAAACCTGCTTTTCACAGGTACAAAATTCCCAACTCCTCCGCCAGAGGTAAACCTGCTGACGAGGGGTGAGGGTTGGGTGAAATAATAAGAGACCTTATAAAACGCGAGTGACGCCTATAAGTCCCTATATCACCTAAATCCCTATCGTGAAGTCGGGAGGATTCGTTGCTGAGTAAAACATGAAGTAAAATCTACTGTTTGTGGTTCTTGCTCCCAACATGGCATTTAGTGCTGCATAGGCAACCTGGGTAATTAGGCTAAATTCCGTTCGTTTTTTGCTGCGAGCTAAATCGGCCCGTTGAGCACGACATCTTTGCAGGGAAACACAGTGCAATCAGGTTTGGGATTTGATTAAGTTGCTTTTGCTGTTGTAGCAAATGAAATTTAAAAGTTTATTTTTACGTGCACTTAAAACAGCCAACGCTACCATGGGTGCCTAAATTGTTATCAGTGAGCAAATTATTTGGGCAACATAGCACCAACAGGATTTAAAGCCTTTACATAAACATAACATGTACTTAAACTGAAGCTAAAGTTTGTGTACATTTGGGTATTCCTTTAATATAGTATAAGACCGAGTCCAACCTTGTCAGTTTTCTCACATAAATGTCCGATACAGATATGACAGTCTCAGCCTCTTCAGCACCGTCGCTATCACAAGCTAAATCAATGTCCAATATGTCGCCGAGGTAATGAGGAAAAGCTACTCCAAGATTGAGAAAACACCCTTCACTGGAAAAACATATAGTTTGTTTGTTGTGAATCTTTTTGGATTTTAGATACTTTTGTTAGATAGTTGAGTCAAATACTCTTCATGGGTCAAGTTATATTCCAATGGTTCAGCCACTTTTAGTAGACTATTATTTGTACAAGTCAAGCGCCATTAAAAGTACGCAAATTATACTTTTCTCCACAACTGTGGACAGTAACGTTTTTGGAATATAGTGTGTTAACACAGTGTCCGTACACTTCGTGCAGCTAACTTATCAATATATGGACACATTGATTTTAGATGAGATAATACTGGGTTTGACTAAAAGCTTGACTTCGGCGGCAGTATTGCACAAAGTATTTGACCCTGACCCTAACCCAACTGACAATCACTCAAGTCAGTCCTTTTCCAATCAACAACCAGAAAAGTTAGGCCTTCCCTATTGCAGTCAACAGGCCTTTTCCCGATCGATAAAAACATTTTGTGAAACACTGCCTCCGTCAGGCCAGTTAGCCCAGTCGGGCAGTTAGGCTTTTTGTCGTCCCCGATAATACTTACATATGTTTAAGTTATGGGGACAATTATTTTAACTTTATATTAACTAGAGACATTAAATCGGCGCATATGGTACACAACTCATCTTTGATTTAACTCTCACTTTAAAAGGTTGTTTGTTGAGTCTCGAAACAATACCAAGGGGCTGTCCTTGACCTCTCCGCGAAGCCGAAAAATCAGGTCAATATGACCTCTGTAGAACATTCTTCTCTTGACAAATAACGATAAAATATACACATGGTGGTTGGGTGGAACGTTTTCTTGAAAGCAGGTTAACTCGCACTTCACAAAACAATGTTGCTTCAATGAAAAATACGAGTTTTACATAAAACAACTTCTTACGGTTTCGACTTCTTTCTTGTCCCGAAAAAATGCGAAATACCCGAATATCGCATGGAAAAAGCACAAAATACCGGCTAGACAGAGAGTTGTAAAATTGCCGGTTGGTAGACTTTCAACAGCCATGAACTGCTGGTAAAATTCAGAAAGTGTCACACTTAAATGATTGCTTGGCTCAATATTTTTTCTAAACCTGTAACATGTATTACGTTTGTCACTTTCTGCAAACATACTATTATTATTCTGTACCACATATTGTAGAGATAAGATTGTTAGTCTAAAAACAGTATTTCAGCAAACGACTCTTCTGTCTACAATAAGTTATTTAAAACTACCCGATTTGGTGACAATACTTAAAGTTGTTTCGTCACAAAACCAATACCTACATCACAATTACAGTTATCTTAGATTTAATTCAATGGATTTTTTAGCATCTTTTGTAACCAGGTTTCTATTTTTGCAACGATCGAGTCGTGTTATTCAAATAAAAACACTTTATTCCAGCAAATATTTCGAAAATCAGCGAGACCGACCACACATCCAGTTTTTGCTTATTTTCACGTTAACTCAAGCAAAGTTTTTAAAATGTGTTTATTGTGAGATAGAACTTGCAACGCTTATTTCTGAAATGGCTTGTTGTATAAAAATGATGGTGCGGTAGGAGGTTAAGCCCTGTGCTTTCCCCAAAAGACTTTAGTGTACTACAGTTTACGCCTAACAAAACAACTTGGTTGGTACACGATTTTACTTCAACAAGCATGTCAAAAAATGTCACTTGTTGATAAGTGCCAAATGTATTTGAGTTGTGTTCGTATATGTTGTATGACAGTATGTGTTACGTTTGTGTGGTTTCGATAAAACAGTGCGGAAATAATTATACAATACATGGTACAGTGCACTATTTAAATAAAAAGGAAATTAAATGTCAGTAGGTCTATTAGTTTTAACGTTACAACAAATAAAACGAAATTAAATGTTGATATTTGAGCTAAATATACATTTATATGGATCTACGACACATTTAACAAGAAAACACGTCCTGCAGTGTGCATACGCTACATCGTATTAAGAAGCCCGAAAAGAACTATTTTAAATCTCAATTTTTAACAATTTGAAACAGTGTTGACAAAAGAGTTCAGAATTGTTCTTCCCTTTACTGTTGAAGAATATCAGACAGCACAACTTTGGTCAGTTGCTGAAGCGAGCAAGAACGAGACTGGTGGTGGTGAAGGAGTTTAGATTCTCGTCAACAAACCGTATGAAGGTCCTAAAACAAACTATAAGCCGGGATATTTTTCTCATAAAATTTACAGCTTCAGATCCAGGCTGACTCTTCCATTTCGTACACTCGCATCAAGCTCCACTTATGCACAGCTGCTTGAAGAGGCATGGGACGCTTATCCTTTTTGCAACACAGTTATCAAGAATCCTAACCTTTTGAAGAATAGTTCTGAAGTGTGAATAAGTTCGCTATATTTACCCGACTTGGGGGATTCGGAAAATGTTCATAATCTTCCTGAAGAGGAATGGAAAGCTACTGAGGTTGTTAAAATTGACATCGCAAACACTCCCGTTGCTCACTAAAAGCAGAATTTGATCCACTGCTTGTGAAATCGGAAAAAAGCACAAAGAGGACCTCTGTCGAAAAACTGGATCGAGGAGTTGAAGGCAAAAAAAGAAATGGCTGAAAGCTCAGGCAGTCCTCAGGATAAACCGGCCTACATGTGTGCCTACAAATTGGTAACCTGTGAGTTTCGGGTTTACGGAATACCAATGAGTGCGACCCAAAGAATCCAAGCAACCATAGGTCGGCTGTTTTTTAACTTTAATCGACAAGTATTTTGCTGGATGGACAAAATCTTTTGGTTGTCATTGAGGGGTTACGGCCATCCACGTTAATTTTAAATCAAATTCTCTTTAAAAACTTGAAACTTTTCACATTCGCGTCGAACTTTTCCCTTTCACAAATCGTAACAATGTTGGCAAATGAAGTACTATTTTTTTCGTATTTTACCGCAGCAGAACATCAGACGGCACAGTTTGGTCAGTTGCTGAAGCAAGTAAAAACGAAACTGGTGTTGATAAAGGCCTAATCATGAACCATCGACACCATGTCTCTTTGGTTTCAAAGTTGTGTCCTATTGTCGATTGCAGTTGCCTACAGTTTGCAAATCATTGAGCGTTAGAAAACCTGCTTTTCACAGGTACAAAATTCCCAACTCCTCCGCCAGAGGTAAACCTGCTGACGAGGGGTGAGGGTTGGGTGAAATAATAAGAAGCTTCATACAACGTGGGTGACGCCTATAAGTCCCTATATCACCTAAGTCCCTATCGTGAAGTCTGAAGGATTCGTTGCTGAGTAAAACACTAAAAGAAAACAGCCGTTTGTGGTTCTTGCCAAGAAGTAACAAAAATGTCTGCAAACAAAGCAGTACAAGCTGTTAATTACCGCGTAGGTGCTTCGATGGCGTTTCTTACCGCAGGCAAAAACGTCTGTGCAATCAATTTTCATGTAGTGTAAAAATGTAACAGTGCATCACAAATGTGTTACAACTCAACAAAGCTTCATGTTTGCTAAACGGAAAATGCAAAATCACGTTGGAGAGTCTTGCTGCAACGCTCAAAATATTCCAACATTTAAAACAAACGAGATTTAAGCAGTGGTGGGATTCATCACAAAAGTCATATTTTGCAGCCGGTTCTGTTAGAAAAAGTCCATTGACAGTAACCAGTAATTCTAACCGGTTTCCTGATTTCATAAAACTTCGTGAGACGGTTCTATAGAGCCGGTGCGAACCGGCTGAATCCCACCACTGGATTTAAGTGTCGCGAATGCAGCAGTTAGTAGTTTGTCGAAACGCGAAACGCTTATGTTTATTTGGAAATAACGTTTTGTTATCACAATTCGTCACAACCAAACCGGAAGAACAGTGTAATTCCTCGTGTTTCCGTTTGTATACATTTTATGTTGCGAGGCTGTCACGACGCAAGATATGATGTCTTTGGTATAAAAGCTGTGTTTGATTTCTTTCTCAGTCCTGGAGAATGTAAAACAGAGGCAAGAGCTAGATGAAAAGCGATAAACGACAAACGTAATATTCGTTAAAACTGATATTCGCTTTGACCTTGTGTAAGGTATTAGAGTCGGTATCTGTTTTAACAAAAAAAATGTGTTTTAGTAAATGAACGAGACAATAGAATACATTAGTTAAATAAGCAATGTGTTTTATTAATTTGCTCGTGATGATAAAGCCTCAAAACTAACAGCAAACGCTGCTTTGCAGACGCTGTCATCTCATTCTTTTTAAAATCTTTGCAACAATGTTAACAAAAGAGTTTAGAATTGTTCTTCCTATTACTGTTGAAGAATATGAGACAGCACAACTTTGGTCGATTGCTGAAGCCAGTAAAAATGAAACTGGTGGTGGTGAAGGAGTTGAAATTGTCATAAATGAGCCATATCAAGACGGCGAAGAAAGTGGGCAATACACTCACAAGGTCTTACATTTTAGCTCGAGACTTCCCTCCACTTTTTCTGTTTTGGCACCAAGAGGGCAGTACGAATTGACAGAAAAAGCAAAAAATGCATATCCTTATTGCAAAACAGAAGTTACAAACCCTGATTATATGAAAGATGGTTTTCAACTAACCATAAAATCTCTTTACCTGCCTGACTTGGGGGATTCGGAAAACGTTCATAACCTTCCTGAAGAGGAATGGAAGGCTACAGAGGTTGTTAGGCTTGACATCGCAAACACTCCTGTTGCGGCAAGTGACTACAAAGCTGAATTGGATCCACTGCTTGTGAAATCGGAAAAAGCTCAAAGAGGACCTCTGTCGAAAAACTGGATCGAGGAGTTGAGGGCAAAAAAGGAAATGGCTGAAAGCTCAGGCAGTCCTCAGGATAAACCGGCCTACATGTGTGCCTACAAATTGGTAACTTGTGAGTTCAAGTGGTGGGGTCTACAAGACACAATGGAACGTAGGATTCTAGATATAGAACACCGGTTGTTTTTGAATTTCAATCGTCAAATATTTTGCTGGATGGACAAATGGTACGGGCTTACTATGGATGACATACGAAAGATTGAAGAGCAAACAAAAAAGGAACTCCTTGTTTTGAGAGGTCAAGGTACCATCAGAGGAATGGGAGTCAGAGAAACATAGACATTTGAACCTAATATAACACTCTGCAAAATTTTTGCATGACATTGTTCAAAGGGATTTTTTTTGCTACAATATTTTTCTTCAAACAATTTATTTTGATCACTTAAATGTAATCAACAGTCAGTTAATTGTGTTATTATGTGTATACGCTTTTAGTCTATTTGTTGTATATTTTATTATGTAGCTTTCTCATACAAAGTGAAGGTACGTAGGCTATAGGCTATACACTTTAATGTTTAAAGCATGAAGTCAAACAGGTCCACTGTGGGAACTAAACTTGTACCGAGCTAGAACTACATTTCCGAACAGCACTATATCCGAAGTGGTATATAGGCCTACGTCCCATGTTATGTGCCGGCGATAGAAGCTGCTTTTTTGATTTGGTCACACGTTATATCTAATTTTAATTTTCGTTATAGCTTGCTGCTTTAAGGGGTTAAGTGCATGAAAATATAATCTCATATAATTATATATATAACATGAGAAAAACTGTGTAAGGTTGTTGTACAGACAGCGCTTGTTAAAGACATTTTTAAGATAGATTGACCATAGGTCGGTTGTTGTTTAATTTTAATTGTCTTAAAGAGTTTCGACCGGCAAACGTATAACAAAAACGACAGTTTTCGACATAAGCTACATCAGGGATGGCGAATCTTTTTAGTTGAATGGTTCAACCATGACATCAAAATTTGGAAAGAATACAAAGTGGGTCACATATTTTATTACATGTCAATGTCAATGCTAAGATGCTTGTTGCTGCATTTTTTCTGAAAGTCTTGTAATCTTAGGTAGTTTTCAGCTTAATACACGCTGCAGTTATATCTGAGCTGAGACGATTCTTGATTTTATGAAATTCTTGTGTGAAAACAAAGATTCGCATAAATATGCGGAACCGAACAGCGTCAACAAAGTTACAACAAATCGTTTCACGTTGTACGTTTAAATAAACATATTTGTTGCCTCACAATTGACTAAACAATCTGAATTTTAAGACAATAGGCAATCTGACAAAGGGCTTGAAGTTAACTGTTGTGTTGCTTTTTAATCTTGGAAGTCTGGTAACCCTACCACTAGTAATCAGTATACAATTTTGAAACTACAAGTGGGTCACTGAAATTCACGTGGTGGGTCACATTGTGACCCGCGGGTCAGTGGTTTGCCATCCCTGAGCTACATGGATTGCTTTGTGACTGAAGTCCGAATCATGAACCATCAACATCATCAGGTATCTGCGATTTTTAAGTTGTGCCCAATTGTCGATTGCAGATGCCTGCAGTTTGCAAATCATTAAGCGTTAGAAAACCTGCTTTTCACAGGTACAAAATTCCCAACTCCTCCGCCAGAGGTAAACCTGCTGACGAGGGGTGAGGGTTGGGTGAAATAATAAGAGGCCTTATAAAACGTAAGTGACGCCTATAAGTCCCTATATCACCTAAATCCCTATCGTGAAGTCTGAAGGATTCGTTGCTGAGTAAAACATGAAGTAAAATCTACTGTTTGTGGTTCTTGCCAAGAAGTAACAAAAATGTCTGCAAGCCAAGCAATTCCAGCTAATCACCGCGCTGGTGCTTCGAGGGCGTTTCTTGCCGCAGGCAAAAACTTCTGTGCAATCGAGTTTCATGTAGCGTAAAAATGTAACAGTGCATCACAAATGTGTTTCAACTCAACAAATCTTCATGTTTTCTAAATGGAAAATGCAAAATCACGTTGGAGAGTCTTGCTGCAACGCTTGAAATATTCCAACATTGAAAACAAACGAGATTTAAGCAGTGGTGGGATTCATTTTTTTGTCAGCCGGTTTTATCACAAAAATCATATTTTGCAGCCGGTTCTGTTACAAAAAGTCCATTGACAGTAACCAGTAATGCTAACCGGTTCGCTGATCTCATAAAATTTCGTGAGGCAGTTCTAAAGAAACCGGTGCGAACCGGCTGAATCCCACCACTGGATGTGTCGCGAATGCAGCAGTTATAAGAAAAGTTAGTAGTTGGTCGAAACGCGAAACGCTTGTGTTTATTTGGAAATAACGTTTTGTTATCACAATTCGTCACAACCAAACCGGAAGAACAGTCTAATTCTTCGTGTTTCCGTTTGTATATATTTTGTGTTGCGAGGCTGTCACGATGGGAGATGATGTCTTTGGTATAAAAGCTGTGTTTCACTTCTTTCTCAGTCCTTTAAGTTAGAGAGAATGTAAAACAAAAGCTAGAGGCAAAAGCTAGATTATAAAGCAAAACGAAAGATCGAAAAACACTGAAAGCACTTGTTTACAACCAGTTGGTTGGCGCACTTCGGCATCGGTTTTAACGAAAAAATGCATTGTGTAAAATGAACGATCGAGACAATAGAATGTGTTAGTTAAACACGCAATTATGTATTCAATTAATTTTTATGTGGTGATAAAGCCTCAAGACTAACAGCAACAATTCAACAAAACGCTACTTTGCAGACCTTTTCATCTTATTTTTTTTACATCTTTGCAACTATGTTGACAAAAGAGTTCAGAATTGTTCTTCCCTTTACTGTTGAAGAATATCAGACGGCACAACTTTGGTCAGTTGCTGAAGCGAGCAAGAACGTGACTGGTGATGGTGAAGGAGTTGAAGTTGTCGTCAATGAGCCATATCAAGACGGCGAAGAAAGTGGGCAATACACTTACAAAGTCTTATTTTTTGGCTCGAGATTTCCCTCCATATTTCCTGTTTTGGCACCAAAAGGCAAGGACGAATTGTTTGAAAAAACAAAAAATGCATATCCTTATTGCAAAACAGAAGTTACAAACCCTGATTATATGAAAGATGGTTTTCAACTAACCATAAAATCTCTTTACCTGCCTGACTTGGGGGATTCGGAAAACGTTCATAATCTTCCTGAAGAGGAATGGAAGGCTACAGAGGTTGTTAGGCTTGACATCGCAAACACTCCTGTTGCGGCAAGTGACTACAAAGCTGAATTGGATCCACTGCTTGTGAAATCGGAAAAAGCTCAAAGAGGACCTCTGTCGAAAAACTGGATTGAGGAGTTGAGGGCAAAAAAGGAAATGGCTGAAAGCTCAGGCAGTCCTCAGGATAAGCCGGCTTACATGTGTGCCTACAAATTGGTAACCTGTGAGTTTAAGTGGTGGAACCTTCAAGAAATTATGGAACATAAGATTCTAAAACTGGAACACCGGTTGTTTTTGAACTTTAATCGTCAAGTGTTTTGCTGGATGGACAAATGGTACGGGCTAACTATGGATGACATACGAAAGATTGAAGAGCAAACAAAAAAGGAACTCCTTGTTTTGAGAGGCCAAGGTACCATCAGAGGAATGGGAGTCAGAGAAACATAGACACCCGAACATAATTTCACACTCTTTATTCCAAAATTTCTGCATGATTTTGTTTGCTACATTATTTTCTCTAAATATTAATTTTGTGCATATAAGTGTAATCAACAATCATTTAATTGTGTTATTATATGACCTATACGCTTTGAGTTTATTTTGTTGTATATTCTATTATGTGGCTTTCTCATACAAAGTAAAGGTAGTCTATAAGTAAAGGTAGTTCACACGTTAAAGTTTAAAGCAACAAGTTGAACAGGCCTGCTGTGAAAAATAAGCTTGTATCGAGCTGAAACGACACTTTCGAACAAAACTCTATCCGAAGTGGTATATAGCCTACGTCCCTGTTATCGGCTTCTTGTGGTGATGGCAACAACGTTGCATTCAACCACGTTATATTCAATTTCTTTATAACTTGCTGCTTTTAGGGTTAAGTACATAAAAACACAATCTATCAAATAAACATTATGTGAAGAAAACTGTGCTAGGTTGTTGTACAGACAGTGCTTGTAAAGACATTTTTAACATAGATTGTAACTATACCATATTACTGCCACATTTGTAAGCGGAAAATCTAGCTCGTGAAACCACATATATCTGAAACAATTCGTAGTACGTAATGGTAATTAAATCACAAACCGGTTTAAATAAACTTTTGGGTTCTAAATCAAAGTAGCTTTGGGACGTCTTGTTTGTTTGATTACTGTTGTTTTCGGTAAGCGGGTAATGCCTAAATGCGTTGTGCTCGCAATAAATAAGTCCCCTATCGAGCTGCCTGGTTTTACTTTACTCATGTGCGGTTGCACAGTTATTTCAGAAAAATACACCCCAGGAGAAGTGACAATAACGTTACTACAATTACTAACGTCCTATATGCCAATTCGTGGAGATTCTCTTTGTTTGCAACAAATCGTAAAACGAGCAAACTCCGCTAATGCACAGAAGCTGTGCTGCTGATATCCATAAAAGTTCATCAAGCTAATTTTAAATAATATAGAACAGCTGTTTAATCACCAGTTCTAGCAATTCATATGCTGGTTTAATACAGCTGATTAGATCAAGTCATATTATTTACATACCCTAGGACCTAGGGTATTAGCCTATCAGCACATATGAAGTCATTAGGATAGCCTATATCTGTTAAGTCGACTGGTCACTATGAAGTATGCATATTAAGTTATAACAAACTGACCTTGTCCCTTTCTTATCAACAATGTTGGATGAGTTATGACAGTTTCAGCCACCAAGATCTTGCCCAATACCAGTGCAAACAAAAAAGAAACTTTGGCTTTTTGAGATGTTAATAACAAACCGTTTAAGGTGCAACAAGAACCACACATAGTGTTAATGTATATTTTTAGCTCAACCACCAATAACCGGTACTAAAAAAGCAATGATTTACAAAACCCATTGTACTAGTCATCCTAAACCAGTTGTCATAAATGTGCATGAAAGAAACCTTGCAAAATTTCTAGTAACGCCCCATCGGGCGACACTAAAACGCTGAATGGGCGGGACGTCGTGGAAACCGCTAAATATCGGGTAAATTGCTGACGGTTAGTGCTATTAGGGTTGATATAAGCAGGGAGTCGAACCGGAACTGAACCCGAACCCGCGAACCGGTTTGAGCGGTTAATTTCATTAAACCCGAACCGAACCCGAACCGCTAATTACGATTTTGTGAAAACCCGAACCGGAGTTGAACCGCATATTTTGTTGGGCGTTGGACCCGAACCGGAACCTAACCAGTAAAAAATGCAGTCTGTTTTATATTTTGTGATTTTGTTCAAAACAGCGCACTGAAGAATACGCGATATAACACTTATAGGGCGTGTCAAAAATAACAGTGTACCAGCAAAATTCTTTTTGGAGTTTGTTAAGGTCAGGTAGATGATGGGTAGAATTAAATTAAAATGAATAAAATTTAAACCGGTTTAAAAACCGCAAACCGGTTCGGACCGGATAATTTGCCCAAACCGGAACAAAACCCGAACCCGAAAATATATATTTTTAAAAACCCGAACCGAACCCGAACCCCTAAAAACAAAACCAAGTGAACCCGAACTGAACCTGAACCCATATGACAAGCGGTTCGACTCCCTGGATATAAGTTAGGTTTCATAATAGTATATGAATCAAAAAATGTCCCTGCCTAAAACTTATTCAGCTGTTTCCTAACATTCAGCTAAAATGCTTGGGCGGGAAGTCTCCCTCAGCCGCTGAATGTTTCCCTCGGTCACAGAAGGTATCCGGGGGACTTATTTTTTGATTTTCTATTATAAAAACCTTATCCCAACCTTAATAGCACTAACCGTCAGCAATTTAACCTGATATTCAGCGGTTTTCACGACGCCCCGCCATCTCCCGCCCATTCAGCGTTTTAGTGTCATCCCGCCCCATCGCTTCTGATGATCCTTATTAAGCCATGTTAAATTAACAATACCTGTTTTTTTTTCAAATAAAGCTCAATGACTACAATTTTCTCTTTTAACTTCTGCTTTTGACTGCTTTATTGTCTTTTCCGACTTTGCGGAGATCGTTTGGCGCCAAAACATTTGTGTATTTTCACTGGGGTTGAAGATTATTTTTTTTCATTCTCCACAATAACTTGACGTATGATTCACGTCCGATTAATGTTTAAGTAAATAGCATATACGTTGCCACGTTCCCCACCACCAATCTACTTTTTTTATTGCAAAATGAAACAAATAATATTTTGTGTTCCACAAGTTACAAACACATTTTAAGCAAAAAAAAGCATTCTAGAACAAGGAAGTGCTTTTAGCAGCCCAAGCCTTTGTTTCTTTTGTGTTTATCTAAATTTTAAAACATTTGTTTCATGCTGGAAACAGATTTTGCTTGTTGTTTTGAAATAAACAGCCAGAAAATTTAACCCTTCAGTCCAGCATGAGGTAATTTAGTGTGATGAATTAATACTAAAAATATTTTTGAAAGACTAATCTACATGATCACATATCCAGTTTGCTGAGCACTTTTCATATAAAAGCTGAATTATACTATCAACTACAATCAAAATGGCTACAGTTAAGATTTACAATCCCCATGCAATAAATAAGATAATGTGATGAACAGAATTTATCGGTAGTTGCACGGTTTTGTAGTGATGCAGAACACATGAAGCAGGCAGGAAGGTTTTTTTGACTTATGTTTATGATTACTTACCACCTGCAACACTGATACTTAAAAGTATATGTGTTAAACATTAAGTTCATAATTAAGTTGCTGGCTGTGCTCATAATTGTACATGTCAAGTGCCACTTCACAGCTTTCCCGAACAATATCATCAGGATCTGTTAAAAACTTTTGAAGAATGTCAAGACACTCGCTGCTTGCTATGGAGCCAAGCGCTTCTGCACACTCATGGCGAACCATACAGTTTTCATCCTCATTTGACAAACTTCTGGACAGTTGTGTAACTACCGCATCATTTTGTAATTGTCCTAACACATAAGCAATTTCATGGCGAAACAAAGCACTGTCTTCACATTTTAAACCCTCTGCAATGGCAATAGCACCTGCAGTGTTGTTCAGATTACGCAGAGAGAACATTGCTCGATACCTTTCAAACAACGGTTTTGTTTTGTTGACCATGATGTCTTTTAAGATATTTACATTTGTTTCAGAAATTTTCCCAGATGGTGCAGGATCGACTGAAGTAAACGGGGCTGGTATCAAATCTTCCCTTGCACTGGCATTTTCCATTTGCTTTAGCCATTTAATTTTCTCAATAGCAAGTTCACAAGTTTCAGCCACTTCTTGTACAGAATCTTTGGCAAATGTCTCAAGAACTGATAAACAACATGGATTTCCTATTGCCCCAAGAGCCTCCCCAGCTTCATGTCTTAAAATCGGTGCTAACTTAATGTTTTCAAGAAGTGATACCAACTTTGGAATAGCTGCATCATTTTGCATTTGGCCCAGACAGTATGCCAGCTCATGGTTGAGAAGATCTGACTTATCAACAAAACATCTTGATATTTCCTCTACAGCATCTTTTCCTCCAGCGTTTCGAAGCATGAACAGTGCACGAAACCTAGAACTCAAATTGGCATTTGTGTCGTTGAGTATTGCACCCACTTTACAGATATCCATTTTAAACAACATGTGACAACAAGGAAGAAAGCATATATGGATACCAACTTCCAATAACTGTAAGGTTTAGCCTATTTTACACTAAAAAATAAAGTTTCAGTCGGTTATTTAAGGCAGTGGTTCAAACACTTTGTCGATGAACTTCTAACTGAACAATTCAAAATATTTCCGTTTCTCTCGAATTGACTATACATATGCTAAACCATACAAAGATTATTTAAAATTGGATCTTTTATCAACTTTAAAGATTATATTCTCAGAACTGAAATGTTTATTTAAACACCACATGTAAAAATTTAAGTAAACACCTCCCCTCGTGATTCAAAATTCTAATTTATGTTCAGGAAACTGCTTAAAGCGTTTTCTTTTCCACTCGACTGCTGTGATCGCCCACGCGACGCGTTCTCACAAAAATCATAGGGTTGACAAAGACAATTAATTTTGAAAAATTTGTTCGTTACCAAACATTTATATTTATTTTACTTCAATTACTACATTATATACTCCAATACTTCTTTTTTGACCAGTATGTTTTGATTTTTCAATGCTGGTAATCGAGGCGTTTGACACAATATTTATATTTAATGGCAGGTAACAGCAACTTAACAAAAAACTGATCAAATTCATCAGTTTTAAACTTGTGTTTTTATCATAGTCTGGTTTCTGGTATGACGGATGAAGTGGCCTTTCTCCTTAGATTCCTTTTTTGCTTGTTGCGTAGGGATACGTCACGAATTCGCTAGGTCGCGTGATGAGTTTGATAGGGCGTGTGGGGCGTCGGGCCGGTCTTTGACGCGAATATAGAACAACTTTACCTGTTCACTGTGACGCGAAGTATTACGCAACTTCAACCACAAGTTTTTACTGTCAGAAACACTAGCTTCAAACTGCAGGGGCGCTTTTTCTACTCCTAATTTACAACAACTACTTTCTGGCGTAAAAATACACTTCTGAAAGTTCTTGAAAAGTTCCTCCTTTAGGTTCTGACATTTGTAGCCGTTAACATGTAAGTTGTGAAACGTAAGTCAACTATTGTAGCAAGAGAGAAAATGACCTTTTTTGTGTGGATGACTAAACCAAAAAAGTAAATTTAGAAGTTGAGGACAATGTAAAGTTTGCGCAAACAATACAGTTTTATTCACAAAATGAGATATTTGAGGTGCGTCAGAAAAACAATATGCTTGAAGGGCTGATTTTATGCCAAAATAAGAAATATTAATAGGTTTTATTTGACCATTTTGGTCTATTTTATACTTAGCCATGATTCATTATGGAAATCAAAATTAGGAAATAATTTATTAATAAATTCAATGTATTTACAGACTTACAATCTGAAATCATAATTGTAATTCAATTAAAATGTTGATAAAGGAGTATAGGATTGTTCTTCCTATGACTGTCGATGAATATCACACAGCACAACTTTGGTCAGTTGCTGAAGCTAGTAAAAACGAAACAGGTGGTGGTGAAGGTATCGAGGTGTTGGAAAACCATCCATATCAAAAAGGTGATGAGTGTGGACAGTATACTAAAAAAATGTACCATCTTGCCTCTCGAGTTCCCAAGTTTCTTGAATATCTGGCACCAGCTGGATCCCTGGAATTGCAAGAGGAAGCATGGAATGCTTATCCTTTTTGCAAAACAGTTATTACCAACCCTGCTTATATGAAAGATGGTTTTGAAATTTGTATTAAATCTCTATATTTACCTGATATGGGAGATTCAGAAAACGTTCATAAAATTAGTCAAGAAGAATGGAAAGCAACTGAGGTTGTTAGGCTTGACATCGCAAATACTCCTGTTAAATCATCTGACTACAAACCTGAATTTGATCCACAGCTTGTAAAATCAGAAAAAGCCCAAAGAGGACCACTATCGAAACACTGGATCGAGCAGTTGAGGGCAAGAAAGCTAATTGCAGAAAGCTCAGGTGACCCTCAGGATAAACCAGCATACATGTGTGCCTACAAACTTGTCAGCTGTAACTTCAAGTGGTTTGGTCTTCAAAACAGAGTGGAGTCTCTAATTCAAAACATAGAACACAGGATTTTTTTAAACTTTAATCGTCAAGTATTTTGTTGGATGGATAAGTGGTATGGGCTCACTATGGACGATATTAGAAGTATTGAAGACCAAACGCAAAAGGAACTTAATGAAATGAGAGCTCATGGTTGCATTCAAGGAACAAAGGGGGTGGATTAGACATTTTATTAATCTGTTTGGCAGTTAATCAGCTCTCTTAATATATTGCCTATCATGTGCTGCACTATATATTAAAATGTGAGAATAGTCTTTTGTGTGAATGAACTTTCTTCATGTTTGGTACTGCAAGATATGCTTTTGTTTTGGTCACAAAATGACTAAATTTGTTTCTCAAGCTTATGCAAAGAAGATGCTTTGTGCTATATCGGTTTACTTGATTTATAAATCAGTTGTTTTGTGTGAGAACCAAGTTCAAAATTTCCTCTTTCAAAAATGTGGAAATCTTTTTAAAAATGTGAAAACTACATATCCATGTTATAAAAGTGGCATGTTAATAATATTTGACCTATTAAACATACAATTGTTAAATAAACTCAAGTCATGTAACATATATGTGGCTTTGTTTACAATCATAACAGCACAGTATTGCAGTTTTAACCAAACAAATGACATCATTCCATCAAACTGGAATTAGTCAGTGTATTATGATGCCGACTTTTGCCAGTAGCAATTGTGCTGTTCCTTTTTGCATGACATGTTTGACACATCAAAGTGGTGCTTGTGTCATGTTGGCAAGAAATATCTAGGTAACAATGGGTTCATTTTTTTACTGGCAGTAAATTATTCTACCTGTAGACCAAAACCATTTTTTGAATACAATGGGTTATACTTCATGTTTACGAAATTTTCAGAGTTTCGCATCCTTGCAAACTGGTTTCACTGCCATATAAAGGAAGCTGATGTAGTTGTCGGAGTTTTTAGTTGAGAATGATGATTTTGATGATGGCATTGAACCAACCAGTGTTCTTTTATTGTATTTGATGCATTCACCTGAAATGTTTTTCTTTTTCAGATTTTTTGTTTCCTTCATTTTGACTGGTATCAAAATGTTGATAAAAGAGTATAGAATTGTTTTGCCAATGACGGTCGAGGAGTACCAAGTGGCACAACTTTGGTCAGTTGCTGAAGCTAGTAAAAATGAAACAGGTGGTGGTGAAGGTATTGAGGTGTTGGAAAACCATCCATATCAAAAAGGTGATGAGTGTGGACAGTATACCAAAAAAATCTATCATCTTGCCTCTCGAGTTCCAAAGTTTCTTACCTTTCTTTTACCCAATGGCTCGTTGGATATCCAAGAAGAAGCATGGAATGCATACCCCTATTGCAAAACAGTAATTACTAATCCTGGTTACATGAAAGATAGTTTGGAAATTTGCATAAAAACCTGGCACAAGCCAGATTTAGGAGAAACTGAAAACGTTCACAAATTGTCTGAAAAGGATTGGAAAGCAACCACTGTAGTTAAAATTGACATCGCGAATGATTCAGTGAAACGGGGCGACTACAAATCAGAGTTGGATCCACAACTAGTGAAATCAGAAAAAGCTCAAAGAGGACCTCTGTCCAAGAATTGGATTAACGAGTTGCAAGCCAACAGGCAAAATGATGAGAAGAACAGTTGTTCGGAAAAAACAGCCTACATGTGTGCATACAAACTTGTCACCTGTAAGTTTAAGTGGTTAGGATTGCAAAAGCGTGTTGAGTCATTGATTCAAACTCAAGAGCAACGCCTGTTTACTAATTTTCATCGCCAAGTCTTTTGCTGGATGGACAAATGGTTTGGTCTCACTATGGATGACATAAGGAGAATTGAAGAAGAAACTAAAAAAGAATTGGATGAAATGCGACGGCATGGAAGCATTCGTGGAACAAAGGTTGAAGATTAATGAAACAATTATATTTAAGTTAGCTGTATAAATTGTTTTAATCCAATCCTGTGTTTTACTATCTATTAAGTACTGCTGTTGTTGTGCAACAATCGTATTTATATGCATTATTATGTATATCTGATCTTCATTGTTTTAGGAATATTCCATTTTTGACCCAAATAAGGTCATTTTACAAGATTAATTCTGTAGAAATGTGTATTTGGTGTTTTAAGTTACATTTTGACTGTCCACCTTTGTTTGTGAGTCTTATAATATGCATTAAGCCCCAGACAAAATGCATTGAGTTAGCATTTATCCATATGCCATATACTGTTGATCCAAATTCACTGTCTTGATGCTTTCACTGAGTAAACTTAGGAAAGGTTAGAAGAATGTCGCCAAGTGATATGGAAATAAGATTGTACTTATGTTTTTTTACACTCATGTTTGTATATTTGTGTGTTAGATTTAACTTGTAGGAAATTTTCATGCTCTCTGCAAACAATTTTAATGCAATAAATGGAAAAATATTAAGCTAATATTGGCACTCACTATTGCGGCAATGATTTGTATACTTTTAGATGAGAACTAAAAATGACTAATGACAAGTTGTGCGGATGGAGGTTGAATACAAATTCCAGCTCTTAATACAACATTGTGCTCATTTTTTATCACCACAGAACAACAAGTCGTGGACAAAGCAAAGTATTAGTCAACCTCACCCTTCATGTTACACTGTATAGAAGGTAACATAACATTGTGAAAAAAGTGCTAAAGGTAATTCATACCATGATAATTTAGCTATAGGCCAAGTAACATAGCTTATGAGTAGCATTCATAACAGACGAAACAGTGAGTTTTTCGTAAGCAGATAAGCGAATTGCTGCTGGTTTTTCCAGGAGAAATTATACAGTCAGTCTGAACAAATCCATGTAGGTCAGGTGAAGCACTTGCATTATTGATTTCGACTTGTGAATTGCACAGAGGTACATGTATTGATTATTCTGGCTGCTACAGATAGGGCAACCGATCACAAATACCACTTATACTCCGCCGCAAATATAATTGAACTTCACTGAACCCTGAAATAAGCATGTTGATCAATTTAGTGTTATCAGGGGTTGCGTAACCTCGGTTCAAATTCCAGCAGAGCTTCAGTTGACATAGAAACCATCGTGTCAGTTGTGTTTGAACAGGCATGGCAACTGAAGAATTAATGAAGGCAATCACAATTGCAAACATTTACAGCCGGTGCCAAACACCAAATGCATTCGACAAACATTGCTACACCTACGAAACCGTCGCTGCCAACAAGTTAACATGCGATTTTTGAAAGGAAACTAACTACAAATATTTAGCTGCAAGAATTGAAACAAACTTATCATGTCATAATTGCAGGTTGGTAACCTTAATACAGTAGTAACTTCATGACCTGGTAAGTCATCAAACAATCGTGGTATATCACATTGGGAGTGTAAAATATCGGTCCAACACACGACTTACCATGGTGTCTGTCCACTTCAAGGCTTAGGCTGGACAAGAACCAAACGATTTTGGTTACTAACTACATTAAAGTTAAATAAAGTCAGCACAACGGAAGGCAATTTTAACAAACAACGTTTATGTAGTTCACTTGTATTGAAAGTAGACGAATAACGATTCACGCCGTAATGTGATTGGCTGCGCGTTGGTCACGTGGTGTAACGCCACAACAAACATGCGACGAACACAAAATCAATGTTTATTGCACTTTATCCAGAGAATATTGCAGTTACAATGACAAGCAATGAAAAATCGTCATGTGGTTTTCCAAAACGTCCTTGAGAGATGGTTGGTTTTGTAGATTTCAATTTTAAACACGTCAAGTTTTTCGTAGTTCAAACCTTCTAATATTAAGTCTGTCTAGCTTTCGAATCTGGAAAAAACATTGGAATCTGGGACAGTTTGTTGGGTTTGCAAGCAAGAAGTGGGACTACACAATCGTTAACACTAAGCTGTACATTTGGCAGGGCTGGTTATGCACATATTTGCGTTCAAGTCATTGTGAAAGTAAAGTTTGTGATGACATAAGTTGCAAGCAAGACATGAATTTCTACACACAAACACAATACATACAGACGTACGCATGGCAATGTGAACACTAAGTTTTTCAGAGATTTACCCACACGTAGTAATGAAAAATGAAACTATTATGAAGTATCCACCTGCTACAGCGCTTCAGCTATTTCAACAAAGTTAAGCGTACAATATTATTTTGTGATGGAAATCCTCATTATTGTTACCATATGCTTTCATTCGGTGGCATTTGTGTTCGTCTACTAAACCAAAACACTAATTTACCACGTACAAATCCGGTGCCACATAAGCACGTAAACAAAAGCAGCACCATCAGTAGTTGAAGGGGGGGTTGTCAACGTTTATCGAACGGTTTTGTTGAGTAAAAAAGACAAACAATTGGCATTCAACAAAGAGGGGCTTACTGTGACCAATGTAATTTAATGATATGCAAGTACCTGTTACATAGAACTCTACACAAAGTAAACTGTGATGTGTGATCACAAATTCACGGCAGTTCATATCGGTGCATGGCACACCACAGCCATTTGCGTTCTGAAATCATAAAGTGGTAGTGCTAGTAAAGTATTTAATATCCAAATACGCACATGTGATTCTGAACGTAGCAAAAGGCAGCTGGGCTAATAAGCCATAATCCAGATGAACTGCCGATGAAGTAACAATGCAAATTGTTCTTGTGGGTCATTATTGGTTGGAAAGTCTTGATTGGATGTGCCATCAGGTCATTAACTGAAAAGATTTCTCATCGATTTTCGACGGAACAAAAGCAAGAAAGGATCAATAAGCGCCTTTACCACCAACGACACTATCGTACACGCAATATATGTAAGCGTATGACATGTATATATGATTTAAAAGTATAAAACTATTGCCGCGTCTATGAAGTGCGAACGCATCAAGTGGAAACTTCATTTCAAGCCGATGCAAAATTCGAAGCGGGTGTTTCCAAATCTGGAGAGCTCACTGATGACGTCTGACGCTCAAGCACGTGACGATTACGTAGACGCGCTATTGCGTCAGCGATTTCGTATTTTCGTTCGAAGAATTCGCACAGGGGTGGCTCGGTAAGCACAGAGGCTAGGAACTGTTCAAACGAAACCGACCAGTCTTCGTTATCTTCACCTCCGTGCATTACGATGGCTGAAATCTGTTTCGCCGACGTAACCAGCACAGTGTCTGTACCTACATCCTCAATTTCAACTTGCAAGTCGGTTTTGACGGCGCTCTCGTCTTGTTTTGCAGACTCGTTGTCAGTTTTATCTTCCACGCCCGGGTTTTCATCTAAACTTAATCCTTCCAGACGTGCAGCATCATCCAATACAGTTTCAGCGGATGAGTCTGTTATTTTTACAAACTTCTCAGACCCGCTCGTGAACTCATCTGAACCTTCGCTACTCACGACCAAATAACTCGAAATCCGCTCAAAGTCGCCGCTGGTGGCGCAAGACGAACTGCCACTAGTGGCGCCAGAGGCCACTTTATCTACTTCGTCACTGCTGGAGCGACTGTGAACAATGTCCTGCTCCGTTTCCGATGCGAGGTTGGTGTTAACTTCGGATTTTGGTTGTGCAGGGAAGTGTTGTGGGGTGTTGTTTCGACTTGATGCGGCGGATTTCCCTTTTTTAAATTGTTTCCCGACCTGTTCAACACATAAATCACACACATCAGGTATATGCATAAAAGGCTAAAACTTTGAAGGACTGGATTGGTGTCCGTTGCGTCGTTATTTAGGTTTTCAGTTGATTGGTGCGTACAGTCACCTAATTCGTTAATGTTTTCGCCTGCCAATTTGGTTTTTAAATGGGTAGTTTAGCTCAGGGCTTCTCAATCTGTGGATCGCGACCCCATTTGGGGTCGCTGAACACTTTGCGTTATTATGTCAGTCACAATAAATGATATATGTGCGAGCATTTATTGTTTACACATCATTCCCGTGTATAGGCTATACCAGGGGTGCACAACCTTGCGGCCGTGAACATGTTTATTAGAATATATATGTACTGGCGGCCGTGGCGCAAATAAAAACTCAGTTGCCAAATATTTTTATATTCAAACTGCTCTAAACACACTTTGTGAAACTTAAAAGAGTATTACCAGCCTAGTAGCCATACGTGCCAGACTTTTTATGCCTATTGTGTGCAAAAATGCGAAAAAGCAGATACCACAAGCGTCACAATATAGATTATGACGTCATAAAAGCTAAGAGTGTGAATTTGTGTATCAAATTAGAAATTAATAGGGATGCGCCGAGCCGAGCCAGAACCCGAGTACTCGGTACCGAGCATCGCTGTTTTTGATGCTCGGTGCTCGGCCGAGCATTTGCACAAACTGACCCGAGCATTACATTTGCATATTCATGCCCTGCTAACATACGAAACTAGTGTTCGAAAGGGTGTCTATGAACAAAAACAAATGAGTTTTCAAATGTATTAGATTGTGGAAAAACGTGTTCTTCTGACTCTGAGGCATGTACAGGTTAATACACCGCTGGTGACGCAAAAGGCCTTGTAGAGCTAAAACGTAGAAAGGGGATTTTTTGTGACGTCATAATGCACCGAGCGTGCTCGGCCGAGCACCGAGCATTAACGTGAGATGCTCGGTGCTCGACCAAACAGAACATTTGCAGTTTTGGCACATCCCTAGAAATTAATTTAGGCTTTTAGGCGCCATTAGATAGTATATATATATAAGTTATATAATATATAAGTATTTCTTTACATCAGTAATTTTAAAACACAAGCAAGCAGGCAATAAGCGGCGGCTGGTAAAATAAAGATCTGTGATGCGGCTGTCATAGCGAAAAGGTTGTACACCCCTGGGCTATACCCTTTAAGCCAGTGGTTCTTAACCTTTTTACAACGGCCGAACCCCTACGATAATCTTCAGCATTTGGTCGAACCCCAAAGTTACATCCTAGGTTTTTAACCCATTTTGTTTGTTGAGTCATAATTAGTTTGTTTTTTCAAACGTATTGGCAACAGTTACTGTTTGTCATTTTGTTAAATTCTGACATATTAATACAAGCAACTTGTTTCAGGATTGCTTTAATTCCGGCAATTTTTAGTTTTTACCAAAATGAAGCATTGCATTTTAGCATCTGTGCACAAACAAGAAAAAGATATGTTTTTCCTGCCAACAAAATTTCGTTGTTTTTCTGCTTCCGAACAACGCGCACAATGTTCTTTGTCACGTCAAAAAATAAATAAAATAAAACCTTAGTGAAAGGGTGCACAACCTTTTTGCTAGGACGGCCGCATCGCAGATTCTTATTTCACAAACGACCGCCAAAGTGTTGATGATGTCATAATCTATATTGTGATGCTTGTGGTACATGTTTGTTCGCATTGTTTGCACACAATGGTGTACAAAAAGTCTGACGCGTATGGTTATTAGGCTGGTAATACTCTTTTTAGTACCACAAGAACTGTTTAGAGCAGTTTAAAAATCAAAATATTTACCAAAAGAGTTTTATTTACGTCACGGCCGCCAGTACATATATAAACATGTTCACTGCCACACAAATTCGACTCTGCGGCGGCATGTGGTTGTGTGCCAATGCCTAAGTGTAACCTTCCAGTGTTTTGATATTTGACAAATACAAATTGCCATTTTAAGCGAATATAGACTCTAAAGTTTGACAAAAACTAGTATTTGTATTGTTCTTCAAAAAGACCTTCGTCGAACCCCTGGGGTTCGATCGAACACCGGTTAAGAACCACTGCTTTAAGGGGTCGCGTAGAAAATCCTTTTTTAAAATGGGGTCGCAGAGCAAGAAAGTTTGAGTAGCCCTGGTTTAGCTTACCTATTTGAGACGTCAAACAAATGTACATGCTCAAGCCCACAGTATTGAACCCACTTATAAATATTTATATATTCCAAACTAATATTATAAGGGCGGGAGTTGACAAATCACATAAGCGTCGTGTTATAAAAATTGTAACCAGTAAATTTGACCTTCAAGTTTTACTTTTTAAATTTCTTTTTCATCTACGCCCAAACACATTTGCAGCAATATTAGTTCAAGTTTACATGTTTTCCACAAACTGACCTCTCCCATTTGTAGGAGTAACGTTGCAACAGTAGCGATGGAATGGTAGAGCTGTTGCTCTTTGGGGTCCTCGCGAAATAGATTGTACATAGTCTTGCACAACTGTATAAATTGCTCCTACATAACGAACGTAATAGACGGTTAGAGCTAGGATATGTAGCAGCAAAAACAAATTGAAGTGGTTAAAAAACATGGATTTTAAAAGCACAACATTACATTAGGTGGTTTGGGGTCTTGAAACATAATACCAAGTGTATCAAATAAAGTGTTTGCTGCTTATAAGATGTTTCTGGTGAAATTTAAGATACAAAACAGACAATCAATTGTTTAGAGTTGTTCCCAAACCAACCTGATCTAGATGAGGTAAATTTTTGAGTTGATCTACTCCCATCTTCTCACGTTCATATTTTGCAAGATAGAAATTATAATCTTTGACAATTTCGGGTGCTGTGTCTTTCTTCGGCTCCAATAAAGTTTCCATTTCACCTGGTCAAAAATTGTTCATGTACACATGTGAGATTATAATCAACCGCTTTGACAAGGATCTAGTAAATCATATATTTTGTGTAGCTTTTTTATTTATTGCTACATCATTACCAGCAAGCCTAACCCACTCATAAGAAGCGGGGAAAAACGTTTGAACCTCACTTCTTCTTATTTGCACTTTCGCCAAGCAACAACCCTTAAGACAAGGCTTTCCACAATAACCATCATAGCAGGACGCTTAATTTACCTTCCTTTTGATTCACATCACCATCAGCTTGCACTAAAGGCTCTGGAAACGTCGAAGGTCGATCAACGGCTTCCTCCGAACTTTCATTGCTCTCTGCTGACATCTTATTCTGTGGAGATTCGTTGGCTTCGTAAGGGGAATCCCCCTTCATCGGGCTGCCGCTAGGTGACGATGAGTGCACGTTAGCGAAATAATCCTCGACTGCACCGACCATGAGCGGTTCATTGTGGACCACTTCACCGTCTGGTACAAATGAAGCCAGTTGCGTTTCTTTTGGAGTTTGTGGAGTGGTCGGATTTGATTGTTGGGGAATTTCTTTTTCTTGACCATCTGGCAAATTGGAAACATGCACAGTTCATAGACACAATCTCACAAAAACACTTGTATTGGAAAAAGGCTATTGCATTGGTTGTTTATAACTACAGTAAAAAAGTGCATTGAACGAAACCTAAGTCATGAACTTTTTCAAAAAAATATTTCAAATTTACGCTTCCGAATGTATGGTTCAACTTATGGGTCAACCAGAGTCAAATTTGCAATTCACTTTGCATAGCCCTGTATTACAAATAAAATTTTTAAGAGGTTTAAACCACTCTGTTCCTAACCAAACAACAATCAAAGACAAACCACATTTTTTTCTCTAAAACTTTGTACAAATATAAAATAATATTATTTTTACCATCATCTGGAGTTTTGTCAATGTTGCTGGAGTTGTTGGAACTCTCTACTTCCTCAAGTGGCAGAAGGTGGAGTTGATAAAGTAGTTGAAGTTTTTTCTGTGGTTCACCTCGACAAATGATTCCAAGATTGACAGCAAAATCCTAAACGTATAACTCAGTTAAAAAAAAACGATTGCAAGCTTTCATATACAACAAATATACAGCATGAAAACCTACAATGTTTGGTGGTTTAAACAACTTTGTGTAATATTAAATAATTGGCGTATGTATCAGTACCTTGAAATATCATAAATACCAAGCCCCTGAAAACTAAATGCATGTTTTTATTACGATATGAAAGTAAATTCCATTCAGACAGAAATTTGCATTGTATGCCCCAACCCCCAAACCCACAACCTTGCACAAGAAATCAATGATTAAGACTCATATCTTTACTTTCAAGACTCATTTGGAGAACCCACTGGTCAACTAATAGGTTGCGAACTTAAAAATATTTTCAAATTCCTACCTTGAAGTTAACCAGGTTGTCGTTATCCTTGTCACAATGTCGGAATATGAGGTCAGAAAGTTGTTCTGCATGTGTTCCGTAGCTCCATGGACAGAGCGAACCAAACATGAGCCTATTCACAAAAGAACATGGTTAACATAAAAGTGTTTTGTTTCATTAGGTCTAAAAAGGTAACCTGTGGATGCAGCTAAGTCACATGAAACAGATTACACTTCACAACTTTTACTACCAGTTGTGGAAGTTATAAACAATTTGTCAAACGTTTCAAGCTAAAAGTGCATATTTATGCAAACAGAAAGAAAGAAAAGAAATAAAGATACCCATGATTACATCCGTTTTTACACATGTCTGTCACCATTTGTACTGATGAAATATAAAATGGGAACGTTACTATTTTTTTAAACACACTGTGTGGCAAAAGTATAAAACGTACCTGAATTGTTCCATATTAGCCACATAACTCTCGTACTGAGGTTTGGATGGGTCGTAATCCTTGTTCTCTGTATTGAGTGTCCCCCAGTATGCCCTACATGATAAATTGCATGGTGAAAGATTCCAAGAAGTACAGTGTCAGGTATGGGTCAGGAAAATACCACATCCTTCCACTTCAAAGTGCATAATGTTGTTATGGGACAAGAGACACATGTGGTTTGCATTAAATACTGTTTTCATGACCGCATGATAACCAAAGATTAGGTCAATAGGTTATGTACTGATGTTTTTCTCATGCGTTGTGGAAAGCAATGGTTGTCTTTCCATGATGTAACTTCGTGAACAAACACAGTGAGTGAAATGCATTGTTTGCTCATTAAATCACAGAATTTATGCATTGGAACACAAGTCACCGTTCTGTACATATTTTATGTAAAGCTATTACTACATTTTCAGACGTTGTTTTGGACTTTTTGACTTCTGCCACAAATACTACATGTGGTATACCTGCTTAGTTGTTCCTCCTTGAAAAGCAAGAGAAGATCTTTCAGTTCATCAAATGAAAACTTGGTTTCAGTTTGTAATCCTCTCACTATCGATCGAGCTGTTGTGTCCTCAAGTCGTTGCACAACCTAAAAAAATTTTGTAAAAAATCTTGATTCATAGTGAAATATTATGACTCATATTGCTTTGGCAAATGGGATAGATTTATAAGAATGTGGAATTCAGAGTATCAAATGATGTTGCTTTTTTGTTAAACATTTTAGCAAACAACTCCCACTATTTAAATGTTTATTGAATTAAAGCATGTTGTTCGTTATTGCAAGCTGGGCCAGCCTGGTGATTACAACATGAAGGAAATCGTTAGTAAATGCAGTTTGTAAGACATAATACACCAGGCCTGAAAGGCATCATACTGAATCAAGTAATCCTCACAGGCATTTCTACATGCCAAGGCACAGACTAGAAAAGATTAGCAAATAGTATAGTTTGGTAAGTAATCAGTTACAGTATAGATTGTTTATACCTCCATTCTCTGTTTAAATCTCATCTTTTCTACTTTTTCGGTGGTAACTTGGCTGTAGTTACTGTATGCCTCTGATATTAGGTCAGATATATCGATGGGTGCGGCAGGTGAGGAAGCTGGGGATGTGTAACACTGAAAAGTGGAACAAACAAACAGTTAAATGTTAGAAACACAAAGTGCAAAAAATTTTAAAATTATATGAATATTTGGGGCAGGGTCAAACTAAACATTCACAGTTTTGACAGCAATTTAATTCATGCAACAGTTACTGGGACAATACCTAATTGCCAAATATCCGAAGCAAACCATGGTAAAGTTCACAAAAACATCAGACAAAATGAAAACAGTATGCTTGCACAGTCATAAAGGTTAAGCCACTAGCTAAACATGAATACAAAACTTATAGCAACAACTTTCAACCTAAGCTAACATTTTAAGATCCATATATGTTATTGCTATAATGTTATTGTTTGTTTTGTTGTAAAGTCCCTGGTGCTACGTTGGACAGAGTCTTAAAAACAAGTCATTAATTATTCATCTTAGAGGCAGCGCCACGCACCTGAGAAGAATGTGTAAAGGTTGGAACTTTGGCATCACGATTACCCACATTGTCAAGGTATGAGGCGAGGATGGTCATTGCTTCACCGTCATCGTTACACTTTAGTAGTTGCTCCTATAAATAAGTTTACAAATAAAGTCAAAATTTGCAGTAAACTATAAGAAGCTGCCGACCAAAATATTTTTTATCTTCATAGTGGTAATTTTTAGTTTTTAAGTTAAAAAAACACATTTATAAGAAACACAACCTATGGTTGAAAAACTTTATCTAAATAACACTGCAGATGTCTATTAAATTATATTTTTAGTTTACTTGTGTTGTGAATGGTAGACAAGCCATGAGCTATCCTTTGATAGCCAGAAAAATCTGCTGTTTAAACTTTATGTATCAGCTGGCAATATCCCAACAAATATGTTCAAAAACTGATTTATTACTGAGTATTGACTGAAATAAATTTCCCTTAGACAAGTTCATTCCAGTTTATTTCAATTGCCTTCCAAGCAAACAGATTATAGCGATATTAGACCAGTACTAAGCTGCCAATAGAGATATGTTGTCAAATATGCATCAAAAACAGTCATTGAGCTTGCATCTACAAAAGCCTACCTCGTTTGCTTTGAGAATCCGGAGAGCAATTTGAAAAACAACCCGAGCACCATCGTAAAAGAAAGCATCCACAACACGCACAGCAGAATCAAATGGCATGGAACAGAGGAAGAGTGTAAGGAACCAGGAAAGAGTGACGGTACGAACTACACCTAACGCTTCTAGCTTGGTGTGAATTCGCGACAGGTATTGTTTAGTCAGATCATCAAAAACACCCTGTGACAATGCATGTTTAGTTGAGTGTATATTCTGATATGGTAATTCAAAAGTTTAAGTAAACAAACACACAAGGAGGAAACAAATAACATGCTTAACACAGTTACACAAGTACGAATACAAAAAACATGAGTTAGAAAAAAAGTAATTGTATTAAAAACATAGCTACTATACAACTTTCATGCAATGAATGCTTTTTAGTTGTATTGTGTTTGTAGGTATGCATAACAAGTTTATAAAGTTTATGCACATGTTTACATATTGCCCACACTTATAGTACGTGCTGAATATCGAACAATTGCAAATGGTCTCATACCTGATCAACTAAAGCACCAACAACCCTTGTATTGTAATAATCGGGCAATAGTCTCTCACACAAAGATACAAGAAGCCAGAAAGCCTGTTCCTCAGTGGCGTAAAGTAGCATAACCGACGTCACAATGTTCATTGCCTGAAATACACAACAAAGAATTAAAAAAAAGGTTAAGTAAACTAGAATGGTGGCTTTCTGATATACTTCCATTTTATATATTCTATACGATATTTACCAATTTACTATACACATCATTTGATCTACACATATGATTGTTTTTGTAAACAAAAACTAATGGGTCCCCACACGCGTGTTTGTGCGGATTTACGGTAAACAAATGTTGCGGTGATTTTTAAATTCTTAAGAACAAATTTTTAGAAAGCGTTAACCCAACAATGAAAAATTTTGTTGTATTTTTTTGCACTATTATTGTCGTATAATTACAAAAGCATTAAAAAAGAACGAAACAAATACTTTCAATTTAATCTCTTGCTTTGACCCAGATATTGTCGTCCAAGGTCGGGTTTTAAACACAATTTTTTTCTAGAAAGCTGTAACAGTTGTGTTACAGACAATTAAAATACGATTTGCTGCAAGTGTATACATAACTTTTCATTTAACTTTGTTTCGCAAAACGAGTTTTTCATTTAACTTTGTTTCGCAAAACGAGTACCATTGACCTGTAGTAACCTTTAGGGTGCACACACCAAACGACTGTTTGACCTTTTGACACCGTTTTCAATAGCACGCCGTCCTTGGTGTTCAACAACACCGTTTGACCTAATTTATATACGCCTTGAGTATTTGATTAAAAAAAAAAAAAAAAACGCTACGTTATGGCGAAAGAAAGTTCTGAACTGTGTTAGTAATACCTACTAATTGACCTTAAGTAACCCATGGTCATGCAGCGGCCAACCTAATAACGAGCATTTAAAAAACTTTTATCTTGCAAAAAAGTCAAGTTTATTTTTTCATATTTAGTTTGTTTAACAAAGTTTTGCTTGACATTATACGAAACCGAAGCACGCTTATTAGGTTTAAATCGCGTCATATGTGTGAAACCTTTGCCAAAACTGAAAATGTGAGTGATAACTTAATAAAACGACATGCATTGCTGTGCAAAACAGCTGATTTCTAATCACCGAAACGACGTCTCGTAAAACGTCTGTCCGACGTCAAGCTGAGCCCTCCCGCTCTGCCCTATTATTCGTAAACGTACTCTCTTGGGACTTCTGCCTACAGTGTCTTTCTTGACCAAACGAGCGTTAGACACATTTACGTTTCGGGGGTCTGTGGGTGTGTCGCTGGGTAATTTGGGGTCAAACTTCTGGTTGACCAAGTTTGAATTAATATCTAACATATGTCCAAATTTCAATAAATTTGAAGTACGCTTTCTTCACTAAACGAGCGTTACAGACCAGCGTTAAAAATTTTACGTTTCGGGGGCCTGTGGGTGAACCGCTGGGTAATTTGGGGTCAAACTTCACGTGGACCAAGTTTGGATTAATATCTAACATATGTCCAAATTTGAATAAATTTGAAGCACTCTTTCTTGACCAAACGAGCGTTACAAACCAGCGTTAGACAGAAAAAAGAAAAAAGAAAAAAGAAAAAAAGAAAAAAAAAAATACGGACAAAAACAATATGTGTCCCCTTCAGGGAAGGGGACCCATAACTAAAGATCCAAAAAAATGTTTTAAAGCAAACAGCAATAGTCTTAAGGTTGGTTATCTTGCGTGTTTTAAGTAACTGTGAATTTACAGAAAAAAGTTTATTAGATTCCTTTTAGATTTAGGCACACTATACAGCGACTTGAAAAGTAATTTATCTAACAACATAGCTGCCAAAGTGCTTGTGTGTATAGAATATACAAGCCCGGATCTGGCTCGAGAACCTGCACTGATGATGACAATGGTGATTGTTAAAACGTCTGCATGATGTATTCTATACACACAAGTTCTATGGTAGTTATGTTTTTAAATCAATTACTTTTTGATTATTCTATTGGAAACAGCACAATGGCACCAACCTGACAATAGCCGATACTTGGATTTCGGAAAGCATACGCAGTTAATACACGTCGCAAAGCACCAATACCTCTTGGAGACTGAAATGCTGGGTGTTCGGGAAGAGAACGATGCAAGTCACGTTCTACATAACGAGAAATTAATATAAACCAGGTTGATGTTCAAAACTGCCAACCTACTTAACACAACTAAAAACAAAATCCAGTGGTTCTTAACCTAGTGTGCCTACCCCTTTGAAAGTGCAAGATATAATATTAGGCGAACAAAGTGAATCAATGCAACTGTGGTTGTTTGCGGAAAATACATACAACAGGGGGGGGGGGGGGGGGGGGCGAGAATTGGTTGGTGACTTTAAGGGGTACAGAGAAGAAAAAATTTCAGGAACTTAGGAACCACTGTGCTAGGCTAAAGTGGCCTACAGTGTGTGAAGTTTTAAAAGGGTAATAAAACACTTTAGTTGTTTGCAAACAATAAGTGCAGTGCAGCCACATCAGTAATTGAAAACCAAAGACATGGTTAGAACATGATTAATTGCAAAACTTTGTCAAGCATTTTTCATGCTATTTCTCTCCGCATTAAACACCACAGCATGTGGGAGCCTACCTATTTCATCAGTGGCAAGGGTGCATTTTCCCATGCATTGTTCCACAAGAGATTGATAATAACCTTCGTGACTGGCCATTTCGTTAATAGCACCGGAATAAATCATCCAAATTTCTCCCCGCAACTTGTCGGGTATTCCCTGTTGAAAAAAATTGTGATATCTTGAAATTAAACCTCACTTATTGGTAACAGCTGTGGAACAACTAATGAGATGGAATAGCAGCATGTGGTATTACACCCAAATGGTAAATGTAGTTGGATCTCGAATAAAGTGATAGAGCAACTTCCCAGTGAAATTAAAGTAAATTAAAGATGTTGAAAAATCCTTTAAAATAAGTTCAACTTCCATACCAAAATATTTTATTAAGTGACATTGTGTTTTTTACTAATTTAAAAACACAAACCTTCATGACAAGTTCCCTCGTCTTAGGTGTCCTGTACATGCAGACACCTCGCCCATACTCGGTGAAATGAATGCTCCACAAATGTTCTTTCACTGTTTCTTTCGGGTCAATGTCTGAAGGGTTAAGTCTGGACAACAAAAACTTGAAAAACCAACCACTTTGGGCAGTTTTTAGGTGTAGATTTCAAAAAGCCTCAAGGTTAAAAACATAAGAAACATTTTATGTTGCAACACAATCATTTATGCAATTGCAAAACTGAAAGTTGTATAAACATGTCAGAAATACACACCTTTTGATCTATGGACCAAAATAAATGTACAACTTTTGGATTTGATCAGTTACTACTTACAAATACAACATAAACGTTACAATCAGATTAAGTGAACATTTCAATATTAAATAAATTTAAACAATAATAAGGATAAGATGTATGGAAACATTACAGCAAGCTACAATACAATCCACCGTACCTCTTAAACACAGAAAACAAGGCAGGCTGGAGTTCAATAGTGTTTCCATTTTCTTCTTTGTCGAAAGGATCTGATGAGGTGGTTTGCTCCTAAAAAGGAAATAACAACAAAAATAATTAACATTCTATTAAAAAATGCAAAATGAGCATAGTTGTTGACTGTTGTTTGTTAAAATGGCAAAATGAGTAATTTACCTCTCCTATGCCGCTAGGTGGTGATGCAGAGCTTGGTGAAGATACAGAGGTTTTCGATGTTCTGTAGCTGTTATGTTTAGTTTTCGAGAGAAAATCCGAAATGAGATTGAGCAGGTAATCCCTCTCATGTAGATGGCCAAACAAAAAGGTCATTTTCCCTCTAAAAATGTCAGAAGAATAATGAAAAATGTCTGACAAGAGAGATTTGTTTTAATCTTTTTTGGCAAGTGATTTATATGCAGGAATTAATTGAACCTTGTGCATGTTGCAAAAGTTGCTTTAAGTTTTAAGTAATAGTGTTAAACCTCATCGGTAACCCATCAACATGTAATATACTACTTTTAACCCATTTCAAATACATTAAAAACACTAGTTGTGCACAAGTACTGGTATTATCAGTTTGTCACATACAGTGTTTTTTAAGGTGTTTTGGGGGTCCGAAACAGTCCAAATTTCTCCAGCGGTTTCCCAAAAAGCAAATATGGCTTCTTTTTGGTATTTAAATGAAACACTTGTGGTCTCTTAAAACTACTTAGCGGTCACCCAAACCAAACCTTAAAAAAACCCTGGTCACATACTTCATTAGGCAATTTTATAGAATTTATTTTGTAATTGCTACCCAACATAGAACTAAAGGTAGTTTAAAATTTCTTGACTTGTTTGGCAAGTGAAAATGCTTGCAAGTCACGTACATAAGCATACAAGATTTATAAAAGTTAGCTCACATAAACAATAGGTGTTCCTCTAAAGCAGGAACTGACAGCACTATGAGAAGACAATATAATTATCTTAGCATTGTTTGTTGTTACCTTGTGGTAATCGATATGGGGTTTGGCAAAACATTCGAACTGTCAGCTTTCTCCACTATATTCACTTCACGCATGGGAATGACCAGGTTAATAACCTCTTGAAATTGCCTGCATAAAAAGTATAAGTATTTTGACACTGAGTCTCTATTCACAGTAATAAAACAATGCTATTAAACAACAAAATCATATGCTGCAAATGACAGGAATGGCATCTACTACATCATTTGACTTTTTTGACGAAATAAAACAGGCAACCCACCCAGAAAAACAAATGAAGTTTTGTGATAGAAATAAGTTCCCCCAAATGTGTTTTTTGTCGTAAACAGCCCAAAGTGTGCATTGAATGTGGCCATCTAGCTTCTCTGTCTTGGGTAATCGAAAAACAAGACGATATCGTTCACTGCGTGCTCTGGCATCCAAGTCTCTTTTAAGGGTTGGCATCTAGCAAAAACGGTCATTAAATACACATAAAAGACTATTTCTAGGTAATTTAGACTTTAGATCAGTGGTTCTTAACCTTTTTTCTGTTGTTACCCACAAAATGTTTTGATGGATATCAATTACCCCTTTTTAGAAAAACATCACCTAATATAGCTTACAATCCAAAATAAACCCACAGAAAAACAAAGTCATTATTTATTGTACATTCAAAGGTTCATTTCAAATGCAGTTAATGGGAAGGTTGATACTGCTTTTTAGCTACTAAGCCTGCAAATCTAGGCTGAGTGCAGGAGAGACATTACAAAATGTTTGCTGGTTACAATAATGATTATCAAGAATCTAAAGATAACTATAACAGAAAGTCTATGTTACCCCTTTTAAAATGCCAAATTACGCCTTTGGGGGTAATTACCCACAGGTTAAGAACCACTGCTTTAGAGTTTCAAAAAAAAGATTTGTGTCAAGTTAAGCAACTATTTCACACTATGGCAAATGCTCATCTGATTAATAATGCAAAAAACATAAGGAAACAAGGTGTCACCTTCTTCTTCTTTTTTGATCTTTGTTTGTCATTCCGACTTGTTGTAACAATTCGTTCGAGTAAACTTGTGTCTTCTTCAAAACCTTCACGATCCAAAAGTTGTCGAATTGCAATGTTTGCAAGCTGTGCCATTAAGTTGTATGTCTCTGATATGTTCATAAACATGGAAAAAACAAAATTGTTTTCTCTTGTTGAAACTGTAATGCTTTCTGGAACCAACACTGTGCTGTTTTTCTCCATATTTGTTACGTCAGTCCATCTACAAAAAAAGAAAATGGATTTAAATAACAGCATCAAGTCAATAAATAAAAAGTTGCAGACAGTACACACTGTTTCGACCCATAAAGTATCATCACTGGAGATACGCCGTATTGGATAATATGTGTTCACTTTTACCAACAACACCAATATTAATTTTATGATCCAGTCCAGTGCCTAATTATATATGATCAGTGATCACCATTATTTAAACAAGCAATTCTACAACAATTCCAATTGCTCATTTCACTGCACAATATTTCTAAAACAGCATGAACGAAACTGCATCAAAATTTACTACTTTCAACAGTGTGGAATTCCCCAAAACTAGACAAATAACATTCATGTATTGCAAAGAACTTTATTATTTACCTTATCACCATTTTTGCTTCTTTCCCAAGTAAGAATGAGTAGAAGCAGAGATGGTTCACACTTAAATATAACCACCCTTGTCTTGGCACTTTCCGTTTCCAAAAGCTGCACGAGTAGTAGTTAACAAGTTTTTCTTCTGCTGGCATCCCGAAAAGATGATGGAACTTAATTGATGCCTCCTTAAACTTTTTGGTGCTGTCACTTTCACTTCTCTGCACAAGAACATAAAAATACAAACCATGTAAGTTTGGCAAACAAAGATGCTCCAATAGGGGTTGTCAGCACTACAATTGTTAAATATAGCTAATTGCCAAACAAAAATATAACTCGGCAATTTATTTTTTTTCATTGGCTACGGTCTTTATAAATGGTATTGTTTCTATTTGAGGAATAAAACAAGATACTGAAATATTGAAAAAGAATTTTAACATTTATTTTGATTTGTGTTAGAGTATAACCTACAGCATGTTTCTTTTGCGTTGCAACTAAACTCTCAACTTTTCCGATCAGGAATTCAGTCACATCGGACTCTGACTCGAAAGTATCCAACGTGGCCATAACATTTTGTTCCAGCCATTCCCATTTTGCAAATATGTCCTTCTTGGATGTACCTGCATTTAAATATTTTTATTAATGAAACATGTGACTCTATCTAAACAAGTTATTAAGACATGATTGTTTGTGTTTTAACCTGTTGCAATCTGGAAACTGATTTCAGATGTTGGTGTTTGGTGCAGAATTCGATACGGTGAAACTTTTGTGCTGGAATCCAATACTGTGTCCAAAGTATTGACCAAGATTGAACTTAAACCTTTGTCACCGTGGCCTTTTCTCCTTTGTAATATAAAATACAAGTTTGCTCGCTCTGTAACCCACAGAGCGTTGGCCAGCAAAACTTCTGTTGGTCTAATCCACATCTTTGGCAAAAAATTAAGCAATCAAAGAATGACTTGACATTACACGGCACGACCTGTCGAGTATTGATTCCTCTCAGATTAGCAATCTTATTGCAAAAATTACCAAACAAACCTGTGAGGAAAATTTAAGAAATATTAGATTTGAATAAATTTTAGATTGAACAAAATTTAACACAGAATTTCAACAGCTGTTTTCCTTTCAACATTTTTTGTTTTATTTATGTTCGTTCTTAAAAATTTAAACAACGAACCCCACAAAAAATATACGTAACTTTCCATGGAATATTAACAAAATAATACTTGGTATGTATTACAACTTTCACTCATCCGACATATATTTGCCAAACAAATAGAAATCGTAATAAAAATAAAGTATTTTTAGAGTGGTTGCATTTATATTGTTTGCTTTTTGTTTGCCTCCAACGCAAATGCGGGTATTTAGTGAAACAATTTTGTGATATTCTGGATCTACTCCGTAAATTATAATGTAAACTATTTCAACATGTGTGTAGGAAGAATATTTTTAAACAAACATTACATAACAAATGTAAAAACGAAAGGTTTTTTACAACTCTTTGTCTGTTAGCAAATGCAAATATTCGAGAATCAAAGAACTTGCATTTGAATAAATCCGTGCGTCATATTGTAATTGTCATGCAAAAGACACACAATGCGCATCTTACCGTGACGTAACATGACACAAAACGATAACTCACTGCGGGGGCGCTGGTCCAGTTTAAAAACATGCGTGACAGAGTAGAAGAAAAATTACGTGAGAGCAGCACTTATACGGGCCGCGTATGCGTCACGCAATGAGGAAGTAGTTTAAATTGACGGAAACTGCAGCACAGCTACTGCGGAGATGCATGCCCTCCGCGGTGCGAAAATATAATGCTAGTCAACTGTCTGCTGTGGTTGGTTTTTGTGGCGGGTGGCATTACCCAAGAACGAGTCGAAATTCCGCGCGTCTGTGAATCTAATCAGAGTGCTGTAATGCGTATTAAGGCGGTATGCATCAGCTACGAATACTGGGTAAGGGATTGCTGTTAAAAGGCTTGCTGGACCTTGCAATCCATCCAGCAGTTATAAATAGAAGCTAATGACCCAAGCTTTTTGGCTGTTGGCCATTACGCTGTTCGCGCTGATTACAGTCATATGTACGGGGAAGGTTTGTTTTCTTGCGGTGCCTAATAGCTGTGCCGAGGGGAGATAAGGTGCAGATTGGAGCTGCGCGAAGCAAGGTGTTGATTTTTCAGCCAGTGGGAGATCCAGGTTGCGATAAGGTTTGGATAGATACTGTTACAGATAAGTTCATCGAAAAGAGTGATGCACCGCATTAGATTGTCGCACCAGAGACAACATTATCACACGTGCACAAAGGTGTTCACTTCTATCAGTAGAAAAAGGGCTTTCTAAACGTAAAAGGTAGCGACATTTATATATAAGACGACTGTTTCGTTTACAGGCATCAGTTTAAAATTCATTAGGAAACAAAACGTTTTAAAGCAACAACAATAACATGGCAAAAAAGAAACCTGCACCTATCATAAGGATCGTTATTGTCGGATCATCACAAGTTGGGAAATATTCACTCGCACATCAGTTCGCCAAAGGTTGGATTGCGCCAAGAGATGCTAACGGTAAGTTCGCAATTTTCTTGTAAATTTCGTCTAATAAATGTTGATGAAACAGGTGTATTTGAAACTAAATATTCTTCAATACAATCACTTTCACTTTGGCTGAAATTGTTCCCTTGTCCGTTGTTCCAATTTTTCTAATCATGATTGTTTGTGTTCATACAGATACATCTAAAACCGAAACCTCAAAGCAAATGGAGATACAAGGCATCAAATACGAAGTGAAAGTGTCGGTTTGCAAAGACATCGGACAGACGGAGAACCAAGACGTGAAGGGAAACGACGGTGCCGTGCTTGTGTACTCGGTGGTCGACAAAAAGTCACTGACCTACCTGAAGACAGTGGCCTTTCAAAAGTTGCATGATAGCCTTGGCTCATCGGATAAAACCGCCGCTAAGGACACCAATGGTACGGATGTTAATCAATCACCGCAGCAGCAGTCAGCAGGTGCAGACGGAAGTGGCAAAGAAATCGCAGAAACCCCTACAGGTCAACCAGATGAGGTTGGACTCAGTGTGCCGGTTATTCTTGTGGGAAATAAAGTCGACGACGCCAAATTGTCCCGGGCAGTTGAAAGTGAAGATGGCGAGGCTCTCTCCAAGGAACTATGCTGCGTTGGATTTTATGAAACCGCCGCTACCTGCAATGCCAATGTACCCAAAGCCTTCGAGCGGCTCCTCAATGAGATTGTCACGCAAAGACTTAGTGTCGAAGATTCGACGGACAAACCGGTAAAACCGACCAACGCCTGTTGTGTTGTAATGTGAATATTTCATCCGGTAAATAGGTTTCATGCTATTGTTACAGAACAACAAGCACTGTTGGTTAAAGTTCGCTGAAAATATGAACTTTAGTAACCTTGAAGACCTTGGTTAACCCACATTGTTGGTGAAAAGATTTAAATAAAGCGATGCCTCTGGTTTATTTTATTTTATGACTTTTATTTGTTACGCCCTACTATTAAAACGCTGCCATAACAAATTCAAACGTCCCATTCCAAGCTCTGTGAATATTTTATATCCGAATAATTTGAAAGTTGCATTTTTTGTACGATTGTTTTCGTATGTTATTTTTTAATAAAAGCAAGTTTAAAGAGCTTCTGCTGAAACTTACAGTCACCAGCGTCTGTTGTACAGCAGCCACACTGTTAAGTAATTTTCGACACCCAATGACGGACATCACGAACCCAAGACTTGCGTTGCACACGAAATATAACAAGGGGGCATCTGACATCAAACCGTAACTGCGATTTGACCACAAAAATACTTCCAGTAATTGTTAGAACAACAAATAAACTGCTGTTTTCCCGTTATGCTCTCTCCTGTGAATACTTGTTTCCACAAATCACCAATTTCGAAGATAGAAATACTGGCTAATAGAGGAAATATTTAAACGCCTCGTTTATGCAACGGTGGTGTAAGACCAACTATACCTCAACGGTCATTGCTCTAGTAGTGAAGCACAGTTATTACTTTAGTAACTTGTTGATAATTCAGATGTATTAACTTATTGTTTTCAACACAACTAGGTTAAGACGATTTCATGCCAGCCAAATCACATGACAGTTATAATCGCTTACTGAAATCGTTTGACTAATACTTAACATTAGGAAGGACTTTGCAACAACAAGTTGAAGTTTTTGAATGAGTGTTGATGATACGTTTTAATAAGCAATAGCTCAAGTTGCAAATAAAACCCTAAAACCAAAAAACCCTGTCCACTAGAAATTTTGTATGTTTTTTTTATTAAAAACGAAAAATGATAACTTTGCCCAAGGTGGATCGCATACGAGCAACGAATTAGAAATAAAGAACAGCAACAGAAGGCACCTTCCCCAACTGGTGGCAAAAGTCCACAGTGCACAAACATATTAGTCATCTTCGTGGCATTGTGTATAAATAAAACCAAACCAAATCAAAAGATCTTCAGGAGATTGAAACAAATGAAAGTCTGAAGTCAAAACTGAACGTTGAAACGCACGGCAGCTTCGTAAACATTGTTCAGATGTTCAAGGTCGATGTTTTTGATGCATTTCGCATCGTCACGTTTGAAGTAGCTTCGTACTGTTCCCTTTACAATCGATTTCACTGTAAACAAAATTAAAGTGGAAATTAGTTTGCCGAAATTGATCAAAAGTTCAAAGAAAAAACAAACAAAATGAAAACGGTAATGAACTTGCTAGCAGCCAATGTGCAAGCAGGCGTACACCCAAGTATTTGTTTGTGTAATGATGTTGATAATAACGCAATATTATCCAAATCACGGTTTGCTCCATATAAAGTTGGACTTTGATATAATTTCAATTTAGAGTCACAACATGCATGGCTATGATCACTAAATTTGGCGATAAACGATTAAAGAATTTCAATTACCAACATGTAAATAGATAACTCAAATAGCCAATGGGAATAAAATTCCTTGAAATGAGCTTTAAAGTCATGTTGTGTGTCTATTTGTAACAAAATATGAAGAGTGTATAAATTACCAGTGTCCCAAAGGGCGGATTGAAAAATATTAAACATTTTTCGCAATAAAAATTTTTGTATGGGTAATTTCGACCATCAATTATTTCCAACCAAATCCTGACATTTAAATGAGGAAATACCTTCTACGACCCGTTTACAGGAAGTTCGTTAAGGTAAAATGACATCTTGATCATTTCATTATATTTTGCTGTCTATATTTGTCCTCTGTATCACACAGTCTTTGTGCATAGATGAGAACCAACGCACAATAATTATTACTGGAGAGAAACACCCACCACATATGATGTAAGTGTGCGTATTGTCTGACATGCAAACTGATAAAAATACTTTGAACCACTCCTAACACGTACACCTGCAAAAAAGTTATTTTAAGGTGCTTAGCAGAAAAATAAAAAAATGGTTTAAAAGTCATGACGTCACTCGATTCTATTACTGTTGACCAGTAATGCCCATTATGACGTGGAAGCATCATGAAGAGCTTATGTCGTCGGTCAAAATACAAGTTTTTTATGAAACGGATTAAATTACCCCCATATTCACGGTTTACTAAGCAGCTTAAAACAACTACAACGAGGTTAGAAAACATCCGCCTATGCTATGGTTCACTTGACGTTCAAAATATCGTGACACAACAATCTGCTGCGCTCTTGCAACGTGTATCAGTTTCAGAGCTCTGTAATGGACGGGTTGTTATGTTCACGGTGAATGCAGCTCAAAACATTTGTCCGTTTTTAGTGACATTTATATAAGAGAACAAAGATTGTAGAAACAACTACATTGAGTTTTTAAGCAATAAATAAAACACAATTCCCGCTGAAACGTGAAAGTAATTGGTGGCATATCTGGCTTAAAAGTAGGTTTGGAGGAACATTGAACTACTCACCTTTCGCTTCGGTCACCCGACTGTCGTTGCCAAGAAGATGAGTTAATTTTCTCGCGTATTCTTTGAACAAATCCTTGGATGCGAATCTGTCTTTGTAGAGGGGTGACAGATGACGCACAACAAGCGATGCAACGTCGCATTTCCCCGAATCGCATTTACTCTTGCCCGATTTACCGCTGTCGGCGCTCGAACACCGTTTCCGTGGCAACCCGGGGACGGGAAATGGTTCCATCGCGTCGCTACACAACGATTCAGGAAGATTTTTCGCGATTTTTGCAGCTTTCACTTCTTGCTTTGGAAGTATATCGCTGGATGGCGCTGTTTCGACCACTGAACCGTGAAGGACAGGTTCCGGACAAACCAGCTCCACAAAAGTCGCGGTAGGGACTATGACGTCATCAGCTTTCTGCGTAACCGTGACGTCACTTGTACTGTCATCGGGTGTGACGTAATGAGGTTCACGTTTAACTGTGACGTCATCAGATGCGCGATTTGTAGAAAATTCAACAGATTTTGTTGTGACTGTGACGTCATCGGGTTCGCGTTTTGTAATGACGTCAATATCGACGAGTGGGGTTTTCCCCTTTTCACTGGGAACAGGCAAGTCTGGCTTCGTGGAAGAACAAGAATCAATAGTACGAAAGGAATTGGGATTTTCCACTTTCACGTGAGGTGGGGAAGCGGTAGGTTGGGTAGTTGTTACTTTATTCACTGGTTTCGACTTTTCAGGCATAACAGATGGTTTCACGTCGCCAAAAACATCTTTGGTACCACATGGGGTCACATTATTCACGTCTTTTTCGACTTTTACGTGCGTGGATTCAATGCTACTTGATGGGAAAATGTTTTCTTCGTCATCTGAGTCGAGCACCACAATACATGGCTCGATAATACGGGTTTTGGATTTCGTCGCTTCAGAGTTTTTCACAAACCAACTGGAAATCGGGCGGCCAGCTTTTGGTTCGCGTTTTACTTTGGTGATTGTGGGAAGTTCTGTTTCCTAGAAGCATAAATGGAAGATAGTAAAACACCTCCTACAGTGAACAAATGGCCAAAAACATGTTGTCACTTCCCGACTGAACAGAAAACCCCATTCTTTTCATGTGCTTGAAAATGCAACAATTATAAGTCCTTGTAAATTGTAAATTCCCTGTTCTATTTCCATTCTTGCAACGATTTCCAATTTTTATTGTATACAACTCGAACCATGAACTATTAGCCTTTTCTAATTTTAATCCCCTTTTTATTGCCCTTTATAGACACTGAAGATGCTTTTTTAGACAATATACATTTGTTTTTTTTAAGAACTGATTTTAACCTGAAAATAAACTTTCCCAACTCGTGACAGCAATCATAAGGATCGAAATGTTTGAACACAAAACCCACCTGGAAAATTGATTTCTCCTCTGCTTCCTTAGGCAACGTGTCCGGCTTGGGACTTTCGTTACTGCAGAGTCCCGGGTGTACGATGCCACTCACGCCCTTTTCAGGTTTTGGAAATTCCCGCTGAGGTGGTGCGGAAGGTTTTTTCTTTTTGTTTGGAGGTTTTATGTATCGCTCCACCGTTTTGGTTTGGACCTGTGCAATTTAATGCATGTTTTGTTGCATTTAATGCGATACCTTATTCTCATTTTGCCAAAGAAAATTCTAAGAGACATGGAAATTATGAGTTTATTTGAGCTGTTTCCCATAGTAATCAAGAAAGGAACCTTCACTAAAACAGGCAGCAATAAATTGCAGCTGCTACTGTCCTTTTGCAATAGATATGATCCTCATAAATAATACACACCCCTATGACAGGAAATGTCAATCAAAGTCGCCTTGACGAATCTATCAGCATTTCGAGACCGACACAACCTGTGTTTTGTCGCCACAAGAATTATACATAATTGCAAATAAATGTTTATCGTGGCACAAACGAACAATGACATTTTTCCAACCAATCCCAAATGAGCAAGGTGGTATTTTTTGCTTCATTGTATTAGTTTTAAATTATCTTGTACTGTCACTCTGCTCACCACGTCATTGAAAGCAAGCTTCCGTTTATTCTTTCCAGTGTTTTTGAGCGACTGTTTTTTCTTGTCTTGTTTTTCCTCAAGCAAAGCGGTCGCAGATGTAAATCCACTGTTACTTTTCTAAACAGTAAAATCGAGGAGGTTAAACACGTGAAAACGTTTCAAATATTGCAACGCAGCTTTCAGGACTGATAGGACTAAAATACGGTTCACATTTTCATATATGGTATCAATATCATACCATCAGTAAAGTACGCGTTTGAAAATGACATTCTCCTAACTAAGCTAAATGACCAACTCCCGTTCCGAAAGACCCTGAAAAAATCGCCATTGGGTATGATGGTGCACTTCATCATAAACCCCAAAATAAAGTTTGATCATAACTTATATGAAATAGGCTATTGCTGCAAGGCAAAATGTATAACCAAGTATTGCTCATCCAGCAGTTTTATTGTAAACAATCGACGTTCCGACGTCCTATTCAAGACGCCTTCATCAGGATAGTGACATATCTTGCAGGACAAAATTCTTATAAAGCGACAAAATGTCTTTGTATCTCTATGAGCCCTAAAGGTAAACATGCAACTATGAATAAAGCACTGGTGTGTAAAAAAAACTACAGTACCTTCAGTAAAACCATGCCTAAACCCAACCTTAACGGGGGTACAATGAGCTGTTGATTAAATAAATTGAAGTATACGTCATAAACAACATTGTGTACGTCATAAACACCTGTGCTCTTTCATGGTGAGCGAGTTCGGAAGCTCGTACGAACCCACTTCCGGATGGGAGTTCCGCATGACAACGACGCTTTGCTTTATAACAAGCCGATGTTTGGTAATTCCCCTCGTTATGTGTGACGTCATCCTCTGTTTCGTCACAGTGGTTGACGGGGCCGTCCGATTTTTCCAAAGCACTAAAATAGAATGTAAAAGCTTTGAACCAATAACTAATAAGCTGCAGACAGTGCCCACTGTTTCGACCTATAAGGTCTCATCAGTGCAGCTGGTGATGAGAGATCGGCCGTATTGGCTGGTGTAGCCATCCAACATCACTCCAGTTTGTTGGGAGTTAACAGGGTAAAACCCCATGCCTTACATATTCTGTGCGATGACACAACAAGGCATACACCACAGATGAAACTGGCTCACAATGGCTAAGGAAATGATAAGCTGCAGACAGTGCATACTGTTTTGACCTATAAGGTCTCATCAGTGCAGCTGGTGAGAAGAGATCTCTCGTCACTAACTGCACTGTCTGCAACTAGAAATAAATATCGATAACCGATTTTTTGCAGAGTTGTGTTTGTTTTAGCCACTCCACAGTGTGAATTGGTTGGTTGTGTTCAAATACAAGTTTTTCCAGGCGCAACATTTTTAAAAAGTTTTAGTCAATATTTTTTAAAATGTTGATGTTTGTGGCACACCAAGCTTCAAATAAGGAAAGCTTTTGTGTTATGTTAATGGAATAGTGGCCACAAGAGATGACAATATTTGGTAAAAAACGATTAAGAAACACTGGTGTTGATCACAAGTAAGAGTAACTGTTTTCAGCCTAACTTTGACCGAGGAGTTAACATAAATATCTTACTATGATACTTTATGTCATGAAACTTAGAAACAATATGGATGGAAATAGCTTAGGCTCACTTGCATAAAAAAAATACAAAACACAAAAATCCTATACCTGTGCAATTTAGCTTCAAGTGTCAACTTTTTGATCTGGTTAACTTGTTTCACAATAGCAGCTCTGTATCCCATAACAGTGGTTGCGACACGAAATATCTTGTATTCTATGTCGGCCGCTGCACCGCTTGAAAGCCATTCTCTGAAGTAAAAGAGAATTTATAAAAAATGGAAGAACAATTTATGTCTGGGCTTCGAGGTCTCGCTTTTTAGCCAACAATACGGAATTCTACTTTAAATGTTCTTGCCCAGTTTTGTAGGTTGTATCCGTAATGCTGACAAATGCCCTCTTCAAAATATCGTGTTTATAACGGCACAAAACGCAACTGACATTGTTGTAAGGTTTGCACGAAAAGCCTTAAAGTGAATGTGCAAGTAAACCATCCTTTAATCCAGGGGTCCGCAAATACTTTTTGGAGCGACCCTAAAAAAATTGCTCTAAATTCTCGCGACCCAAGCATTTTAGCATGTACGTTTGTGGAAAATACTAATCAACTCAATATCAGCATTAAGACTGCTATTATGCTGTTGTCAGTTGCTATTTTCACATAAAACAGGAGGTAAACGAACGCATATATTCTAGCAAATGAGAACTGTGGGCTCTGTGTTGAGAACACAGCTAATCAGAAAACGCATGCTTGCATAGGTGTGCTTAACTTTTTGCATTATTACATATACTTTATGTCATAGTTACGTAGTCATACGTAACAATGCAATAATAATGAAAAGGTTAAAAAAGCCGAAATTTATTCATACTGTAGATGCGATGCTTATATTCATGGGAAATTTAAAATATTTCGCGACCCAGACTGGAAGGTCTCGCGACCCAAATTTGGGTCGCGACCCACTATTTGCGGACCCCTGCTTTAATCAAGTAAACATGAACATAATACTGGGATCTGCCATGAAACGTTCACGCAGACCAGCGATCACGTTATTTACTCATGTAAAAATCACAGTAAGACAGGTTCATTGAAGGCGTCCTGCGGAATCAGTCGGTAACCAAGCATTTCCATATGGCAAGGCACATACCAATAAATCTAGTATGGGGTGGGATTCGAACTTCGACAGAATTTCTTCCGGGGCTCGCTCTACCAAATGAGCTACGCAGGCTCAACGGTGAACGCGTCGAAAGTCGAATCATGTATAAATAATGCTTTCAATGAGCCTAGGGTCCTGCGACTTTAACGAAGTAGGAATTGAACAGACTAATCTTGTAGCAAAGCGTTTGCTTTCCCTTGCAAATGTACACAACTACAAAATAATGTGTTTAAGAGACCTTGCAAAGAGAACTGATCCATGAAACGCAGTGTGGTTGAGTTTCAAAGCTTCCGCCAGCCTCTCCCAACATCCCACTCGAGTCGTCCAGTTGCATTTCGGCAATCGTGTGCTGGCAACATTGCGCAACGGGCAGTCGTCAGGTGGCGTTGGAGCGCTGTCACTAGATCGTCTCCGCTTGGGGGCAGCAGATGATCCAGTCTTCAATGTCAAATAGGCTTTTATTATCATGGTTTTATTAACACATTGAAAGTATTGAAACAGTCCGAACTTATTATTACCACTAAAAGGAAAAAAAACCGTGTAGAGTGCTTACTTAAGCGGTCTGGCCTCTGAACAGTAAATAGTTTCGTACAACAACAAACTGTTCAAACGTTGTTAAAATGGGACTTGTATAAAACATGTTATAGTTTTGCTAATCGTAAATAAAGTAACAAAATACTGATGATCAGAGTTGCAAGCGGGCCCGAATTCTGAGCCCGAAGCCCGGCCCGAACCCGAAACGTTTTTGAGAAGCCCGTTTAGCCCGAAATTTTGATTGACAGGCCTATCCACGAAAGCCTTGCAAAAAAGGATGAGAAAGAAAAAAGAGAAAGACAACAAACACAATAAGCAATAGTAGACAATGGGGTAAACAATACGTTTAAGAGTGGGGTGGGCAATATAGGGAAAAGCCAGAGACTTGTTACTCACAGCTGAGTGATATTATTGTAAAAAAAATGGCGGACACGGAACGTAAAGTCAGGCCCGTTTTAAGCCCGTTTTCTCACAAATACCTAAGCCCGAAAAGCCCGGCCCGACTTGCAACTCTGCTGATGATGCATTTAAAGGAAAAAATATATACATTTCAAAATCTTAAGGATGAACGACTTGATGTTTTTCAATAACTTAAATACGGTTTATTTAAGTCTTCATCCACCAAGCAACAAGCTGGGTTATTTCAAAAAAAGTTTAAAGCAGTAACGAACTGTACAAACACTAAGTGGTATTACCTTTCGCAATGAAAATTGCTCCTTAAAAAATTTGTCCCAATCAGATTTATCGATTCCGTCGTTGTCGTCCCCATCATAACGTTCGTCGTCATCAACAGTTCTGTGTAAAAACATAACCATTTTTCCAACCACAACAGTTGTGATGAGGTTGTTTCCTCATGTCAATCAACACAGATAGAAATTTCTGGTTGAACTTCAAATCCCATGTACACATGCTTGTGTGTTTACATGAACAAAATGTCAACAACTGGATAAATTTCAGTGGTTTATAATACTGCCCAGTGCAACAATTAACGTAAAAATTGTTATTTCTTGCCGTTAAAATCATTTATTAGCTTAATGCTTTTGTATCGGTTTTGCTTGTTTGTTTTTTTAATTTGGTTCGTTATTTTGTGTTATCACTAAGTTATATCATAGTACGCCAGGCCTGTTCAAGGCGTTATACCGAATCAGCTGGTCTCCCAAGCATTCCCATATGGCAAGGCATAGACTAGAAAAATCTAGCCTGCGGTGGGATTCGAACCCACGACAGGAGTCTTCCGGGACTCGCGCTCTACCAACTGAGCTACACAGGCTCAGTGGAGAATCCGCCGAAAGTCGAATCACAAGCACCGTTGCCTGCCTCGTATGCTGCACATGTCAGCTTCGTACTAGGGGATCTCCAGTTCGACCGTATCAGCTAAGATGAAACATATTCATACTGGGATCAGCCCTGAAGCGTCGATGCAGACCAGCGATCACGGCATACATATCGATAAATCATAGTACGCCAGGCCTGTTCAAGGCGTTATACCGAATCAGCTGGTCTCCCAAGCATTCCCATATGGCAAGGCATAGACTAGAAAAATCTAGCCTGCGGTGGGATTCGAACCCACGACAGGATCACTAAGTTATGAGCAAGACTGTCGTGACGTACCTGTCGATTCCGTAACCTTTCTTTCCACCAGCGTACAAAGTCGGATCGTAATTTCCTGAAGATGAAAGCAACTTTTCGCCAGGCTGAGCTTTGCGTGTTCTTCCCACCGCCGAATATCCAAGCTACAAACAACACAACACCGATAATTTTCATCAGAAAATTCAGCGTGAAAACCACTAAATCGGTCGCTGTATATACATCTGATTTTAATGACCCTGAATCGTCGCAGTTGCTTTACTTGAAAGGAGATTTCATTATTACAAAAAAAATTACTAACATTCACTAAAGTCATCTCTTGGGTCCAACATAACCTTTCAGACATGCGGTGTTCTTAATCGGGGTGAATTTAAGCCACTTTGGGAGTTGGGTGGTAACAAGAGAGAACAAATGCCAATTGTAGGTGAAACAAAAGTACAAATTTTTTAGCGATCATTTTACATTAAGAAAAAAAAAAGATGTTTGTAAACAGATGATTGTAATAAGCTCACTAATAACAAACTAGAGCTACAAAGATGTCAAACATACGAAATGAAGTCAGAAAGAGTTTGTATTAATTCGTGTAACTCACCGCGTTAAAGTCTTTGTATTGTTGCAGGAGAGCCTTGGGATCCTTACAGTGATCGCAATTCTTGTTGCACTGAGGAGGTAGTTCACCGAAGAAGTGAGATATTACTCCGTGTCGACATCTGAATGACAAACAACAACATTTTAAATCCGGTTTAACCACTACACCATCAATTGAAAGTCGTCCAGGCTGTAATTTTATGTGCTATTTCCCTTTTTTTAGGTGTGATTGAAATTGCCTAGCTGGTACATAGTACGCCAGACGCATTGAAAGCGTTATACCGAATCAAGTTTCAGGCCTGATCCCAGTTACGAAATTATGTCCATCTTAACTGCCTAGCTGGTTATTATCACAGTAGAATCAAAGTGTTTTCGTCATTCGAAAGAAAACACAAATCCTCTTTTATGGAGAAAAATAACTCAGTGTTGGCCTCAATGGGGTTTGAACCAGCATACTTAATACTTGGTCATACATTATGCCTGGCAGCAATAGCTTATTTCAGCATACTTAAGAACAGCTAGAGGTGTAACTTTGACAATGCGACACCATGGTTGAGTACAGAATACTTTAACGGCGCCACTAAATGCAGTTGAAATATCGACAGCAAAATAATGTTGGGTTTGCAAACATATTGTTGTCTTATCTGCGAAGTTATGAGCAAGAATAGGTGCTCGGTAAAGTTGGAGAAAATATACTGTGGATATTTTGAAGTGTAATGGTATTAAAACGAGCATTCTGCTGACAAGGCCAGTGTATATTGACATAAGTGCTACAATGTGTACGTAACTAATTATGTCACCGTGAGTTTTATTCCCATCGCTAAATACTTGTCATCGTAAGTAACACTCGAGTACATGAAACGTGAGGGCTCGTGTGATTATAACTGGTATTTCAGAACATTCACCCAATGTGAAAGCAGTTAACAACACGAGAAAATAAAATACATCAGTAGACGGTTCAGAACGAGGCAAAACAAGCTCAGTGGTGAAGTGGGAACAATACATAGGGGGTGATATGTACACTCATTTACTGACGCCTGTTTGAACAACGCTTTATGACGTCATAAAACTGCGTCGCGCGGTGTGTTCACGCATCGATGATTCGCAATGGCGCAAGTGCTCGTGACAAACAAGAATCGACTCAGGCTTTTATTAGAAATCGAGACGAGGGAAAAAGTGGGGTCCATTGTCTCCCGAGTGAAAGTAAACCCGTCCCAGCGTCAAAACAAATGTAAATACATCGTCGCCCGAGGCTAAATAACTAGTGAAGCGGAATTGTTGTATGTTGCAGATGTTATATACTTGGTTGTGGTGGTAATAGGAGTTTATATGTTGGTTTTTGCTTCCGCAGACAGTGAGCTATGCTGATGTTTTCCAGGGAGGTAACGGACATTGACAGAATGTCGGACTTCTACACAGAACAGTTATGTTGGTAGAACCTTTCACCAGGCCGTGTGTTGTTATTGCGCACTAATGGTGAACGCTGGTTAAGCATACGATCGTGTTACTGAGCCGTGACGCGTCTATTTCGAGTCATTTCAGTCTATTATTCGTTTTAAATGTACAGTAGAGGAAATTAGGGACAATATGGTTTCCCTCGATTAACATCTGTGTAACGAGCGTGTTATTATGATCATATTATTTGACAGATAATTGCTGAATGCAAGAACATGAGATGATTTATCTGTTTAGCTTTGGTTAAATCATCAGTAGAATAATGACAGTCAGAGCTGTACAACGTACAGTGCGTTATGTGTCGAACAAAAACTAATTGGAGCCTGTTCAACTTTACAGTTTACAGCAAAGCACAGTTCCATATGTATTTCATAGTGGAAGTAGTGGTTCATTACATCGCGCAATGTGGTGAAACCCACACAGCAAAAGTACAGTGGTAGTGATAGTGCTGTGTTCGTTTGTCAGTAAGGTTGTTTACATGAAGCAGTTTCCGCTGAAAATTAGGTGCTGTAATCGTTACCAAAGTCCCAAAACCGACTAAATTAGTCTTTATCGCAGTTTTTCCTTGACGACATATTTACATTGGACTGCACTATGCTAGTTGAAAATCAAATTGAAGCTAGCAAATGCCGTGGGCGGAAGGAAAGGTTTTTTTTTTTCAAATGAAGCTTTCTTCAGAATATAATCCAGTAGCGTGTTACAACGTTGTACTTTGTCCCTAGAAAAGTAGGATTAGTCCGTGGACTTTTTAAGACATGACGGACCAACTTGAAAACGTACTTGGCATTACATTTGAGCAGATCAACACATTTCAGCCGTTCAAAGATGGATATCATATCGCATTCACAGTCGTATTGGGCGTGTTCTGTGGCACAACCCTTCTACTTATGGTGATAGCGATAATGTACGGCTGTTGTTGCGACTGCGCCGGAGGTACAAGAAAGCAACGGAAGGTTAAGAAGATTGTTCCTATCGATAGCCAGCAGACACAGGAGCCAAAGGGAAAATCAAAGGGTGGGAAACAAGTAAAACAAAAACCAGTGAAAAGACAGAAAGCCCAAGTGAACCCTGTGTATGAAGATGTGTGGTAAAATATACTGATTGCTTTTAGTTTGAGTGCTTGCCGTTAACTAATGTGATTTTTCATTGTGAATAGCCATAATCACCAGTAGTTATGTTCGTTATGCTGTGATACATTGCAACTTTTTGTGTTTACAACATTCATTCATTCCGTCCTCCGTGATTTTATGAGTGTTATTGCAACATAGAACTTCAAAACACAACCCACTTTATACACACCAAAAAGTTTTTTAATCGTTACGTTTCGTCCTTAGTGTTTTCATTTGTATTTTTTCAGCCATTTTTTCCGTAGATCTTTGCCACCGTTGCCTTATTTCAACCCGCCCAGTGCCTTTGTGAGTGCGACTATTCATATATATTCATAAAACAGTTCAGTAAAACAATCCTTATGTATATGATGTTATTCATGTTAGTAATAATTGTCGATATTTGCTGATGTCGTGAGTCAATCTTTTTTTTATCGATCCAAGTGTTCTTATGTTTAAATGTTCAAGCCAAATTTTGTAATACTGTAACCAATCACTGTAAATTGCAATGTTCCGATCCATAGCAAGTTTTCGTTTTCTAATCGGTACTTTAATATTTCTCGTGTGTTTCTACAGATCTTTTAAACAGTAAAAAAATACTTGTCTGCAAAAATGTCGAACTTCCTGAACAGTGACTTCAAGACGACCATGGATTCGGTGGTGGGATTCACTTTGGACGATATTGCAGCGATTCAACCATTCAAGGACAGCTACAGTACAGCCTGGTTTGTCATTTTCGCAAGTTTTATTGGCATGGTGCTCGTTCTGATTGGAATAGCTCTTCTATATTCCTTCTGCGATTGCGTGTGTTCCTGCTGCCGTCGGAAACCGAGCAAAAGTCACGGAAAGAATAAAGTCCATAGCAAGGGTGCAGTGCAGCAGAACCCTTCGTACGAACACTAGCTGCTTGAGAAAGATCTTTTTTTCGAATACCGGAATTTTTGTGAAAAATTTAATAATCATTTACGATAGAGAACACGCAGATTAGAAATATTAGGCTGTTTGCCTGAGTTAAAAGCTGCAAATGCTTAAGCTTGATGCTACTGTTTCACTTTTACAACAGTGCAAACAATTTCCCATTAAAACTGTTGTAGTTTTAGTTGTATTGCGAACTATTTGCAGAATTGTCCGTACTAACCACCCTATAAGCACATCCCAACTTCTGTAAACTGACAAGACAAAAATCTTTTGACTGTAATTTGCAACGACTTTTTCACTGTATGATTGTTAGGTGCAACTTATTTACAGTTTCTTCATCTTAGCTTGTATTTTTTGTCTTCTTCAAATCATCTGTTTATATATAATCGCATTTTTTCGATATATTTTCAGCATTGTGCCGTTCCATTAGTCGATCCTTGTAATAGTACTAATAACGCGTGCGTTTCGGAAAAGATCTTGATTGCGATATGAATTTCCTTTACGTAACTCGTGCCATAGATATCACATACTACATGACAATAGTTCCATTAAATCATGACTTTTGCAGTATTCCCACCATTTCTGTAGTTGATTTTGGTGCTTCCAGTAAGTTTTCCATATTTTTTGACGTTCTTTATATTTTTCGGTGTTGTACGTACATGGTGCCATAAAAAAGAGTAAGGTTTTAAAGTTATTAGATGAAATGTTTTCTATTATAGTTTTGCCAGTAAAATAAAATGACAATCTCATCATATTTTAACTTGGAACAAACTGTTGGTTTTTATTTGCCCGGTTTATTTTAGCGTTGTAATTGCATGTGGTGCTAATTAGTTTCCTGCATTGCCAAAGCGCTTGTATATTGCATTTATTTCATCTCTTTCTTCCAACAAACAAATATTTTAACTTACATATTCATTGTTACTGCTTTTAGGTGTACAATAGGAACCAATAACTTTAAGGGCTGAAATTTTCAACATGACAAGCAACATTTTGAACACTGACATCAATTCAGCTTTGAACCGAGTTGTCGGGTTTACTATCGACGACATCTTGAGTATTCAACCTTTCAAGGACACCTACAGCACCGTGTGGTTCGCAATCTTCATAAGCTTCATCGGTTCTGTGTTCCTACTTACAGGCATCGGTCTGTTTTACTCGTTTTGCGAGTGTTTGTGTTCGTGCTGCAGCTCGCCAAAGAAACGAAGAAACAAAGTCGATTCGAGAGGGCACGACAATATAGCAATGGACCACATGTAAGGATTTCACAACGATTGAGCTCATGTTGTAACTCGACACCTTTTCCATAGCTCCATATGTTACTTGATTTTGTGCAATTGTCTTATTTTCAACCTGAAAACTGATACGATTTCGTCTGTGCCTTTTTACCTAATCATCTTTGTACTGGTTTCGTATGTTGTACGGTATGAAACTTAAAATCACAGTCATCTTGCCTTTTATATCCACTTTAAAATTATAATGCACTGTCCAATGCTACTAAACTATAAAGATACCTATTTAAGGCATATCCTACGTGTTGTAACCTGCGTTTCATTTCCATCTTCTCTATGTTGACGAAATATTTGTTATTACTTATACACACTCACTCAATCAATCATGTTCCTTTTCACGCAGACTTGTTAAAGCACGTTATGCACAATATTTGCCTATTATTACTTTGCCCAAGCTGCTGTGTTTTCACTTACGCAATTTGCACATGCTTAACTCGTTAAATATATCCATGACTTACTAACCAAAATCCAATATGACAACTGATTCCTGCTGTTCCGAGTGCCTTCAGTGTTTATACACTGCTCTGATACACAAATACTGCCATCGTAACGTATGTTATTTACAAAAGCAAGGCGGTAAGTCTTGATTAAAGGTAACGGAGTACATTTCCCCCCAACGGCATGTCTACACATTTTCCCCTGAGACGGAACCACGTGACCTCATCGATCGCTCCTTGACCACATAACGCAGTCGGAGACATTAAACACCGATCAGCCTTCTTGTTCAGTGCGGAAACATATATTGCTGAAAACGAACTGTAATTTCGAGTAGCAGGTGATGGCTGGAGAGATTTCGTCCTATCAACGAGCTGTTCCGCTATTTCAAGATGGATTTCACGTTTGGATAATGATCTGCATTGCTGCAACTTTAGCTATTCTGGCCATATTACTGATTTTTGCATTTGTTTTCGGTTTTAACTTCTGCTCGTGCCGTCGTTCACAAAACAAGGCAGAAGTGGACTTGGAAAAAACAATTGAATCGACAACTGCCTTTTGAACAGGGAGTATGGGATATGAATTCAAGAAAGCAGTTTGGTCGAAAACTTCGCACTTGCAGTTTTGTCGCATTGCAATGTATATCTTATCTTCGCACTTGCTGCCTTTTAAAGCTTTTTCAGACTGTGATCTGACTTTTGTCAGCAGTTAGTTTTAAATTTTTGTTGTTGTTGGATAATCCACTAAATAAACCCTTGTTCACAGAATTTGTTTTACTGTATAATGAACAGCAATGGTTGTTGTTTACATGAAATTGTTTTCACATAACTGACCAAGTTTTTTTGTTTAAATGTTTCAACTGCCCTTAATAGCAATTACGCTACTAATACAGCTGCAATATATAAATATGTATGTTTAGTTTTTGTTTTATTATTGCAATAAACATTAGTTACACAAATGACTATCATTTGAGGGCTAATTAACATTACAGATATCATAGAAAAGTGTCCCGCAAAATAAAACAGTTTTAAACCTTGTATGTCATTTCAACTTGCCGTGTAATGTACGTTTAATATAATTTATTTATTACTTACTTCACTTCTTCACAATATTTCACCACACTCTCGAAATTTCCCTGGACTGATTTGGAATATTTCTTGTAAGCCTCCTCTGATTTGCTCTGCAGTAAAAAGTCTTGTATGTTTACTATGTTCACCAGTTTGCAATAAAAACTTCTGAAATATTTGTAAATGAGTTGTGTTGTTGGTAAAAACTATGTTGACACTAGACCAGTGGTTCTCAACCATGACCACCGAGGAGGGCCACAAGCTGTGTTCCGGGGGGCCACGTTGTAGATTCACCACTAAAATCCTTGCGCATGATTAAGTGTGTGTTGCGTGTTGCAAATAACTTTATTCCCTAATTTAATCAACTCTTTCACACACTATTTGCCTATATTGAGGTTTTTCATGTTCGGATTCTTGTATACTCTATTCAACCTGTTTAAAGCTGAAATTAGTACCGAATTCAAACACAGGTTGCTATTTTAATTTTGTAAGGGGGCCACAGGACTTACAGAGTTATTTGAAGGGGGCCATGAGGCCAAAAAGTTACTTTTAGGGGGCCACGGTTCACCAAAGGTTGAGAACCACTGCACTAGACAGTCTGTAAGGCACAATTCTCACATTTTGTTTAAATCATTCTGTTACCACCTTTTATAGAGCAAAATAGATGTTGTTTACCAAAACACTTCAAAGTAACAAATGTTTTAGATAGCCTTACCTTGTCTTTTTTCTTTTGAAGATCTTTGCTGATCAAAAAGTTTATTAGATTTCTGTCAGTCCTACAACAAAAATATATTGCATAAATAGTAAACAATATTAAAGATGCAAACAATATCTGTACCTTGCATAGTAAAGTCGACAATATGATAATTTGCCATCTCTACCAGCTCTACCAGACTCCTGGTAATAACCTGCCATTGATTTCGGTATCGTCCAGTGGGCTACAAACCTAACACAAAAATTTTAAATGAACATTTGTGGGCTAACTGGTAATATGTGGTCATTTAATATAAATAAAGTAATGAGTGTAACATGAACACATGCCATTTGATAAAATATTTGATGAATTCTGTTTTGGGCTTATGACATGCCCATCTGAAACAGCTAATTAAATTAAGTGACGTCCAATGTGAAACAGCTAGTTTAATCATTATCAGACTGAAACATGTCAGACCAAGGTGGTACAAGACCAAAAGAATGAAGGGTTATTAGGGCACATTAGGGTTTGGTAATTACGTAAAGGGATGTGAAGGAGAAACTATTTTGTATCAAAGTATTGAATTTGCTAATGTTATTGACTTCATGTTTTCAGACCTAAATATTATTGCCACAAAGCACATCTGCTAGCAAACATTTATAACTGTTTTAAAGTCCACAATTGGCTGGTGGGAAAGCAACTTCCTAGGAAATCTGTTCTAATTGCGGGAATGTTTTTGGCTGAAAAGTGGCAGAGAAATAACGAACTATTCATTTGTAGTGGATACCAGGTTTTGAAGCGAGTACCGATACCGAGTACGAGTACCACATGTATATACCTTTGATACCGAGTACGATTACCGAGTACTTAAGTGTAGTGCTGTACTTAGTTGTATATCACTGGCTAATTTATCTGCCATGGTCGGGGTACAGGCTTGCACACATACATGCAGAAAAATGTAATCTACATACGATAGTGAAAAAAATATATGTAACCTGGCGGAACTTTTTTCCAATTTTATGCTGTCCGAAGCAAATATTGGCATAAAGTTGCCCGTATTCTTATGGTGTAAATGGACCTTCGGTACTCGTACGCTGGTATCGAAAACTGAGACAAAAAAATTCGATACCGAGTATGAGTATCGTTACCACTGAAATCGTTCGATACCATCGATACCGAGTACCGGGTACCCGTCCCATCACTATTCATTTGCTACAGCTATTCATATCATGAAACCTGATGTCTTAATGAGGCAACCTGGAATCATGGAGATAAACACAAAACCTGAAAAAGATTATGGTTTGCAGCATGCATACAGTATTATCTATTTGCTTAACAAAACATTCAGCAATACAAAAAATATCCATTTGCATTGTACATATCATTTGCTGAAAGGTTTAAACAATAAAGAATGTCACATTTTACGTCTGTTTGGGCTGTTGTTTTCATTATTAAAGTTATGAACAGATCTGTATGTTGTGTTTCAAAGTACAAATTATTTAGCTGTATTAATAGCTCAAAAATCTTGATAGCAGTCTTATTGCAAGAGTTTTGCGGACCAACAGGTTTTAATCATAAAAAAAAAATGAAGATGCTTTATGTTGTGCGAGTGAGACATAAGATTAATTTTTTAGAGATTTACCAAAACTGGTGGGAAAATGTAGTTGACTTTCCAGGAAATTTGTTTTTCAGCCCAGCTATATATGCAAGTACAGGCAGTAATGCAAGTATTATTGCCATTTAATATGTTCTATTTAAGGGGACAAAATCATTCTCCCAGACACAGCTGCCAAGACAAATGAATACGTGGCAGTAAGGCTTAAGTGTGTTCCTGCATTACTTCATTTTTCTCAATAAATTCCAATGCATGTGTTTTGGGGTTTGTGTGTATGATTTACTAAGTTTTTTGCCAAACATAATTTTACCTCACATTAGCCTTGTCAACCCCCATCCCAAAGCTGATGGTTGCAACAATGATGGGAACTTTTCCTGCAGACCATTCTTCTTGTACCTTGGTTCTGTCATCACCTTTCAAACCTGTGAAACTTCACAGTTGTAAATGGTGTCAATGTCATCCAAGAAATTTCATTCATGTAACCCTACCTGCATGATATGCCTTTGCATGTAAACCACGTTTCAGTAATTGTCCAGTTAGCAGTGTGCAGTCATCCCGCTTATGGCAGTATATGATACCACAACCATCATATTGCTGTAACAAGTGGTTAATGAAAGATTAGATAAAAAAAACTTGGACACTGAACAAAAGTGACACGTTTTCAATCAAAACTGTTGTTTTCCTGTAGGCTACTTTCAACAATTAAAAGGATTTTCTTTTCTTTGCCAAGTATGAATTTTGTAACAATGCAAAAGCACCATGAACAAACATGACCATGAAATCACACACATATAAACACTATTTATGAAACTTGGACAAAAGTGACATGTTTTTAATTTAGTCATTTAAGATGGTTCGGCAAAAACACCTTGAACAGAACATCGCTACAAAACAACAAATACTTTCTTACCCCATTAGGTAGTTTTTTACCAAGTGCTTTTTCACAAAACTTTTGCAAGTCAAGATATTGATCTTGTAAAAGGACTTTATATCTCACGTCGTAGAAGAGATTGGAACGAAACACACTTGATTTAAATGTCAATGTTGATTCCTTCAGCTGTAAACCGAACATAGTTGTACATTATACTGTTATGATTGAGTAACCAACAAATACTCATTATTACCTGCAATGACTTGAATATATCTCGTTGCACAGCGATAGGGGCAGTAGCAGTTAAGGCAATGCATGGAACTTTGGGCAAGATTGACCTCAACTTGTACAAGCACAGATAATCGGGCCTATAAAAATATAATCAACAAAACTGAGAATTACAACTATCTACATTTATATCCAAGGAAGGATTTGAATGATTGTTATCTCACAAGGAAAGTTATTTTCATAGTTTAAAAACATGTATTTATGTTTTAGGCTTATATCTTGAAATCTAATACCATTAATGGTAATCACACTTTATAAAGCTGTTACATAAATCTGTTAATACTGTTTGTAACGTTAGAATATTTTTTTGTCTTTTTTATAAGTTTTAACTGTTAGGCTTTTTAAAACACCAGCAAAGTCCAAACCTGAAATCATGACCCCATTGTGACACACAATGAGCTTCATCAATCACAAAGAGTGAAATTTTCGATCTTGCATAAAGTTTCTTTACAATTGTAACAAAGTTAGAGGTTGATGCCTGTTCGGGGGTGATGTAAAGCAGTCGGCATTTGGGAGATTTACTCTCAAGGTCAGCAATAACTCTGGCTTTCTCAGCCTAAAAAGAAATGTGTATTAAACTCAAGCTTTATTAGACAATAGATATATATATATAAATGTAGGTTTACACCAATTTTTCCATACTATACATGAATTGGATACAAAGTTTGGACTGAAGCTCAGCATTTAAATTCAAATTTAAATATGGAACATCTTAACTTTGCTACATATGCCTAAAATAGCTCTATAGGTTTGTCTCAATTATATCTTGAAATACATTTATGTTTATTAAGGTACAAGAGACATAAAGAATAAAAAAATGAAGAAAAGTACTGCTCATGGAGGTGTTTACTTTGTTTTGCTTGGAATTGATGGTCTCAGCACAGATGTTGTGGTTTTTAAGATGTTGCAGTTGGTCGTGCATTAAAGCGATGAGTGGCGAAACAACCAGTGCTACACCTTTCAGGTAAACAGCTGGAAGTTGAAAACAAAGCGATTTGCCAGCACCAGTTGGCATGGAAACGAATGCATCATTTTTGCCTGCAAACAAAAAAAATCTTTTAATAATGAGCTGCAATAATTTTTTGGAAAATGGTTTTAAAATGTACAAACATTTATTAGACACACGAACTCAAACTTGGTAGATTATCAAGTTACATTAAACTGGTTTCAGCTCAGATAAAGCAGCTAGTATACATGAACAATGGGATCTCTAAAATTGTAGTATTTCCTGTCAAGGCTTGATTAGGATACAGCGCCATCCTACATTGCCACAGCCATGTGGTGTTATTGTACTCTATGTGCTGTGCTGTGATTGGGCATTGCTTTGTGTTTTCCAGATACAACTACCAAGCACAACAATGCATTTTGCAGCAAATGCCATGACTCAAAGCCATTGTTCAAGTGCAGCAAAGTCAAAATATACCTAACATGACCCAATGCAGCATTTTATTAAGGTCAATTATTTTTCCAATACAGTGTAAAAAAACTGAAAGCCACTACAACAATCTGAATGAAACCCACAAAACTTTCTAGGAAGTGTGGCAAAAAAACTCCTAAACTAACTAGGTTACATCACTATATCTTCTGGCAATTGTATTTTTATTCCAACGTTTCTATGTCCTATACAGGTTGCCTTCTGAATGCATGGAGTGTTATTTACCCGGAGGAAGGTGACCTGTATAGGATGTCAATACATTGGTATAAAAATACAATTGCCAGAAGAGATTTATAAAGTTGATATTATGCCTAACAGCAACAGCTTATATATAGATTACACCACATTTTGTGCGACAGAAATTCTCAAAGGTTCGTTTTTTGTTGATTATATTCACCTTTTCAAACATGACCATAAATCTTTTACTTTTTTCACTGACCTGTGCAAATAGCATTCACAGCCTGTTCCTGAAGTGGGCTTCGAAATGTTTTGTGGCCAAATTTGGTTTGTAGAATAAGTTTGATTCCAGCCTTGTCATTACTAACTTTGGTGGGTAAAATCTTTTTCATCTTGCTTAAATTCCAAAGAAAATTGTAACCAACTTCACTACATTTGCAGCTTTGAAAGTTCTTAAACAGCTACAACCCACAATACAAACCTACCTCCACTGATAACAAAATATGGTGCTCATTTTTAACATGATTTTTTAAATTGAGCATGATAAACAATACATAAAAACATAAGTCACCTCCCGCTTAGCTTTTCCACTAATTTTTACTTTCAACTAAAATTCACGAAGCAGTTACAGTAAAATGTCTAAGACTACACTTATTTTGTTTTAAACGCTCACAAAAATATGCAAAATAAAGCTATATTTTTATATCTGCTGTCGTAAGCAATAAGTACACGAAAAATGTAAACCAATTTTTAACAAGATACAAGAACAAAGATATTTGGTTTAATTACATGCTCAACTGTAGCTATCGCAGTGGCAGTCAATTAAATTGCGTAGGCTTTAATTTTCACAAAGGCAAATCAAAGTTTCTGTTTAATTGTTATTAGAGCGGCCTGTTACTAAAAAACAATTATTCAAGCAAAACAAACTACATCGCAAATATTGTTTGCAACGAAAAACTGGTACATAGCTTAAAAACTGTAAAATGAAACTTTGTCGATTCTGTTGCCTGAAGTTCCGTCTTGAACACCGGGAAACCACCGAACATTTTCCCGGGTGAATCCAGAAATAGCTCTTGGGCACAAGCAGTGGATTATTAAATCCTGCAACTTGGGCCTACGGTAGTTGTGTTTTTTTAATTCTGAATTTTCTTATCTTTTTTCTGGTGGTCAAGCTGTAGTGTAGTGGTTGACACGAAAAAGGATTATACGTAATCTATAAACTTAGAAATAACTGTAATGCCGTTGCTTAAACATGAAGCAATTGTCATTTGAACGTAGCATATTTTTCTGAGGCATAAATTTGTTCGTGTTCGTGTGATGGGGTTTAAATCGCTACTTGCTACTTGAGTCAGAAAACGTATTTTCTAACCTGGTATTGCGGCCTCTCTATGATAAATTGGTAAAGCGCCAAAAATTAAAATAATTTGTCTTTCATTCTGCGTGGATAGATTTTCATTCTGCGTGGATAGAAGGGGTAAAAAGGGTTCTAGGGGGTTTATAGTTTTAAAGAGTTATGCCACTCTATAGAGAAACCTTGTTGATTATAACAATTCTCGATCATGGCACAACTTAAAACCTTTCTTAAACTGTCTTCTTTATGAGCAACACAAACTGCAATAACATATCTTCCATAAGAATCAATAAAAGCACAGAAAAATCAAACAGCTTGCGAATGACAATGACATGCGGAAGGCAACATTATTTGTAGCGCATCTATTTCCTTGTTCTACCCGCAAGGCAACATTACACTTCTTTACTTCGCACATAAATTTTAGTTTGTTTAACTTTGTTTAATGCAACGCCCTGGCCAGTATGTCATTTAATGTTTGTAGACCATAAAAATACGGACACACCATACAGCTACGATGTATCATACACAGAAATACTAGCGGCAAAGTCATATTTACGGCTTCAAAGCGGATGAAAGACTGCAAAATGTAGTTATCCCACGCCACGAAGCGGTGAGAATATGGTTGTCAGGAAACTATGTTTTTCTATATTTATTTTATACCCTGTAGACCAGGGGTTCTTAACCTTTTTCTTTCATTACCCACTTCCGCTACTTAATAAACCTATATTCCCCACATACTTTTAAAACTGACTGAAAAATCAAAATGAATCCTAGTGACCTGTGTGACATATCCCAAAGCACAATGGTATTTAACAAAAAGAACAATTTCAATGAGAAGAATAACATTAAAGAACGTTTACGTAGTTTCAAACAACGTCAATGCGATTTTTGTTATGTTAAGTTTTAAGACATATAACACATTGTGGTAACTGCTCATTACCTTTATCCACAAATGTGAATCCAAAATTCAGATAATCATCGTCATATTTTCGTTTAACTTTAGTCATAATGATCAACTAAATCTAGACTAGAGAATCTTTCTAGAAATCTATGCGGTGACAGGTGTCTGTGACGTAACAATGCAACGAGGATTGCGCCATCAGTAGAAATCGAGGCAAATCGTTACAAATTGTAAAACAGTGCACTAGGACTCGGTGTTTGTTAAAAAAAATTACTTTTGTGACTAACTAATCAGATTTACTTCCTTGGATATTCGAGTAAAACTTAAAACAATTTCCCACTTCCAGACCAGAAAGAATTTCCCACTGCATGGATATTCAGTAATTTCCCACTGGTGGGAAATTTCCCAGCGGTTAAGAACCAGTGGAGTACACATGAAACAACAAACCCAACTTCAAATTACCCACTTGAAATCCTCAAATTCCCCACTAGTGGGTAATTACCCACCGGTTAAGAACCACTGCTGTAGACGTATACCCTGTATTTTATGTTCTCTATGACAGCCTAAAAGTAAAAAAAAAACGATACAACATTAATTCTTCGTTGTTCCATTGGCTCAAAGAACAAAATAAAACACGTACAGTTACCGAAATGTTTGAACTATAAAGCATGTCGCTTCTTACGTCTATTTGGGTCGTTATTTTATCATTAAACTTATGGATAGATCCGTATATAGTGCTGTTGCAAAGCAAAACAGTGTTCCAAGGAAAATGCACAACTATTGAAAGTCAGCAACTGTGCATGGTTGATGTTTATATTTGTAATGATACTCCAAACGTTTAGATTAATTGAGGCTGGCTTTCGGAACGGAGATACGAACGAGATCGTTAACTTGTGTAAATCGATGGACTACATTTTCAGTGGCGCCGTAACTGCAGTCAAAAGTCGTTTGATTTCTTAAACTGTGACACTTTTCCGCTCCAGATATTTCTATACTTCGATATGCATTAATTATTCAACAACATAATGGTTTTCTGGGACTACAAGCGGAATGTATAAGTTACATCGAGAGATGATAGGGCATCCGTCGCAACATTATTGTTGCTATAAACATCGTCGATAACCACACAGTTCTGGCATACGTCTTCACAACGTCTACATTAATTTGATTTGTTTGCAAACATCCGTCAACTTGACAAATAGACGAAAACTGACGCCAACTAATGTTTTCTGGTTTATGCAAGGCTTGGTTGAATGGAATTGAAGTTTTTATATCGCAGAGTATGTTGTGTTTTCGTATAGCAACTGATGCGAAACCATTATTCTCTTTTGCTCAAGACGGTCTGTTTTTGTATTGGCCAAATACCTAACTAATGGGTAAAATCCTGGTGAATTTGTGATTTACTTGCTTCAGACCTAACTACATGCTTCAGAGCTATTTTGCCTAATAAACTATTTGTCTAATTTTAATCCCTTTAGTGTTGCCCTTTTAACACTGAAGAGGCTTTTATATGCGAAATATAGTTATTACCAATAAGATAGCCGACTGATTTAACCTGAAATTAACGTTTCCAAACTTCTGATAAAAGTTGCGCATAGCATAATATAATATAGACACGTGACCCGATAACCTATGTTTTTCTGGTGTTCTTGCTGCGTACGTATAACTGTCCAACAATGAAACTGTGATGATGAAAGGACTGCAAATAAATTTGACTTTGACTTGTTTGTTAAAACAGATGCCCATCCCGCACTGCACCTTCGATCTGACCGACAGCATGTGGCATCAGTCAATATATCAAATACTTAATCCACCCTTGGGACAAGCAGTTGGACTTGCCCGATACGCGTGGTGTGAAAGGATGGTAATTGGAATCGTTTGGCTGTGTCATGTCCGACCCGTGGCCCGCTCACGTCGCCATAACGTAATTTGCGGGAGAAGGGAAAGGATGTATATTCACACGAAGATGCGGAATCCGATTTTGTTGTTGATTTGCTTCGCGGCCTGCTACGCCAAGTGAGTTCTCTACTGTTTATCTTTTAACGATAAAAATGAAGTGCAATATATAAGCTGTTGCTGCCAGGTATAATATCAACATAATATGTTATAACAATTGCCAGAAGAGCTCTATATAGTCGTTCGGTGCAACATGTTTACTAAAACTTACTAACTAAGTCTTGCGGTAAGTTAATATTTAGATTATTGAGTTGCGTTAAATTTATTTTCTTCCGGTGTAATAAACCGTAGCAGCACAATTCCACTAACAACTTAACAAAGTCGGAAATAGCTGCGCAATGTTTGGACATTATTAAGCGCTATAATTAAGCAATGGGCGCAATTGTTGGATATATGATAAACGTTTGGTTATTTGTCCTACGCCTTGTGGTTTAATAAGAAACTGAAGATGCCAGTTAGGCAAAATAAATACTGATTCTGTTAGTTAGAATATATTTTCTATTGTCAGTTAAGCCCCGTGTTGGTCTAACGTAAACATTTTCGAGTAGGCTGGTGTTGATTTTAAAGTTTTAAAGTTGTTTTTCTTAAACAGCATTGGTTCCTTTTAATCTCATGTTTCTGAAAAAAATCAACGAAATGAAAATGGTGTTTTTGATCCAGCTGTGTCTAGACGCGTTCCTATACATAAAAAAAGTTTTCAAACAGTTTGTACCAAAGCGCTGTTCACGGTGTTTCAAAAATTAACATATGTCGTGACAAACACAATATTTGATGGGAAAATGAGAAATTTAATTGTATTGTGTGGGAAGTTTGTATCTCAGTACACGAACTTGTTGACTCAATTTCCCACGAGGATTTCAACACGCATCACAGTTAACTCTGTACATATTGCTCTGCCAACATACAATACTGTTGTGGTTATAATCAGTCGAACACCGATGTTAAACTCAGTGATTTTTATTCTTGCAGTCCTACGACTCTTCATTTAAATTAATTGTGCAACCTCGTAAAAATGAATGAGATTTTTTTTAAATTTCAAATCTCTATTTTTTGCTTCCTAAAGTGGATGTCTTTTAATTAAATTTACAATTCTAGTGAGTTCAAACATCATTTTTGGTTAGAAAACACAGACAATTAGGATTGTGTTAATAGCAAGAACTTTATAGTAATAAATAACAACTTCGTTGCTTCGTAATTGATTGTTTTTGTTTTTACATTCAGTGCATACAGATATTCCAGCGACAAGGCACCTACCAGCCATCGACCTTCATCCAACTTTCAAGGTCGTTGGAGACAACCGACGTCATTGATGGGTGACGGAGCTGGTGACGTTGATGACTTCTACCGCCAATACGAAGTACGTGCTGCTTAATTATACCCAAGAGATCGTCACATCTGATCTGGTTAATTCAATGTACTGGATAAACGTCTTAGCAGCTGTAGAGTAAAAACACGCTTGTCATGAAATAATTTCAAAGCAGGAGAAAAGATTTAGCTACTTTAGGCAAGATAATGTTAAATTAATTATCTCAACAAATGTCTATGATTTTTAAAAGAAAATATTACAGTCGTTATACGGGTAAGGGGGGTGCAGTGGTGGGATTAAATTTTTTGTCAGCCGGTTCCATCACAAGAGTCATATTTTTCAGCCGGTTCTGTTACAAAAAGTCCATTGACAGAAACCAGTAACGCTAACCGGTTCGCTGATTTCATAAAACTTCGTGAGACGGTTCTATAGAACCGGTGCGAACCGGCTGAATCCCACCACTGGGTATACAGAACATTTGCTTGTCGCTAATCCTTAATCGCACGCGGTAATTCTTTGAAGTTTGGGCCCCCTCTAGTTACCCTTAAAACCCGTGGCCCCCATCACACCAATACAAATGTAAAGTTCTGTGCATCACGAAGACAAAATAACGGAATTCTCAAAGGAAAATAGCTTACTCAACGCTCGAATGTTATCATTTTGAACGGAAATCATTTTGACCATTTGGGGGTGCTGAAATTCGCACGTATATCTTTTGCTGTTGTATATTGGTGGTTGTGGGCAGTGGTCCGGCGCGCCTGACCCATATACAGACATAAAAAACCCCGGGAGTGTCCTGGATTCGAACCCAGTGAAAAAAATAATATTGGTGGTTGTTATCATACATGGCCTACAGTGCTTTCCTAAAAAAACACCTTTTCGCCGAGAAGCGATAAAGCCTGATGAAGCATGGGCGCCGGCAGAAAATTTTGCAAGAGGGGGCAAATCAAGAATTTGTTACATATGAAGCCATAAATCGTGTACTTCACAATTGAGTTGCCTAAAAGTTAAAGCATTAAACGATGTCACAAATCCCCGCGCTGCCAATTTAATTAGGTTTGCTGCAAAATATGTTAAATTGAGGTACACTGAAATTCCAAGGGGGGGCAAGTGCCCCCTCTTGCCCCTACGTGGCGGCGCCTATGTGATGAAGCCGACCTGTTTTGGACGTCGATACGTCGGTATAAAATACAATTGCCACAAGAGCTTCATAAAGTTGATGTAAAAACGTTTTTCGCTCATTTACTTCCTGTGAAATTAAGTTCGTTTCACTTTAGGGCGACGTTGAGCCCACAGTAACAGGTTCCGGCAACAAACCAGTCCTGAAGACAGAAGAGGCCAAAGCCACATATTTCCTTGACAACCTTTTCAACGGCTACGACCAACGAATTCGCCCCCACCATAAAAGTAAGGTTTCGTAAACTCAGCTGCGACTCGTGCTGCGAAATCATGTCTTTTATTTGGAGTTAAGTACTTTTAAAGCGCTCTTGAGATATTCAAGATTGTTTGGAAACGCTGTCGTCCAAACCGATTCGAGATAGAATGTGGATTTTTACGCATAATCACGCCTAATATTGCGGGCATTTGATGAACATTTTACTTATCGTATAAATATTCCAACAAATATTACCCTGGGGCGTTTTGTTAGCGTTTTATTACATAGTCTGTTATATTACTCAACGTGATGAAATGTATTAAAACTGGGTGTAACAACACTTATGAAGGTCGCCGAGTCAATGTTACAATCAATATATACGTCAACACCATGTACGGCGTACAACTCTCAACGATGGTAAGAATCGTCACTTATACGTAGCCGCCAAAGTACAACACACCAACTAATAAAATTTAACCCTTCCATCGCATTGCTTATGCATGTCACCGTAAATTTACTTTTATTTTACTCCTAATTTATTTGCCTCACATATTTTATTTTTGCATGACTTTTTCTTTCTGCATTTTGCCTCTGACGTTGTTTGCACGTGCGTCTGACGTCATCAGAACGCCCTGTAAACGTCACAGTTAGCATTTACGTCAACAGTTTTGGATCAATTGCGGAAACGACAATGGTGAGTCCAGTAGCGGATACATTATGGCGCCTAATAACGTAAGATTTTAAACATAACCCGTCTAAAAGACCCACATTCCCAATTTTAAATTTAAAAGCTGCCTTTGTTTCCCTACATCAGTGGTTCCCAACAGGGGAGAAATTCCTTGTAAGTGAGGAATTTTAAAACTGCAGGGAGAAATTCACTTTAATATGTACATGGTTCGTAAATAGACACTTTAGCTCTGGGAATATAACCTGTAAAGTCAGTAAAAGACCCAATTTTAAATGATCATTTTATGGTTTACCATCCACTATGTATATTGGGGAGGAATGAAAATGTTTTAAATTTTTAAGTGGCGAATTCGACGAAAAAGGTTGTGAGCCACGGCTCTGCATGATTTTTTTAACCTATAATGAAAATCTACCGAAAAATGAATTTTGTTACTTTGTACCAAATACGGCACACAATTCGGAACCAAAACACCTTAACGAAGCGAAGTCATTAAAATTTTATCCCCTCTGCATTAAATTTCTGCGTAACCGGATGACAGTTGTATCGGGTAACTCCCTATACCGCGACAGGATTACCGTCTTAATATCTTTCTACGATGTCGATGGAACGACCCGCGTCTTGCGTTCGTGGATTATGAGGAAGAGGCGATTGCCCTGCATCCTTCTATGTTGGAGGAAATATGGAGACCTGATATATTCTTCGCCAACGAGAAACACGCCAACTTTCACAAGGTGAATTTGATTGGTTGTGCGCTTGTGTGAGAGTTTAATCTAAAGGGAAAACGATTTTGGGGGTCAGCACAGAAAATAATCTTAAAGCAAAAACTTGTTTGCATGAAACAAGCACATCACATTTGATTGAAAAAGTTGGTGTTTAAGATTCCAAAACATTACTTTTATGAAGTTTTCAACCAGGGCTACTCAAACTTTCTTGCTCTGCGACCCCAATTTAAAACAGAAATTTCTACGCGACCCCTTGATGGGTATGATGTAAAAAATACTTATATTTGATATATATAGCATCTAATGGCGTTTAAAAAGCCTAAATTAATTTCTAACTTGATACACAGATTGACAGTCTTAGTTTTTATGACGTCATAATCAATATTGTGACGTTTATGGCATCTGCTTTTTCGCATTGTTTGCACACAATAGGCATAAAAAAGATCTGGCGCATATGGCTACTAGGCTGGTAATACTTTTTAAGTTCCACAAAATGTGTTTAGAGCAGTTTGAACACACGGGAAAACAATAAATGTTTAAACAATAAATGTACGCACGTATACCATTTATTGTGACTGACATAATAACCCATAATGTTTCGCGACCCCAATATTATATTACGCGACCCCAATTGGGGTCGCGACCCACAGTTTGAGAAGCCCTGTTGTAAACAACCTTTAATCGTCCGGTAATTGTATTTTTATCATCCCGCGTTTTGACATCGTATTCGTTTTGACATCATAGTCTTCATTGCATTTTATGAATTATGCCTGGCAAAAACACTATATTTATTAGGTCCTGTTTGCAACAAATTGCATTTACTATTGGAACACTTTCCCAACAGATATGTCTTTCTATCTAAAAGTTTATCAATTGTTTACCTTTGCAGGTGACGACTGAAAACAAGCTTCTTCGGGTTTACAAGAACGGCGACATTTATTCGAGTATCCGGTTGACTCTGACCCTCGCTTGTGCGATGCACTTGCAAAACTTTCCTATGGACATTCAAACCTGCAAGATGCAATTAGAAAGTTGTGAGTGATATGCTGAAGTAGTAACAGCAATGCGCTATATAAGCTTTAAACGCTTCAGGGTTGATCCCAGTTACAAAATTATGTTCATCTTAACTAATACTACAGTATTCGATCTGGCGATCCTCTACTACGAAGCTGACATGTGCAGCATACGAGGCATGCAATGGTGCTTGTGATTCAACTTTCGGTGGATTCTCCACTGAGCCTGTGTAGCTCAGTTGGTAGAACGCGAGTACTGGAAAGACTCCTGTCGTGGGTTCGAATCCTACCGCAGGCTAGATTTGTGTAGCTAATGCTGTTCCGTTTAGAAGTGCTTGGTGGTTGGCTGGTTCGGTATGGCGCCTTCAATGGGCCTGGCGTTCTGTGATTTAGAAGGGCTTTAATTATCAATAGATCTATTTCGTATTTAAAAACGAGTCTTATACTGTTTCTGTGATAGCCATGTTTTATTCCTCTTCAAACATAATTTTTGGTTTAGTTAAACTATTATGTTTTACACAAAACTTAAACCGATGGTAACATTCATTGATAAGTTTCTCTGTAACAACGTTGATAAAATTATAAAACACATTCAATGCGTTCGGGTTAAAAGTCGGAATCCATATTTTCTCGCCATTTAGGTGGTCGCCTTGTTAGTTGCGGTCTATTTGCAAGCTTAATTACCGACGTGGGTCACTCCTCGTTAACGATTCTCTTGATGTTTTCCAATAAATCGATTCTTGCCCTTCGTTTTCAATGTAGCAATTAATTAACCTGGAAAATTAGCCACAATTGGTAAAGCTCATTTTGCTTTACCATCTTCAATCAATTTTTATATTTTAGGCCTACACTGGAAAACACAAAAAAGTGCTAACAAAATGCCGAAAATTATACACTGCAAAATTCTTTTTGTTTTAGGATTTTTTCTATATTGGCAGCAGTATCTTATAATTTACCTTAATTAAGTTAATAAAATATGCAAGTAATTTGGTAGATTTATGCAAGTAATTTGGTAGATTTTATGCATATTACTTTAAACGTCTTTAATTTTAAACAACTAAATGTGTGTTCAAATCTTCACATTACAGTTGGCTACGATATGAGGGACCTTGCCTTCCAGTGGAAGAACGACGGAGTCGCGGTGCAAATGCCGGAAAGTTTAACTCTGCCACAATTCAAAATACTCGGATACAAACTCCAGTCGAGTCCCAAGGTTTATCAGACAGGTGAACGAAGCAATAAGTGAAAGTGTTAGAAATTGTTTCCAGTCTGTGTCTTGCCATATGGGAATGCTTGGTGACCGGCTTGGTTCGGTATAACGCCTTCAGTGGGCCTGGCGATCTGTGATTTATATGCGTGTGCCGTGATCACTGGTCTGCATGGACACTTCAGGGGTGATCCAAATATAAATGTGTTCATCTTTGCTGTAAGAAATTATTTCATACTGAAAGCGATTCCTGAATTCGGAGAGACAAAACCAATAAACAGCTTTTGTTGAAAACATGGGAATGTATATTGTTAAACAGTTAATTTTTTAACTTAAACCAGGAGACGGCAACATTTTTTGCACTATGGACCGCTTTAAAACTTAAATTTTATCGCAGACCGGGCTTAAAAAGCAACAAATGTTCAACAACGAATATAAGCTCATAAGTTATAGAAACTTTGATTTAATGAAAAAGAAACGGCCTGGTAACGAACTCCTTACGGACCGGCACGTGGCCGCGAAACGGTGGTTGTTGGCCGCTGACCTATATAAGAAACACAGTAGTTTTGCACCTGAGGGGACTTTTTCTTATTGATGTATTTTAAAACCTTAAGAGGGAAATAAAACTTTCGCTTTTAAATAAAATTTTACAGTCCGTGTAAGGTTCCGCCCTTCCATCTTTGTTTAATTTAGTTTTGACCATCTATTACTTGGGAAAACATAGTACGCGATTTTGGGATCCTAATGCAGAAAAATAGGTTTTAATTTAACAAAGTAATAAAGATTTGTGGCCTAAACTTTCTTTCTGGCAATACTATTCTGGTCGATACTACAATGAAACATCAACCGGGCTCACATGTTTGTGGGGTTACATCATTATTTATGCAGTAGATTATCCATGCTTATCCATTTATTTCAAAGAAAATTAAATAATCTTTCTCCTGAGATCATAAAGTCCCATTTAGGTGGACACAAAGGAATTGTAAGCCTATCGATCTAAGTTAATTGTACATTACGTCATTTACTGTGTTGTTTTTACAAAGTTCAATTTAGGAAATGCAAACATTTTTTTTAGCACGGAAATTTAGGCTGCATCGCAAATATTTTAGGTTTAGCAAGAACTAACTTGTTTTAAAAACTTAAAAAATTGCCTTTTTAACCTTCTTTGTTTCTGACTGATAGGGTTCCACTAATATTAATAGTGCATACAGTTCTGCATAAAATTCAATTTGCTGATATTTTTCTTATTCTTTTATTTTTTTATTTAATTTATTTCCAGGTTCATTTACTTGCATTGAAGTGATATTTATCTTGAAGCGTGAAATGGGATATTATCTCATCCAGACTTACGTTCCCTCAACTTTGATTGTCATCCTCTCGTGGGTTTCATTCTGGATCAACATGGACGCCGCTCCTGCAAGAACCGCGCTCGGAATCACAACAGTGCTCACTATGACGACACAAAGCTCAGGAGCGCGCGCATCTTTACCAAAGGTTCGAATAATATCCCAGTTTGTGAGACTGATTCAGAACCCTTACATCACTTTCGAGAAAAATTTTTTTTTTTTTGAAACACTTTATTAGTCTTACTCTTGGCTTAAAATAACGGATATGCCTCGTTCAGCTGCAGACAGCACACTGTTTTCGACCGAAAATCGGGGCAGCTGGTGACAAGACATAGGCTGTATTTGGCTTGTGTGGCCATCCAACGGCACTCCAGTTTGTTGGGAGTAACAGGGTAAAAAGCCATACCTCGCCTAGTCTGTGCGATGCCGCAACTAGGCATTCACTATACAGAGGAAACTGACTCACGATGACCAAACAACTGTTTGGGAACCAAAGTGAAGTCGTCGCAGTGTCACAGTATCTGATAATGGGTCAAAAACAGTGTGCACTATCCGCAGCTTATCATCCATTGGCTTGATCATTTTACATGTCTTGTTAAGTTTTGTCAAAACTAAAAACAAAAATTTTTTGGCAGGTTTCCTACGTAAAAGCTATTGATGTGTGGATGGCGGTTTGTCTACTTTTCGTCTTCGCCGCTTTGCTGGAATTCGCAGTTGTTAACTTTCTATCTCGGCAACAGAAGCAGCTACTGAAGATAAACAGGAGCTGGTTGGCCAAACAAACGGTAACGTCATAGTTTTAACATACACGTCACATAACACGTCATTAGCTCTTATGTAGCCAAGATGGCCGAGTGATTAGCCGAACCGCCTCGTGTTCACAAGGTAGTGGATTCTAATCCTGTCTCGGTCGCTTGTGTTTCCCTGAGCAGCAAGCTTAAGCGACATTGATCCGACCCAGTAGTAGCTAAATAAAAATCACCAACTGTTCAAACTTAAAACAAGATTCAACGGACTTGCAAAAACAATCAGTTTTACGGAGGATATTAATGTGAGCATAATGCAGTCAGGCGTTGCCTACCCACTGAGAATAAAAATGAAACAAGCATGCAAACAAAGCTCTGAGAAACTCGTATCAGAAATAAAAGAACATTAAAAATGGCAACTAAGAACTAAGGTAACAAGGAAATGGTTATGGTATTGACATAACCCTACTAAAACCACCATACTAGACATGCAGGCCTACTACCCACTGTACTATAACCTTGTTGAGTGTACAATCGCCAATAAATAGACTTGCAGTATGTACTGCTAATCTGATTTGATTTTCACACAGCAATTTCTGGGAAGAACTTCGGTCACCAACCAAGTAAATGCGTCTCCGGTGCCAGAAACAATGGTAGATGAGGATGACCTAAGATATCGTGTCATCGGGCAACCTCCGTTACAGGTAAACCATCTGTTCGAGCACAACGCTTAAAGCTTACTAATCCTAGTAATTTCGCACAGAGCACAGAAACAACAAGCAAAAAGAAGAACATGTCGGATAGCTACAAAGGAAAAGCTCAAGCCATCGACGCAATTTCGAGAATCATATTTCCTTCTGTTTTCATTATCTTCAATCTTTTCTACTGGATTCGTTACAAGGTAGGTTTCTTTGGGGCATCGTATAGATCTGTAAATTTGTCTTCGTTGAATTGGTTTCACAGGTTAACCTTATATTACAACATTTTTCAACAGATTCAAAACAACGCGGAAGAAGAATTTTTAGACGGCGCTATTCGACTTTAATTGCGTTTCATCGCCCCATCATACGACTGCGCCTCGAACATTTCTATTGGCCGTTTTTTCGCATTTTGCGTATCTGCCATCTTTGCAGCAAAACCGGATCAAATTTGTTATTTCACAGCACATGAGTGAATATAATCCAATCGGATCAAAGTTGCAACATTAGAATATTTTTGAGTTCGCAAGTTTGCAGCTTTAATAAAAAACAATACATCAAAGCGTGTTGCATAGATATCATAATACAAAAAATCAACTTGAGACTGTCAAAATGTTTGATTTCTATTGAGATACATGTGTAATTGTGACGTCATGTGTTTGCTAAAACAACAAAACGGGTTGCAGCAAATTTTCTCTTTCTCAAGTCTTCGTTTGCAGTTTCAGGATTGCAATTTCTGTAGGTTACGCGACAAAACAAGTACATTTAAAAAGATACTTGATAAAATAGTTATTTTATGTCACGAAGATTGAAACAATTCTCATACAAAACAAAAGACAGTGGATATTATGTTTGAGAAGTTTTTGCGGTTTGTCGTCTAAATATAAGTGTTGTTTCGTTCGTAAAGAATTGCATATATTACCATAGTTTTCATTTGACAGAAGTGTCTCCTAATAAATTGTAAAAAAATACATAAAAACAAAATGATGAACCCTGGCATGGAATTGGATCTGGGTTGGGTGCAGAAAACAACAATCAATCTTCCGGCTGTTGAACGGAGAGCTGCTACTCTGAGAACAAGACGAACTGTAAAGAAATCATGGCAAGCTGCATGGTTACTCAGAGCAGTGACTTGCATAGATCTGACGACATTATCTGGTGATGACACAAGTAGCAATGTTTCAAGACTGTGTTACAAGGCTAAGCATCCAATTAGAGAGGACTTGTTAAAAGGTAAATTGTATTTTGTCATCTTTGCACCAAGTGTATATACCATTTATAACAAGACTTTAATGCAACTGAATTACTTTCTTTAAATTTGGGCTATTAGTTATATTAATGTTTAAAATCCATGCTGTAGAGAGAGGGATTAGAACCCACAACCTTGAAACCAAATGGCAAGTATACTATCTGAATTGTCAGTGAGGTTTGGTGAGTGCCGGCTGTGCTTCTATGGTACGGACGTAAGTCCTACAGGGCTAAGGCAAGTACAGTTTAAATAAACCAATATGCCAGGCCTGTTGAAGGCCTCATACTGAATCAAGTTGGTCTCCCGAACATTCCTGTATGGCAGTGGTTCTTAACCTTTTTCCTTACTGCACCCCTTTTAAATCACCAACCAATTTTCGCACCCCCTGGATTTTTGTACTTATATAGAATAGACCTAACCAACCTTAATGATTCAGCATCCCTGCACCCCCTCTCGCACCCCTTGGGTGTGCGCGCAACTGTGGTTAAGAACACCTGGTATATGGCAAGGCCAGAAAAATCTAGCCTGTGGTGAGATTCGAGCCCACGACAGAGTCTTTCTGGAACTTGCGCTCTACACTGCACCGACTTAATGGTGAACCCACCAAAAGTTGAATCACATGCACCATTTCCTGCCTTGTATGCTGCATATGTCTGCTTCGTAGTAGGGAGAATTCAAATAACTTTTACTTAAAGACATTATGTTTAGTGCCTTGACCCTTCCACTGATTTCTTGACATTTGCTTTTCAGCTATGGGTATGGAAGATGCTGGTATCGAAGTCGGTGCTGTGTGTGTTTACTCTTCTCGTGTTCCAGAAGCAATTAAGTACCTGAAACAAGCTGGTGGAAGTTCCATCCCAGTTGCTTCTGTGGCTACTGGTTTTCCTGCGGGGCAGACTCCACTGGAAACCAGGGTAGAAGAAATCAGAAGGGCAATTAAGATGGGAGCCAGAGAGATCGATATTGTAATCTCAAGAACAAAGGCTTTGCAAGGAGACTGGCAGGGAGTATATGATGAAATAAAGGTCTGCAAAGAAGCTTGTGGTGCCGATGTGCACATGAAAACAATTCTTGGCACCGGAGACTTGGGAACTCTTACCAATGTTTACAAAGCGAGCTTGGTTGCAATGATGGCTGGTTCTGATTTTATCAAGACTTCAACTGGTAAAGAAGGAGTCAATGCCACATTGCCAGTTGGTTTGGTGATGGTGAGAGCTATAAGGGATTATTATCACAAAACCGGTGTCAAGGTTGGGTTTAAGCCTGCAGGGGGAATTAGAAGTGCAAAAGATTCTTGTACTTGGCTTGCATTGATGAAGGAAGAGCTTGGTGATGAATGGATGAAAAATGATCTTTTCAGGATTGGTGCATCTTCTCTCCTCACTGATATTGAAAGACAGCTTTATCATTTTGTTTATGGAAGATATGCAGCTGCTCACCAATTACCACTTGCCTAGTTATGTAACATATTTTGCCACAATCATGTTCACAAATGTATTTCACAATATTAGTTCCATGATCATAGAAGTGTGTTAAAGACTTATGGTGTGTTTGGTTCATTGCAAAGTCGTTTGGTGTAAAAGAGATTGGGTGTATTATGGTGCTTTAGCAACCAAAAGGATGGTGATATAAGATTTACTGATATGTGTATGTATTTTTAATTAATCACCTTTGTATTTTCACGCAGGAGTAATTAAACAACATGAATGTTGACACTGTGTATCTGGATAAAGAGCTTGTGAATAATGGAAGCATGTACAGCTATGCCACACAAACTGTGCTGCTTGTGGCTGCCTACTGTGATGAAGTTGATTTGGATTTATGCTTGGTCACACAAGAATCAGAAGATAAACCAAAGATAACTCATGGCTTTAAGGAGCCAGAGAAATGTTTTAGCAATGTTACAAGCAAATCCATAGATGAAATTCCAAAACAAGTTGCAGACTGTCATCTTCCAGTTATCCTCATGCACAACCAGACATATGTGGTGTCTGGTTTGTGTCATGTTATCAGACAAATCATTAAATTGGCTTGTAAAAAGCAGGATCCATCTCTAAAGACCCTATTGGGTCACAAACAATGCTGCCTAAAAGCTTCTTCCGAAGTGAGCTCAAGAACGAAGTTGTGTGAAGTGACTGCTCCACATGTTGTTGACAAATGGATGGAACTTAACTCTGCAAGTCATGCTCACAAACTTCCAGCAGCAATTATAGAGTTGGAATCAATTTTAAAGCGCCCTGTTGTGATCCACAACATGGACAAATGTCAACGAGTCGTACTTGAGCGAATTAACAAGCATGGGAGCGAGACACAAGGGGAGCCACCTGCAAAAGTTATTAAACACTCATCGGGGAAAAAAGTTGTTAAAACACAAGACCTGCCACCACTACAACACACTTTTATTGAAGGCGTTGACTTTGCACTTTCAGACTTGGCTCTGCTGCCTTTAGTGCACAATTTTTTATACTTTTATTTAAAAATTACTGATGATTTACTGGAACATGTTCCATTGACAATAAAGTGGTATCACCGACTACAAAGTATACCCAAACTTTCAACTGCTTTGAGGTCATGCAATGTTGACTTTGTTAGTGTGAAGGAATCGTTTAATGGCAAAACTCCGGTATTTGAAGATGGTAAATGCCAAGTCCTTGAGCTGGGTGAAAAGCAACAAGTGCAGCCAAATAAGCAAGTATTGTTTTTCCACAGAATATTTGTTTAATTTGTATTTATTTATAATCAACTTTTATAAGTAGAAAAGCTTTGGAGAAAACCCTAAGAAGAGATTTACCAGTGATTATTGAAAAACTGAACCAACATGTTGATGCAAAATTCAAAGAATTAAACTCAACAGAGATTAAAATAGATTGGGATTTGATTCCAAAAGATGTTCATCCAACAATGGTTAGATTTTACAACCATTTTTTTACCAGGTAGATTACAGAACACAAAATTTAATTGTTTTTTTAGGGTGAACTTTCCACAGCAAGAGCGCAACGAAAATGCCACCAAATGGAAAATATCATTCACGCTGCCAAACAAATATGCAAAAATGGGGATGTTATAGTTGACTTTTGCTGTGGTGGTGTAAGTAGAAATTGCTGATCGTAACGTCTGACAATGATCATGGAAAACCACTTCACAGGGTCATGTTGGAATTTTACTCTCACACTTCTTTCCAAAATGTCAAATAATATTGATTGAAAACAAGGAGGAATCATTGGACCGTGCAAGAGCAAGAATAGAAAATCTCGGGGCCACCAACATTACAATCTACCAATGCAATTTGGAACATTACAGGTTACTGACAAAATAATTGCATTTATTTCTGTTGGTGTACGAAAGCAAAGCATACAAATTTATTGATATAGTATCAATTCCAAAACATTAGGTTTCACTAGCTAACTCAGCCTTTGATAAGTGCTTGAATTATTAAAACAAGGTAATTGGTACAATTTCTGCCAGTGCTTAGTCACGATTTAGCTCTTTATGACAATAAGCTTTTGTAAATCAGGAAAATATTTGCATTATTAATTTAATGTATTTTATTGCAGAGGTAAGTTTGATATTGGTGTTGCCCTCCATGCTTGCGGAGTAGCAACTGACATGGTGTTACACGAATGCATGAAACGCAAATCATCATTTGTCATCAGTCCATGTTGCTACGGAAGGATTGTGAACACAGACAAGATAACTTATCCACAAAGGTTTGTTATCACTTTATCTGGCAATAATTACTTTCTAGCAATAACTACTCTGATTTTTTTTTGCAGCAAGTTTTTTAAAAACATTCCAACGTCGTTTGATGAAATGTTAGTTCTTGGACGTGGCGGAGATCAGACATCATGGAATTTTGAGAACGGCAAAGCCAAGCAAGGTTTCAATGTTGTACTTGTTAGGGTGATGAACTAACTTTTAATGTGTAATGTCATAAGGAACAAGCTTTCAATTTTTCGCCTAGATTTATTGTCTTATATTCATTCATACAAAATGAAAGTCATTGTGTGAGGAAGACTAATTTCAACAAAGTTTACTTCTTTCAGGTAAACATTGCATGGCAATCGTGGATACCGACCGAATAAATGCAGCAAATGATCAAGGCTACAAAACCGAACTCTACTCCCTTCAACCACAAAGTTGTTCCCCGAAAAACAATCTTATTGTTGGTGTTTTTATTTCTTAACTATTGTGTCGATTTTAACTTGAAAAGAATACATGTTTAGCAAATACAATGGCAATATTTTGTTATTTGATGCGACAGTTTTTCAAGGTTTGGACTTTGCATATTCCCTTGCCTTCCACTTTGAATGGAACACCTTTGTAGCAGGCCACACATTTATCATTTGTTTTCAAGTCAGGTTGAACTTTTTCCCAAACTTTCTTCTTTGGATTAAGCATTGCATCAGGCTCACCTAAAAATGTGGAAGCTAAATTATTAAACACTAAGTAGCATACCATAGTACGCCAGGCCCATTGAAGGTATTGCACCAAATCAAGTCGGTCACCAAGCATTCACCATATGGCAAGGCATAGGCTACAAAAATCTAGTCTGTTGTGGGAGAGTCTTTCCGGGACTCGCGCTCTACCAACTGAGCTACACAGTGGTAAGCCCGTCAAATCACAGTTTGGATTTATATATTAACGTAGTGGCATAAGCTGAAAACTTAAAATACGACAAAAATTCAACTTGCCTGGATAGCCATCAAAACTGATTTTATCCCCCGGTACGGAACCAGCAGGTGGGTCAATGATTTCTATGTTTTCAACGTTATCAGCACACATTACCATAGCCTGTGATAGTACTCCCCTCATTTTGGCTGGTTTAAGGTTACACATAAGCACAACCATTCTGTCTTGCATCTGGAAAGAAAAGGAGCTGAATTGAAATGTATGTTACAAATTGGTTTCTACATATGTTATGAAAGTACACATGTTTGATGTAGCATATCACTAATCAACAAACTTGTTTAGCTGAAAAGATTCTATAATATTGCAGCAGCAAACATACACACTTGGGAGTATCATGGTTTGGTTTAACCCTGCAAAGTAGAACCTAAAAAATATTTCTGCTTTGGACCTGTTTTTACAACAGACATTCTAATATTCATATGATTCGAAGTTAGAATCTTTCTTTTCAAATTCTATTTTCTGTGAGTAATTCCCTACATAACGAAAGTGTTTCAGTTAAACAGGCTGTTATTTATTTGCTTGCACACAACCAAAGCTTTTTACCTGATCAATTGGAATATGCTTAACCACACCGGTGACAACAGATCTCAAACTTTCCTCTCCAACGTCAATCTCTTCCATGTAAAGACTCTCAGCATCAGGGTGATGTTTTACTGTGACGATTTTTGCCACTCGCATATCCAACCTCGACACATCCACCGGTTTCTGTTCATTTGTTTTCGGTGCTGCTTTTTTAGGCTTTTCATCTGCACAAAAATTGTTTGTTTTAGCAGTGTAGGTAACACCGTTTTAATATACAAACATTTAATATAACACCAGGTCAATAGCAGTATCTTACGTTCTGCAGAAGTTTGTCAGTTCACATTATAATATATTTGTCAGTTGACTAAAATAGGATATATACAGCATACACAACATACCTTGTTTAGCCTTTGATTTTTTAGTTTCTTTTTTAGGAGCTTCAGCTTTCACTGTTTCAGGTTTGGCTTTCGGTGGTTTCTCTTCCCTTTGAACAGTTGGCTGTGCAGATTTATTCGGCATTTTCACCTAAAAACAAATGCTGTTTAACTTTCTGAAACAATACAATCAAACTCACTTCATTTTGTCCAATGCATGTTACAACGCAGGTATGACAACTATTTGTTACCTGTTGAATACCATTGACAGTTTCCATGGCTATCAGCTGGGTCTTGAGATTAGCAACTTTTTGTTTGAGAGATTCATTTTCGGATCGAAGCCGCCTCTCTTTTTCCTTTATTGCAGATGAAACTAAAAATGTGTTATGTTTGGTAATATCATATTACAAATTTACCAACTTGTTGCTTCACAAAACCAGAAGAAATAGTGAAAAAATTGTCTCAGAACTTAACTATTACGTCAACATAAATATATTTACCGGCTTGTTCTTTTATTTTCTGCAAATGCTGCCGCAACACAACTAACTTTTCTTCAGCCAGATTAGAGCGACGTAGAAAAGCCGATAGCGTGTATTCTTGTGACATTTTTGTCAGAAGTCGAAACATAAGAGAGATAACAGAATAATAATTTACCTGAACCACTATTGGCAATGTACGATTCTCCACGAAATCGCACGTTTGTGTGCACGTTGCTGGGTATTTCCCCTATTCTGAGTGGATGAGCCTTAATTAAACCTGAAATTTCGGTGTTATTTCTCTGGGGCCCTATGATAATTTTGCTGACATGAGTGTGTAGCAAACTGATATTGCAAATGCCTTTTTTATAAGGATGGAGGCTGAACTGTTACACATAATACAATGTACGGACATGTCACGTAGGGTTACCATATTGGAGTGGAACAAATTCTTGACACCTTTCACCAAAACAAACTGGTACCATATATCGTTTCATACCACCATGCATCAAAAACTGGTAACAGTAAAAGCCAAACCGCTTCAAACATCTTTGTTCGCCTAAATAGGAAAGAAACAAACCACTTGGTTTTGAGTTTGATGGTGGGACATTTATTTCAGTCCGATACACATTCTATTTATTTAATCATAGAGTCAGATTTACGGAGTGTTCCAATTGTCTACCTAAGGATCAGTACATCAGCAACTACGAAAACTTGCAGTCCACTAGATGCTAAAATTCAGGACATTAGAAGTGTATTTGAAAATTGTTACAGGAACAGAGTTAACGCCTGAGCTGGTAACACCTGATAACCCTACATTAACATGCAGTGGTTACATGTAAATACTGTATATTGTCTGTCGGCTCTGCTCCAGTTTTGACTACCCCTTTTTATCAACAATAGCGAAAAGCCCTGCTCAATTTTACACAAAGTACTCTGTCTGCAGAGAAAACTGATTTCTAGAACATTTCAAGTGACAGACTAAGCTTTAATCTACGCAAGCAATAATGTTCTTGTCACAAAACAAGTTTATTTGCAGCAGTTTGATGAGAGAAGAACTAGAACTGGATCATTTGTCCCTAAAAGCAAAAAAATATTGATGAAGCAATTGTAAATAAAGATAATTTAAATGGGTCTATTTAAAAAATATATTACCTTTCTCTTTTTGTCTCCACCCAACTCAAAGTGCTTGCAACGCTTGATGGGAAGTTGCTTTCTTGATTTGCAAACAGTGCATTCCATCCTCAATACAATCTTCTTGGTGGTTTTGGCCTAAAACAAATATATTTGAAATTAAACATTTCTTGGGCTTTGATAATAATGTATTATAATGGAAAAGTGGTGTAACATTTCTTTTTATGTGATACAAATTATCTTGTTTGGGTTGTGTGCGGGTGATTTTGGGATATCAGCGGACTGAGCAAGTAGTAATCAGAAACATGTATAATGCATCTGCATTACTCCCTAAATAAGAGTTTGTTTTGATGCAAAAATCACCACATGATTGTCTTGAATAATGTATATTGCTTTTGGCGAAACAAAAACTTCGGTCAAATTGTATGACATATTTTACAAGATGCTATTAATTTGTTATTTATATCACATCTGTTTAGCCAAAACTATTGTAAAGTTTTGGGACAAACTGTGATACATCTACATTGTAACATTTGTTTCCACAACATGATATATCATAATACAAGCTACATTACATATATATATACAATATGATCATACTTAATTTTACAAACAAATACAAATACCAATTCTGTAAATTGCATTGATCATTGGAAAGTTTTTTTTACGCACCAAGCCGGTTTATGAAATAAACATACAGTATTTAAACAAATGGCCATAGATACCTTATGCAATTTGAACATAAACATTATTTTATGTAAGTATTAGCTTAGATGCTTTTTTCCAAGCAGTTTAAAACATTTTTATTTTGGGTGCACCTATAATATACAGGATTGCTTGGTGCATTATTATCATCACTTTGCGCACTGTTATATCGCTTGGTGCACCATAATGCCACTTCATGCATCACTAGGTAAAGTGCACCTAGCACTATCCAGGTGCACTAAGGTGTACTAAGTGATATTTAAGTGCACCTAGCGATATTAAAGTGCATCAAGCGATCCTGTACATTTTAGATACACCATTTTATTTTCACATGATTCTAGTAGATGTATTAGGTCAGACAAGGGGCTCAAATCTTATTCAAGTGCATTTGAATACATGTTTTGTCACTACCTTGCTGTATTCGTATGATTTTTGCTTGTTTTTATAGTGTATAAATACAATTTGAATTGTTGTAAGTCTTTGCCTACCTAAAATTTTTGCGAATACAATTTGAATTGTTGCCGGACAAAACAATTCGTAAAATTGAATACATGACTTAATTTTTGCAATTCGAACCTGATTCAACCCCATCTCTGTTTTCGTATATAAAAAGAATAAGGTAAATATTATAGTTTTCCTTTAAATATATATCCAATTCTGAAAATGCAATAATTTTTACCTTTTTGTGGAAAACAGGTTTGGTTTGACCTCCATAACCTGACTGTTTTCTGTCATAACGCCGCTTTCCCTGGGCATACAGAGAGGCCTTGCCAGTCTTGTACTGAGTAACTTTGTGCAAAGTGTGGCGTTTGCAGTCCTTGTGTCCGCAATAGGTGCGGCGGGTCTTTGGGACGTTAACCTGTATCAAATACAAACCTTGTAAGTATTTCCATTGAAAAGCTTCTAGCTCTATTCACTTATGGTGAAATATATTGCTTGACTAAAAAAACTTCTTAATTGGTAAAAACTTTTTCCAATACTAGCCTAAAACCTTGGATTTAAGCAGATAAATTTTAGGAAAATATTCCTACCATCTCGCCTGATATTCCAATCCGAAAAGAACAAAAGTCCCCAACACGAGATTAAGGACGTCTCATATCATAGATATCATGTAACAGAACATTTTATCCGAAAGCAAACAATTCTTTTACAGCGTACAATTTATTACCTACAAACAATATTTCAAATTATTTTATTGTGTTTCAAACTATAACTTTAGCTATATTACGGACGGCGATAAACTACAATTTATAAAATCCATGGTGACAAAACGAAAATAAATTATTTCTTACACTTTTAATTCATGCGTAATTTGAGTATTTTATCACGCAAAAAAATATTTATTTTCTGAACTTGTTTGGTTTCTTTTCACTTTTGAAAACAAATTGACTTTGGGATACAAAATTGTTTCGTTGACCGACGTGTGGCTGTTTGTGACAATTTTTAGTTGACAAATCGTTCTGTGGATTTTGCTCGCCGGAGATTTGACCTTCTGAACTTCGAGCGTTGGTAAGAGATATTTCGTTTTTTAAAACTGTCTTCATTGTTTTGGTTAGTATATAAAGTTGTTGAAAGTATATTTTGTCGAATTATCCACAACGATTTTGGTCTGCAACTTAATACGCTACGTCTGCGATTCCTAAATTTGATTTGTAATTTTGCACGTATCGCAAATTTGTAATGTATTTGGGTCCGATTCTGAAACCACAATTTGTTTGTTATTTCAGGTTTCATTCATTTGTTTTGCCAAAATGTTTTCCAGACTCTTGGCGAACTCTGGTAAGTTGAATAACACATCATAACATCAACATGTGCATGTTGTACTAAACTTTGTTAGATGTATGGTGGGATTCAGTCTGTTGTATAGAACCGTTTCACGAATTTTTATGAGATCAGCAAACCGGTTAGCATTACTGGTTACTGTCAATGGACTTTTTGTAACAGAACCGGCAGAAAAATATGACTTGTGTGATAGATCTGACTGACAAAGAATTTTAATCCCACCACTGGTTAAATGCTATCTGTTTATTTTTGACTTTTTTGTTTTCTGCAGGTCGCAGGCTTATTTCTAAGAATTCACCACTTTGTTTGAGGGTCATAAATGCACAGCGATATTCCAATGCAGCAGTTGTAACTCAAGCAACAAACAAAGTTGCTGTCGCCAATGCATACCCGGTCAGTATAAAAACAAACTGTTTCATATCATATACTACAAAAAAATAAATGCATTATCAAAGCCACAAATCCGAATGCTAACCTGCCAAAAATAAACTGCATTTTATAGGCACAACTTAAAGACTGGGAAAACTTTAAAATGCCTGGTGCCCCCTATGATGGAATGGGGCCACTTCCTCCTTTAGAAGAGTTTGACCCCAAAATGGCTCGTCATTATGTTATTCCAGAAGATTGGTTTCAATTTCTTTACCCAAGGACGGGAACAACGGGTAAATATGTTGTTGCTGTATGGTACTATCTATTAAATGTACTGTTTAAAGTAAAGAAAACTTTCAGTTAGTTAAAAGCAGTGTCCCCAACTTACAAAAGACCTTAACACACTTGTACTTTAAATCACACCAAGCATTAGGTAAAAAGTGCTATCTTGAAGTTAAAAGATTTTAACAGTAATACAAGATGGCAAGTTGTGGAATCTTTGCCAACACTATTTCAAAACTTTTAAGTTCAAGCATTAGCATTTACCAAAACTTTTTTGCAGGCTTGTACACATTTTTTGCCACTGTCGGCACTATGCTTGTTTCCAAGGAGTTTTACATCATTACCCCGGACAGTTGGTACACTCTTACATTAATAGCTGTTTGTGTTACGATTGCTAAACTTGCTGGGCCATCAATAAGAAATTTTTTTGAAGAAGCTCGTACAGTAAGTTTGTTATTAAATCATTTATTTCCACAAACAAGTAGTGTATGTTGCTGTAATGTGGCATAATCAGTAATACTGATTGTTACTGGTTTTGTTGTTTTGAAGTATTTCAAAGTAAGTTTTGACCAAAAAATAAAAAAAAAACTTCTGTTTGTTCAAAACCGATGCACCTGTCCTGTGAGGTTAATCAATTTGTGACTTAAATATCAGTGGTTTGTATTTGGGACTCTCAGCTCTTTTTGTATTTATCTTTATGCGTCGTAATCATTTACTTATTTCCAACATGCCATTTATGTTAATCATTGCAACTATCAGCAAATTTGCAAATACTATCAAAATATCTATTTTTAGATGTTTTCCTTGTCAGTAAATACAAACTCAATTTTCACTAAAATTATTTTTGTTATGAAGGATTTATTTAAAGCTCTGGAGAATGTCAAAGCAGAAGACGTGGCAGGCCTTCAGGAGCTTGTGGATAATATTAAACTTGAACAGTGGAGAGCAGGGGCACAAAAGCTGATCAATGATGCCAAACAAGTATGGCTTATTCAAAAAGTTTATTTTTCAACTCCCTCAAATACTCATGAAAAATAAACTAAAATTTGCTATTCATTACAACATTTAGTGGGGTGGTACTAAATACCGCATGTGACCGAATGGTATTCCGCTTAGAATACTGCATGCGTGTGTGAAATATGAGAATAAGCCCCAACAATGGTAAATTCGACCAGATTCTAGTATTATTTAAATTACAAATCCTCGCCCAACCCGAATAGCTCTAACCGTCAACACTTTCAAAAGTCTGGAAAAATTATAATTGTCGTAAAAGCATATTTAAGTTCTTTACAACTTCCTTTCCTGTGATAACATGTGGTATACCATGCAGTACCATGCGGTATTTAGTACTAGTGATGCACCGAAGTTTCGGTTGGCCGAAACATTTCGGCCGAATCCGTGGTTTTCCAATGTTTCGGTTTCGGCCCGAACGTTTTTGAAAATTCAGCCGAAACCGAACTTTTTTATTGCATTAAATTAGGGCCTTAAATGTCATTTTCGCCCATACGAAGCATCATAAACTAACTATTTGTTGTTTAAATAAAATAGGAGCCATGTTGTCTACAAAATATTATATATATGTTTAGTAAAGCCTACGCATTATGAAAGTGATTTCAGTTTGTCAAAATTGAGTTCACTCACATCAACAACACAAGGTTCAGTTGAAAACTGCCATAAGAAAGGGGATTTTAGGTTCGGCCGAAATTATTCGGCCTCATGGCCCGAACCTTTTTAGGCGGGTCCGGTGCATCACTATTTAGTACCACTGCATTTGGTGTATGTTGTATTGTCAAGTGTTTAAGGAACTGTTTTTGTATGGTTTACATTTGTTTGAAGCACAATAACTATGTACTTAGAAAACTTAAATTCATGAGGGTTATTATAGCAAAATTTAACAAAAAAGGAAAAATTAAACTGAATATTTGATATCATCTGACTAACTTCACATCCTCAACCAAACATTTATCTTATACCTTTTTTAATGTAAATGGGTTGTTAGGTAAATGGCCTATTTTGGACAAAACTTACTGAATGTATTCAACTATTTATGTGTTCATTTTAAAGCCTTATTTTTTAGATATTTTTATTTTTTATCTGCTTTTAAGAATGACAGTAATATTTCTAAAATAGTAATATAGTTAAATGCAGGGATGCTCTTACTTTTGTTGAAATGCAAGCTACTTAGCTGATTTATTCGCAAACATACTGAGGATGCTTTGTGTGTTTAATATGTGTTGAAGTATTTTACATACATGTGTTTTAAACTGAAAATTGTCAACATTGGTCCTATGTATCAAGTCAAAAGACAGGACATCTAATTTTTTAATATTATGCAATCCATCCATAATCTATTTGCAATTGACAGGATTTACGTGTTCAAAAACCTTGGGGTTTCTTGCATTTTTGCAAAACGGTCCGATAATGATTTTTGTATTTAGGTCAACTTGGCAATGATGCTGGAGACAGAATATCTCAATCGACAGGCAACTGTTGTAGAAACGATCAAGAGGCAGCTCGACTATCAGGTAAACAGACAATAACCAATCCTGGTAATTCTAAAACCAAGTGTACAAATCGTACTAGGCCACTGCAGTCATTGTGCCAACTGCAGGGCCATAAGGGTCTAACAGCCCGTGAACACCAAAGTTGAAATAGGCACTATGTATAGTGTTTTGGTGGTTGCCTTGGAGCTGAAAAATACTACTGATGCCAGGTGTAGCAGTTTGGTTTTCTATTTCTGATATGAATGTGTGCCCATCTAGATATTACATTATCTTTTCCCAGGCACTGCCAACGAATGCAAACAATTTTTAACAGAAAATATTTTCGTCAAAGTATTTGGCAGAAGGCAGTATTTATCCCTGTAACGAATACAAAACCAAGGTTTATTATAAATTTTCATGTGACTGAGTTTTCTGCTGCATTTTCAGGTTGCAGTGCAGAAAGTTGACACGGAACTTGCACATGGACACATGGTGAATTGGATTGAGAAAAAAGTCATGAAAACTATAACACCTGAATCGGTGAGTCTGCCTCGCAACTTTTATATTGATTTTCTGTTATATCCCTTTCCACTAAAATACATAGGTTTCTGGGTTGTTGAATCTCAATATTATTTTTAGGGTCTTTCCCAGTTGGTTAAATTTAAAATTATAATTGTGTCTTGAACTACTGGTTTTGCCTATTTTAGTTTGGCAAAATATGTTGACCACAAACTCTTGACTAGCTTTTCAAATAAACATATAAATTATATTGTTGTGATGTAATCATATCATTCTTGCTCCCCAATGAGGTAGTTGTAAATACAAAGTATATATCGGTGTCACTAAAAATATAAATTGTTTTTATATTTGCAGCAAAAGGCAACATTAGCATCTTGCATCGCCCAACTTAACACGATGGCAAGCAAGTAAAGATCACCACAACAAAAAGTTTCAAACAAGTTCAAATGTAAATTTGGAGTCTTGAGGAATTTAGGCAACTACATTTATTTTCTTCATACCGGTTTGCGTTTCCAGATACTTTTGTGATTCCGTTATGTTCAAATAAAAAAATCTACCTTAAACGTTCCAGTCTGGTGACTTTTTGAGAAGGTAATAACTAAGGATGGGCCAAAACTGCGAGTGTTCTGTTCGGTCGAACACCGAGCATCTCACATTTATGTGCTCGGCCCAGAATGCTCGGTGCTTTGTGACGTCACAAACATTTCTGATTCCACGCTAGTTTTTAGCTTTCCTTGGTCCCTTACGTCACCAGTTTTTGTTCTTGGATACCCTTTCGAACACTAGTTTTGGACGTTAGCAGGGCATGAATATGCAAATTTCATGCTCGTGTCGGTTTGTGAAACTGCTCTCCGAGCATCAAAAACAGCAATGCTCGGTACCGAGTACTCGGGTTTTGGCTCGGCTCGGCCCATCCCTGGTAATAATAGAGTGGTGGTTAGCACTGCCAAGAGCTACATTCAGTAAGGTAAGCGTGTTGAAAACAGTGCTTAACTACTACGTTTACGTACATATGAACAGTAGAACTCTGCTTACAAAGAACCAGAGGTCACGGGTTGGAATCCCGTCGACTGCTCATGGTCGGTTAGTGCAGTGGTTCCGATCCGGGGAGTAATTTACTTTCATATGGAAAACAAGATACAACTCAGCTCTGTACAGTGGATAAAAAACCCAATCTTAAATTATCTTTGTATGGTTCAGCATCTATTCTATTATGTAGTCAGTTGGGGAGCAATGAAAATATTTGTTAAGTGAGAAATTTGTCGATTAAGGTTGGGAACCACTGGGTTGGTGCAACATTTTGTGTTTGCAGTTGGTAATACATTGCCAGATGCCTTTGACCAGAAAGGTTTTTTAAAAAAGTTTGTGGTGAGGCTATACGGTCTTTCCAGTAATTTAGAATTGCACAAATAAGGCACTGCAAGCCGTGTTGTTAACAAACTTCAACCCCGACAACTTATAACAATGGACTACAAAGCCGTGTTGCTAATGACATTAAAAAAATTAATCAAAGTCTATAGCTTACGATCACAGTAACAACAAATTAACCGAGGCAAAATTATTTTGGGCAAATGGGGTTGACAAACCTGTACCAAGTTCAGTGGCTGTTAAAAATGAAAAAGAACTTACATAACGTCAAGACAGTCGTAAAAAGTTCAACTAAGTAATAAAAGTTGACCGCCTTGCAAACGGACACCGGTCATTGTGAACGTGGTGGCCATCACAGCAAATAAAATCTTCACTAAACTGTGAAATTGCCAGTGATTTACAATTGCCCTTGAGGCACGTCTGTCAACTTATACACCTACAGCTTCTTGTATGTTCTTGCAGTGAGTTTTTCCGTATAATAGTGATACTCACGATGATTGTCAAATCGACGCCGTGTGTCACCAGAAACGAGTTTTCGTAAATATAGATGGCTGCTATCACGACGGTGATTTCACCGTAGGGTAGGCGACATTACGACAGCAGGATTGTGGTATAAAAGCTGGACAGTAAATAAAGGCAAAGCATAAGTGGTCTGCACACGCACGGTCCATGCTAACCTAGGCAAATGAACAGTGAAATTTAATTTAAAACGTAATTGATTTGGATAAGAGTTTTTATCTTCTGACTGAATATAGCTGAACGGTTTTTTACAGTCATTAAACAAGGTTATTGTTTAAAGTATATCAAAGATAACTTAATAAAAGCAACGGTTAAATTTTATGTTTTCCGCCATTAGCCACTGAATGAGGTACATTCCGCCTTTGGGCCATGTTAGCTGCGCCCGTTTGCGAGTTGAGCAAGGTGTAAAACCGGTTGGTACGCATCGGTGCTTGTGAAATATCAGGGGAGATCGGGAATGAACAGACTAACTCGCTTTGCAAAACGTTGCCTGCTTCAAAATACACTAAAACTATAGCAAATAAAGTTGTTTGGTAAAATCGTAGTTTTCGGCTAAATATTGTTCACGGCAAAAATATACCATAGTCTTTGGAACGTTTGAAAGAGAAGAATGTAATTTAGAGAGCATATACACGTGAAGTATAGTGGATCAGAAAAGGAACATATTCTTTATGTTGGAATTGTGACTTTAAGTTTTGACACGAACGGTTTTGTTTTTATTAATACCAGACCCTGACCTTGCAACATAGGAACAGGAAGCTAACAAGTCACCATGAACAAACTGGTTATCGTTTTCTGTCTGATCGCTGTCGGAAGTGCCGCGGAATTTCCGGAAGCGGCTGAAAACCTCCAGGTTGAAGTGAAGGGAGACAGTGTGGCGGTCACGTGGGATGCTGTGGGGGGCGCGACTGGATATTTGGTAAGTATATTGGATGATTGCTGTGCAAAACAAGACAAATATAAACATTTTCTGTTTCGTTGGCAAAACGCGTGTATCAGATCATTTGTCGTTCAAACAAACCAAAACAAATAGTTTCAGTTACGATCAAAAGCCATCAAACAGGGCTTAAACTGAAGATTGATGTTTACCTGTTTTACCCCAAATTAACTCTCATCACAACATTTAAATTAGCACAACACAACAGAGGCGAGAAAATGCAATTTGGTTTCATCGCACAAAATACATTGTTTTCGTGACCCATAAGGTGTTGGAAAGAAGCTGACAATCCAATTGTTTCCAAACTTATATTTGTCGCATATTAAAAACGTACAAATTGCAAGTAAAAAATTGGATCCAAATGTTTCGCTAAACAAATCAGCAGATTGGGTTTTAGCATCCTTCCATCAAAGCATGCAGCGCAAAAAGTTACCATTTAACGCAAATGTTTGTTATAATCAGGTAAAACTGAGCACAGGACAGGAAACGAATGCGGGGATCCCAACCGCATCGTTTGGGGGACTTTCCCCGATGACATCATACACAGTGGAGGTTGTGGCTGAGATGGGAAATGAAATAGGGGAGACTGCAGAGATTCAATTTACCACCAGTAAGTCAAGCTGCAACGAATGTGTGAAGATAGGCCATACATTAGGTTTGAAACAAATATATATTGACATCTACTGACTTATAAAGCAGACAAGCTGTTCTTGGTGGGATTCGAACCCACACTGAAATACCGAAACCATTTGCAGTTTTCGGTTGTTTCGGTATTATCTCAAATTAGTAAACAATGCCTGAGTGTATTACGCTCACAGTGCGCCTTATTGCTTGTCCGTTCATTTTTTGGTTAATTAATTTAACTCATTAAAGTTGGGGAGCTTCAATCCATCAAATTTCTCTCGATGGAGCAACGGCATTCAATATTCTTACTCGGGTAAACATGTGAATGAGGCCGGGTTAGAACCCTCAACCTTGCGAGGGAACATCGGTTACGCTAACCGCTTGTCGATATAGGCAACTTTGAGTTATAGGTAAACGTAAATTTATTCGTTGATTGCTTGTTTTTGCAGGACTTGGTAAAGTGATGGGATTTATGGTGAGTGAAGCGACAGAGACTTCGATCAGTGTTCAGTGGACGGAAAACAACTTGACTGACAGTTACGTGATAAGAGTCGTCAACGAAGACGGCGAAGAAATGGGTGAGATATTGATGTGTAACATATATTGTATAGATTTTCTTGATGTATGCTACAATTACTCCTCGACGTGTATATCGTAGATGTACCCAATACCATAATTTTGAACGATGAAGCTACTGCCTGAAGGCCAAACAACTCTTGTAAACCTTTAAATCAAAAATCCCAATTCAAAATACGTAGGCCCAGTTGCTGTTTAAATACTTGACCCTAGCAGTTAAAAAACGATGACTAATCCAAACCACGAGAGTCATGAGGTCAAGGTGACCACATTTACCTCAAAATATTTTTCCAACACCCCCTGTACGATGATTTCACACCCGAAAACATGAGGTCAAAGACATGGTCATGACTGTACACCATGAATCACAACAGAGTTGTCTCCCTAATGTATGTCGCACCCTTAGATAACGTCACACAACGTTATGTCACCACGTGGCCTCAGGGCAAGAGATATATCGGGATTGAGCGATAAAATCGCCGCTATCGGGTGCTGATGTTAATAAACTTTCAACATAAGAAGATGTCTGTTCTTGCCCAGAGGCAACTTGAAACATCAGGGGACACGTCATGCGGTTATGACGTAGAGATTGACAAGTAAACGTCACCAATAAACAAATTTGATTGTAACGAATGTCCTATTGATTTGTGACGGTAAAATCAATAGTAAAAGGGAATACTTAGCGAGGCAAAAGGTGTAAGTTTGTGAAGTGCCAATCATCTAATATGTGTCCGATGTTATCCGAATGGTAGATAAATCCTTAAAAAATCTCTTTAGGTCACACAATTTACGAGGTAATGCTGACATGGTCCTAACCAGTGGCGGGATTCAAATTTTTTGTCAGCCGGTTCTATCACAAAACGTCCACTGACAGTAACCATTAATCAGTGCTGGATTAACCTGTAAGCAATATAAGCACGTGCTTAGGGCATCAAGTAGAGGAGGGGCACCACAGAAATGGTTTCTAGGTAAATTATTAAATCTAACAAAAAACTACAACTATATTTAAAATGTAATGAAAATGAATAAGTTCTATTTATAAAGCGAAAAAAGCAAATAAAATAACTGACAAAAGGGATTGATTGCGTGCTATATGACGTAACAACGTTGCGTTGCTCTGTTTGTTAAAACCTAAAAAGTCAAGACTCATGGGTGCCAAACCCGTCGATCGCGATCGACTGGTCGATCTCGGACTGATATCAAGTCGATCGCGAGGGATTCAGAAAATTATTTAAAATAATTGTTTTGTAATGCGTTTTTAGGGAATGTTGCCCTACATAGATGACTTTATTGTGAAAGTTATTCATTAGGATATGTTCACACCACAAATACTCAGTCGACGCTTTACATCGCAAAAGTCACAACAGTAATAGTTACGTCACAAAAATAATAGTTACAGTAGTAATGGTTACTTTGTGCCGGTACTTTTTGTATTATCAAGATTAGCTTCGGATGAATTATAAAAAATTAAGTTCAATGTAGTGTAAAATGTCACACCCAAACCACGATAAAAAACGTAAAACAGGGCTCGGAAAATGCTAGTTTTCCTTTGGTAATACACACATAGTCTTGCATTATCTTGTTAGTTTGTATTGGAATGGTAGATCCCGAGAGTTGGACTACACTACCTCAAACGTCGACCTTAAGTCAAAAAAGATTGGGCACCCCCTGGCTGTTTGAAAACATATTCGTGTATGTGGCAAACGTAAATTAAACACGACGCTAATACTAGTATGTTTTACAATTGGGCAACCGTGCTGAGACTGGGGAAGGCAGCAGCAAAATTAGGCGTTTTTAATTGAGTTTTGGAGTATTTCTGACGTTCTGAAACAAATCTGCAAGTTTAATATCAGCTAAGCTTATAGTCTATCACCCTTGCTGTATATTATGTTAAAATCGAAATCTCGATGAATAATTTTGTTTTTACGTTTATATTTCGAATTAAAAATGATGTAAGGGGCACCAAATTGTTTTAGTGCTTAGGGCCTCTAATGGTGTTAATCCGGCCCTGCCATTAATGCTAACCGGTTCGTTGTACTCATAAAATTTCGTGAGACGGTTCTATAGAACCGGTGCGAACCGGCTGAATCCCACCACTGGTCCTAACAAAACTTGACGTTGCTGGGGTTCGTGATTTGCATTTGTTTTTACAACTTTGGCAAATTTAAGTTGTACTACAAGTTATATGTACAACTCATGCTAGACCGGGGTATTTGCGTTTGCAGACGGATCCGCCATCACACAACAAGATGGATCAGCAACCATTACAGGGCTTCAGGCGATCAGCTTCTACAGTATCTACATTCGCGGCGTTTCCTCCCCTGGAATGGGTGAAGAAACGATGATAAGGTAAACTTCAAAATATCACCGATAAACTTGTTTTGAATGGAAACTGAAATGTTGTCCAAATAGCGAACGGCATAAACAACATTCCAAAAGATCTCAACAATCTCTACTATTTATTCCTTATCTTGATTGGCATTTAAATTGTTTAAGTTCGCGTAGATGTTGTCATACATTCGACAAACAACCTAATACCCGATAATATTTACTGTGTACATGCAGAGCACGAACCGACGGTTCTGGGTTTAAGATGACTGGAGTTTGGGAAGACGGATTGGGAGTGGTCGGAGGAAGTGGCATGATATACAGGTGCGCTGGTTTGTTGAAATGTTATTGTGGTGAAACTCACACCTGCGGGGTTAAAGTTTAATACCAAACAATATTATTGAAGTCTTCTGAAAAACAACAATATCCTTACAGAAATTTTTCTACTTGTCTAAAGAACATTACAAATGAACGCAATAAGCCAATACAAAGTTAATATTCAATAATTGAAACGAGAACTATAGTGCTGGCTGTTTTTTTTTAATCTGGTTTAAATACATGAATGACAATTTTAGCTGACCCTAAAAAAATTATTAAAAAAAACTTTTTAGGTTGATGATTGTTGAATTTGAAAACTTTTTTACTTAACCCATTAAACCGACTAAAACAAAATGCAGTAGTTGTTGGAAAAGTGCGCATTGCTTTCAATTGGTATTTAATATAATAAACAAGCATAACAATTCCAATTGCGTTTTATCCAGACCACTTGCTACTCCGCTTGGAATCTACAGAATTGGGGTGACATTTCCATGCGAGATTGCATCGGCCACCGTAAGTTACCAATGACAAGCGATCATGCTGGATGTAAACCATAGCTTCTGAACCACGGTGTACACCGTACATGAATGTATACAATGTACACTGTACATTAACACACTGCATGGCATATATTTGATGAGTGTTGTTTATTCCTTTTAATATTGCGGTACAGTGGTTTGGTTATCAAATATACTTGTTTTCTACTCGCAGATGTCAGCACTTAGCAGTAGTTGTAAAAGTAACTTTAATCTTGCACAGTAGACCACAAAACAGCGCACCAGAACGCTGCCTCAAAACATTCATGTTTTTTTTATCAGTTTTGGAACGGAAACGAAGACACCCAGCGTGCTCTGCCACTAGAGGGATATTTCGAACTAGTGCAAGATGAAATGTGGATGCGTGAAAAAACTGAAATCGGAATTACCTACTACACAACAAACGAAACGTAAGACGCACAGCAAATGGCCGTATGCAATCACTGCGCAAATTATAATACGGTGTAGCTGCAGCGCGTTTAGCCATTATTAACCAATCGTGTCCTTCACTTTCTTGCGCTTCATAACGTTTTAACGTTGCGTAGCTGTTGGTTCTTGCACTCAGCGAATAAACTAAACTCAACTTTAAATACAGCTTATCGTTTGGGTATTGTCATCTTAAAAGTCGCATCAATTGAAAATACTCCGGATAATTGCAAGTAAACGCTTGGCAAATCGAAGTTGCAAATAACCAGAATCATCTGTGTAATCACACCCAACGAGTAATGGTCGCGATTTTGCAGACACATTTTTATGCGAGAACCTATATGTCTTACATCACAGAGTCTGCAACTTTGAGAACCAGAGCGTCGCAGTGACGTTTAATGACGAAATAAAGCTGGCGAGACGAGGAGATTTGTTATTGGATGATGGAAATGACACACAAACCATTGGTGGGTGATTGGTTTCTTAAATACAGCGCTTACTTAGCTAAGTTTGGATTTATCATCGGTCTAAAGTATTGTGACAAACGTGCTAAAATGTTACAAAGCAATTCATTGCTTATCTAGAATTTTGCATATCGTTGTATTTGCCATACACAGCAACATATCTAAATTTGTTTGAAACAGTTTTTCCTTAAGCCTTGTTCGATCTAAAAATATTCCCCTTAATTGCTTTTGGTTGTTCTCCTCAGATGTTGACCTTGTTCAGTATCAGTGGGCAAACTCGTCGGATGAAGTCAACAACGCTGGATGGCTGAGATTTCGACTCGACAAAATCTTTCATGGAATGAACTTTGTGAGTTATGTTTGAGAGTTCAAGTCTCGTAAAGTCAACCAGCAAAGGAGCAGTTCCACAGGAAAAAAAATGTTCCAAACAGTCCATAAACTGCCATTAACTTCCACACATCAATTGCTTACTTCAAACACTATCGCAAATAGCCTTGCAAAGTTAAAAACAAGGGTTAAAAATAGCCGGTAAATACAAGTAACGCCTTTAGTTTTAAACTGCTTACAGTCCATGTCAACAAAGATGTCGTTCTTTTATCAACTATTTAGGTTGGGATCTTTGTTCTGGTATAAATGAGGGCATTTGTATACCGTAATCCTACTCACTAAGTCTATCAAACAAGTATGACAATTGACAGGATATAATCTCATAAATTAAACCATGTTTGCATACAGGGTGATGAGAGCAACACAACCATCCTAAAACCGCCGCCTGGCGCATTTGTTATCACTTTAAACCCCGGAGCTGATTGTGTGGCTGCAGGCTTGCTCGTATCGGTGAGTTGCATTGAAACAAGTAATCTAATCCTGCAAGTTGGTCAGTTAATCTGACAAAAAGCCACTGAAGATTACTAACTGTTTGTAGTATATTATAAAATCACGAGTGACCGGAGACTCAGTACAATATATATAAACGTTGGATGACTCTATACTTTTCAAAGTTTTTAGTCTGCAGAGTACTATTTATAAAATGTGGCCATGATTGCACATTAAGACTTTTATGCTGTTTGACATTTAACCCATCTTGGTGACCTGGTACGTCCTTGTGTGTAACATTACCGAGTCTTATCGTTGTTATGTACCGTATAGTTTGTTGATTAAAATTTTACTTGCATTTCAGCACACCTGGGGCATGACGTTGAAAGATACATCTTCTGTAACGAATGCGGGCAACGTGCTTTACTTCAGTCAACTAAAAACTGAATGGCCCGTCGCCAAACCAGGTAAAAATTTGTGTAAAACAACAAGCACCTTGAAATCTTGTCAGTTGTCCACAGATAAACCACCTGTAAGCTGCAAGAACATAGCACTTGCCGCCTTATTTTTCATTTAGTAATGCTTTCTCAATATAACATGTTTTTCTTTTAAAATTTGCTTCATATTCTTATCCTGAACTATACTTTCTCTTGGCTCAAAGCGGCTCTTTTTACAATTTTTTGTTTATATTCTTTTGATTTTTCTTGACTCTATACTCAGATTTTCAATCTATTTCACTTTCTTCTCCAACTCTTCTGGTGTTTTCTTCACAATAGCTCTTTAGCAATCAATTGATGTTGCCTAATTTCGATTTAAATTTTTTTTCTCCTTTTCTTTTTCACGTTTAACTCTTTAAGTTTTTTATTACCCCTCTTACACATTAACATGAAGCATCGGTTAACCACTTTTTGTTTTGTTACTCAGGCCTCGTATACGGATACGACCCAGAACTTTGTCCTGATCAGTTCAATATGAAGGCATCAGTTATGATCGGCGGAGCAATGGTGGAAAGCATCAACGAACTTCCCAAAGCATAAAGTCTACGACGATTTTTGCGTTAAATCTGAATATATTACACGTATATTTTACATGGTTGTTAAATCCGTGCTCTTTGTGACCATTTTTTTCAAGTCTTTTGCGTTAATTTGCGTGATTCAATATTTCGCAAGGGCTTTGCGTGAAAAACTATCAATAAACTTTCCCAATCGTGTTTTAGGTGGTATTGCCGACTTACAGTAGTTTTGCACAATCAGGGTTGTAAACAGGCCTAAAATTTAAGCCCCAACCAGGCCCAAACCCGAACCGTTTTTGAGAAGCCTGTTTAGGCCCGAATGGTTGATTGAAATGCCTGTAATAAAAAAGACATGCAAAATGAACAATATTAAACAATGGCATAAACAAGACCCTTTAGGGCCGCTGGGCATCAGTTTAAGTCAAACAACTAAATACTTAGCTAGACAATTTATATTTAAAAATATTTTGCCATGAGACAGCACATCAGAAATTTAGATGAAGAACAATGTAGCCAAACGTAGAAACAAATGAAAGATTTCTCAACTAATCCGATAAATCTTTCTAATTGTCGTCAAGTATAACCAATCCCAACAATGGCATTATAGATGTCGTCATTTAAATTTTACGATAGCACCTCAAACCAATGATAAAATTACTGAGTAACAATTATCACCGCCAATCACCGGGTAAAACCGGTTTTAGTCTATCTCCGGTTGAGCTACCTGTCGCATCGCCGAAGATGCCACGTGTATCTTAATTAACGCTGGATTGTGGCCTAAGTTAGACTGAAGAAGTTAAAGAGACATACACCGATTCATAAAAAAATAAGTAACTTAATTTACAAAACATTGTTTGCCATTCAAATCAGGTAAACCTCAAACCAAACACATTAAGACTATTTTAAACGAAATTTGTTATTTTATAACTGGGGAAAGTAATGTTCTGGTGTACTGTTTATTAAAGGGCGTAACAAACTGTAACAAAGTATAACCAACTTTAACAAATCAAATTTCGCAAACCCTTTCAAACTCAATAATATTTCCTACTTGCGTTTACCCGATTGCAGACAATGCGTTTACCCAATTGTAACATGGCGTTTTTTGGTGCTATATCAAAAGAAAGCTCTATCGCATGTATGAAAAAAATACAAAACGAAGACAAATGCGTTTACCCGTTTAGAACATAGCGGTTGTTGGTGTTATATCACAGTCAAACTCTTAAATTGCATCAGTTAGAAGGTTAAACACAATTTTGACAATACTTTTTTATGCAGCAAGGCGTTTTATGTACAGCTTTATTTCGTCTCAGTTCATGTAGGTTGGCAATAACCAAATCTTCACAACACCAAATATACCTTGAACCGCCTAAAACACATCAACTTACCTATAATGCGTCTAACCTACCTTTACCATCGGCCTTGTGCAAAACCATTACAAGCCAACTTAAAAATTAACAATTGAAAGCACTTACGTCATGATCAACAAGCAAAATAAACGTGATGTTTATTGGAGAAAATGTGCTCTGCACCAGTAAACATTTAATTCCACCTGTTTATGTGGGTGAGTATATTCAGTGTTTGACCAAAACTAATCAAAGACGACCCTACTGTAAACGTGGCACGTAATTCATGTGTATTCGTGGGGGAAAGATTAAAGCAGCTTAGCCGCGTAATAAAATATAGGGCGGGCTTCCTTGTGTCGGCGAGACCGAAAAACGCTGTTTTAGACAATGAGGCCGACACCAATAATTTCACCATTAATCGCTGCGTTATATAATTAAGGTTCGGATCAAGTCGTCGCTGATTGGTCAATCTCGGTCACGAGTTTTCTCTCGGTTTGGTAGTTTCGTGTTAATTGTTCGAAGCAGTGAGTTAGTGACCGTAATTAACCCACACCTTTCCCCCGAACCTACGTAACGCTTAGCTGTCGCTGAGGATGTGAAGGCCAATCAGCCGACAATTATCAAAATTAAACAGGTCCTTGCTGGTATATAAGACCCGGTGGTTGGATTGGAAGTCACAGAGCAACACAAGCTCACCAGCAAGAGAGACAACAGAAAGGAAAAGTTGCTTCAAAAGATCAGCATTGAAACCTATCGAAGTCAGTCTCAGTTTTTTGGCTACTTTTTGTTGCTAACATCAAGGCGATATCATAAGGCTTTTACGTTGTGGTTTTGTGAAGCTGATACACTAGCGTGTTGACTCCAGTATGAAGCTGACTGTAACCCACTTTTCACAGAGAAGCGTTGTGTAGCCAGGAAGTTGAAACTAGTTTTCATGCGAGTGGCCCGCCATTGGCAACAAAAATCGAGACTTGAGTCGGCAGAACAGCCAAAGCAACTTCATTTAACTGTGTATATTTCTTCACAGATTTGCATAAATCAGTATCAAATAAAAACGCGATGAAATTTCACGCAGCAATTCTTCTCTTTGCCTTTGCCTCCGCGGCTCAAGCCCTCCTCTACACTCCCGCAAACCTGACGATCACCGAACGCGCTTCTGGCGTCGCACTTGAATGGGACCTTGTCGAAGGAGCCAAAGAATATGTGGTGAGAATGTGTGCAAAGTTACAATCACAAAACTACGTTTCCAAAACTGTTTTATCTGCTAGAACCATTTGTGCAGCATTTTATCTGGCTTGAAGGCAAAATTAGTTGGATTATTTAACGTGATAAACTACAAATCGCCCAAGAAGCAATTCGCAACGATATCCAGTGTAACAGCCTTAACAAAATCTATTTTGTGGTCGTATTTTGCCACGTCATGATGACTAATCATGTTCTTTACAGATTACTCTCAACAACGGGCAAACTGAGACTGTGACCATGAACAAAGCTAACTTCGGTAGCCTCATGCCTTCCACTACATACACCGGTAGCTTGGTAGCCAGCGATGGCAACGAAACCCAAAGCGCCCCAAACACCTTCACCTTCACCACATGTAAGTACCACTAAGCCAATTTCATTAAGACTTTACACAAGTATAGCTAAAAGGTCCAACACTCTCGTACATAGCAATGGTTATTGGAGTGTTTTGTGTCTTTAACAAGTTTGAAGATTTTTACACACTCTTTTATCCCATCAGTGATCGGTAAAGTAACCGGAATCGTGGTCCGTGAAGTTACCACCACCTCATTCGACATCATGTGGCAACCCGTCAACAACTCGATCCAGTACGACATCCGTGTGACGTCAGAAGATGACGAATTGGGTACGTCATCACAAAAAAAAAACATTTCACACGAAAATAGAAATCGTTATAAGTCGCAAAGAAAGAAAACTAGAAAAAATAAAACATTTTACCGATGATGCTGTAAGGGCGAAATATATACATAATAAATTCATAAGGATGAATGACTGAATGTGTTCATAAATTTGAATAAATAGTTAAAACGTTTTGTGTTACTTTAGGTGGAATGAACATCATCCCAAGTGAGAACTCGGCTCTTATTACCGGACTTCAAGGCGTCACCTTCTACGACATCTTCATCACACCTGTCGGAATCGACGGCGACGGAGAAGAAACCATGATCAGGTAAGATCATTAGGTTCCGGGTTCGAATCCAACCAAACACTGTGTGCTCAATCTACGAGATATAAGACATAACGAAAAATATTTTGCAACGAAATTACCAGCTTAAAACGTTCAAACAATGCAATTCTCTTTCTCCACAAATGATCAAAAATTGAACTAAAGCGATTTGTAGCAATTTGTTTGAAACCAACTTTTAATTTGGTAAATTTTCAACAGACTGAGGACAGAGGGAACCGGTGTTCGTATTACCAACTGGTGGTCAGGTAGCTCAGGTATCTTCGGTGGAATCGGTATGATTTACAGGTCAGTGCCCATTTCAACAACCTTACAATGCTACAATGGTTTAACGAGGCCCAAGATGGGTTAAAACTTTTGAGAAACGATTTAACACAATTTACCACAAGAAATCTAGCAAAGCAATACGAAAAGTGGCCTAAAGTTTCCAACGCATGTTTGGCTCGGGCATGTTACAATTTCAAATCTAAGGTGTCAGCTACATCACACCACAACAATGCTAAATTGCTACAACTAAATTGAGTGGTAACAAAAACCAACAACAACTTTATTTGTTTATGCAGACCGGTCAACATTCCCAGTGGCGTCTACAAGATCGGTGTCCAACTCCCATGTGCCGTTCAATACATCAAGGTCAGTAGTTTCATAAACAGCAATGCATCGCGGCATAGAGATTTAGACTCCTTTAAGCAGTGACAATCACACAAAGCTTAAAAATCACTCCTCTAGGCTGTGCTTATTCGGGTTTCTAATACCGTCCACTTACTCACACACTGCACACTTTATGTCCTGTATTTTTACCCCGAGCTTACACTCAGGTCAAAGGAATGCGCATGTTTTCCAAGAATGCATGTTTTCTATCAGCAATATACCGTAACATAGATATTTAAAGCGAATTTTTTTCGGTTGGGACAATCGAAATACAGTTTGAAAGTTTGAGTTAATGTGATTATTTTTGATTCCGCCTTTTTTAACATCCCGCTTTGTCATTTTAGTTCTGGGGAGCTAAACAAGATATGGACCAATCCGACCCAGAAAATGGCTACTACGAGCTCGTACAATCCAAACCTTGGATGTTGAGGAAAACCGAAGTTGGAATGAACTTCATCTTCCAGGAAGAGATGTAAGTTAACGAATCGGTCCTTGACTATTTCTCGATGTTAGAGACAAATTAGAATACCTCAAAGTTTGTAACAAACCTTATCAGAAACAACGCATCAAAGTGGTTAAAAAGGAGCAACAACCTCCTAGTTATAAAACTTTATGCAGGCTAGGCTTTTAATACGTTTGCCAATACATGTTTCACTGTTTTCGGCCAATCCGGGAAACGTTTCAAATGAAACATGATTTTCACAGGACTTGTGACTTCGTCAATACCAGCATTGTTGTAAGATACGGAGATGAGGTCGGAAACCCAGGGGCTACACCACCAGGAACCACCAAAGGTAAGCAAATAAGCAAAGAAATTTTGAGCTAATGCTGTATTTTTCGAATCAACCAATATCTTTACATGAAAATTTTTTTATCAATCACAAATTAAAGCACTTTCAGCAATCACTTGTAAAGTATAGAGAGTAATATAGGCAAGTTGTTGGCGGTTTTGCTTTGTTTAAAGTAAAAAATTATTTTGCAATCCATAGAGATCGAAATTGACCAATACCAATGGCAGAACATTACCGAGGGAGTTGCCTTCGCCGCTGGGTGGTGCAAGTTCAGACTTGACAAAATGTTCCACGGTGTCAACTGGGTAAGCAGTAAAACCTTATCTCGCATTGAACACAAAATGCTGATCCAGTGTATTTTTAAAAATACAATATCCCAGGGATACTCAATTAGTTTTCTCAAAGGTCAAAGTACAGAAGTTTAAAAATTCCGAGGTCCCGACACTATTTTCAGAAATGCGAATGCAACATGTCTTAATTAAATTGATACAGAAATGTGCACAGCAAAAGTGTATGCAGTAATAATCAAAAGCGCGCCGAAGATCCACATCAACGGCTCAAAGGTCCAGATGTAGACCGCGGTCTGCCATTTGAGTAGCCCTGCTATATCCCAACACATGATTGTAACAATTTGTTTATGACGTACAGGGCGATGATGTCTTTAAGAACAAGACCATTGAGAAACCAGGCCCAGGAACATTCGTGCTCACCCTCAACACCGGACCAGGATGTCCAGGAGGTATCATGATCAAGGTACGTGGGGTTTAACTTTAAATGATTTCGTTGTAACCCAACACAAACGTTAACATAAGCTGTGAGAAATTCCTTCCACTCAAAGCTTACCATAATTTTGCATCCAAGGTAAACTCAATGCCTGGCCTAAAATTAACGACTGGATTCCATCACATGATATTCAACTTGTAGTCTAAGGCGCCTTTGTTTTGCAGCAACAATGGGGAATGACCTTGAAGGACACCACCACTATGCCAGGTGCCACAGACAACATGCTTTACTTCATTCAGGCAGATGACACCATGTGGCACAATGCCAAACCAGGTACGATCGAATTCCAAAAATAAGGGTCGTATAGTTTGAGGTTCAGAAACTTTTACCAGAAAATCTTATACCTTGGAAAACATAGTACATGACAATGCGTACTGCACACATAAAATTACTCCGCAATCAGCTGATATACACTACAAGCATCATTTAAAAAACAGGACACTTGACTCGATAACCCATATTTTTATCCGGTGTCCTTGCTGTTTGACGAAACCGTATGACAATGGCAATTTGATAAAGTGACAATGCGAACAAATTAGACTTGACTTGACTTGGAATACAATAGTATTTAATTTTCGCGCAGGTTTCATTTACGGTTACGACGCAACCGTTTGCGACAATCAGTTCACTTTCTCTGGTCAAGCCATGTTGGGTGGAGCCATCGTTGACGCGGTTATGGACGAACCCGACAAGGAAGTCTCTTTCTAAATCAACCACCAAACAACACAAGCACTTTTTTCAATAATTATCTGATATTTCATGATGTTAATGCACTCGACATTGGATAATAATTTTTTAATTCAAGGGTTCGCTTGGTTTAAGGCGATGATCATTTTTGCTTTGTGTGTTTTTTCGGCTAATGCTTGCTTTTTTGGCTGTTGTCTGTTTTTTTTTAAGCTAACTCGTGTTAAAATCTCCCATATACCCGAATATTTATAAAACATCAAAATATTAATAATATTGTGGGTAACAAATGCGAATATGTAACTAATAATAACAAAATCTTGTAACATTTGTTTTAAATAAAACGAATTTTGGCTGCCAAAGGGCAAAGAATGTTTCGCAAAAACATACCTGTTTAAAAATGATTGTTGATTGTTCCACCCTTTCGTTTCAAATTTAACACAATAGATCATAACCTTATCGTTGGTTATAAAGCCAAAACATCCAGTATGTGAACTTTAAATTTGTTTTTCTGAAAACTGAATTGTTTGCTTGCATTCTTTGCCCTCCAAATTTCACGTATGCTTACACAATATTGGTTAAAATGTGCCCTTTCTAATTATGCTTTCGCTTATTTCACCAATTTCAGGCCTAACCTATTTATTATCTGACGTTAACGTGTGCCAAAAATACGTACCAATAAACAAACCATTCGACAACGAAATTCTGTATGTTGGTGAAAAACAATCTCTCAGGTCAGAAAAAACTAAATAAAAACGGATGTTTACCACGGATAATACGCAGTTGGAGTTTAGTTGGCAACATCAAATGAAAAACATCAGGTGCTGATCTTATACAAATGGTTTCAAAGGTCATTTTTTTCGTCATCAAGGTCAAATTCAAACGTAATGTTATCGACAACCTATCATGAACTAAACCATCGCAAAACAAATCTGACGCCCTGAAGTAGGTGCAAACTGGCACGATCATAACAAACACATCCGCCACGAAAACCCATCTTATCTGCATGAAATCGTTTCAGCAAAGCCTCACGGGCGAGAGTAGCTCGGAGCGTTGTAACTCGGTTTAAGCAAAGACCAGTTTAATTGCACAAGATTTCCGCAGCGGTTTGTGTCAAAATACTATTTAAAGAGTTAAAACTTGACAGCGATAGATAAACGCGCTAACAGTTTAGAGTTTATTAGCAAGTGTCGCATCAGACATATATGCTACATATAAGACTAGATGAGTGAAAGTTGGTACCGATTAAAAATATGGATCATATTGAACGAGCGGTAGACTTCGTAAATGAGTTAGGACCCTCGTGAATATTTTAATCAAAGAGGCAAATTTGACCCGCTAAACAAAAAGCTGTCGGCAAATATGTTTAAACAAGAATTAGTTTGGTCAAATCTGTTGTACAAAAGTTGTAATTCAAAATCCATTCGTTTTAGTTTGTTGCAGCAGCACAGCGATCTACTTTATTATCACGTATTAGAGATCAGTGCGAAAATGAAAAGGACAGAAGCGTCATTTTTCATCGGACTTTTGGCTTGTTTCCTGCCGATAGCGTTCGGTAACTACGCGGCGCCCACGAATATTCATAGCAACGTGACGTCACGGTCAGTTTACGTCACGTGGGACCCAATTGATGACGTCACTGGCTACAAGGTACGCCATGCAAATAATTTTTTAATCGTCATACATTTTTTAAGTAGCATAATGAAAAAATACCAAAGAGCGGTTAGCTAGTAAAATCATTTCATTGCAAAAGCCGGTGTTATAAGTGTTATAATTAATCAGTGCAAAAATCAAGCTTCTTCTTAGGCCCGTGTCTGTTGTTACCATATTAGGAAATGTTGTTAATATTCCATCACTCTAAAGCTTAAGACAACTTTAATTGCGTCTTGTTTTTACACGTTACGACCTCTTTTAAAAGTCTTTAGGTAATTGAATTCAAGTTTACAAAATCGCCATTCGTTGATTTTATTTAGATTCGCTTAACGGACCCGGCTACAAACAACCAAATTCAGGCGGCAGAATCGCAGAGTGCAGAGGCGGCGTTTGCGGGTCTCATGGCTGACACCTTATACGAGGTTGGCATCAGAGGAAGCGACCTCAATGGAACTGACGGCGCAGAAGCCACGCACGAGTTTGTGACAAGTAAGCACAATACCCTGGTATATCTCTCGCTTGTCTTGTCTTTCGAATTGTTTCAATGTGAAAAATGAGTTTGGAATCAAGAAATTTAGAATAGCTTTACAAAGATTAAAATTCTCACTCCAGTAACGTAGTCATTTTAATATTTAAACATTCGTAAATACAATTGCTATTTACAAACCCATTTACTTGAGTTTAACCAGTAAATTTGAAATCAAAACATAACTACTGGCTACTGCAATTGCAACAAAACGTGTTTAAATTGTAGGTCTTCAACGCAGTTTTTGTGGTTAGTATATTTTAGCATTTACCAAAAATAATCGGGCGAAAAACAGGGCGACTTATCTCAATAAGAATCTTAGAAGCTTTCCGAATTATCAGAAAACCGGTTTGGTCGCCTCGAACCTCCGCAGGCGTTGCATGAGGAAATCACAACGCCATATTGGGCCTTAATTGCATAAGCATTTCATCTGCGGGTAATTAAACAAATAACAAACTAGCAGTAAGCAAACGAACATGGCAATGTATTTGCGAGTCTTCGACAGAATACAGAATATGAATTCCCCTGCAAATGGTTCCTTAAAACTGCAAAAATAATCACTTCTTTCGCCAACGTAGAAACATCGCAAAAATTGTGACTCTACCGCTTTGACAAGTTGACTTTCAACGTGTGCAATAAACCAAGTTATACATTACATTCTTATCACTCGCATGCGTACGATATGATAAGAGCAGTTTGTAGGCCACAACATACGCCGGTTTTGAGCTACGATTCGTAGAAAAAAAAACCATAAGCGGCTTCGAGCACAAATTGAAAAAGCAAACATGTTGAAGTGCTGTTGGGCGGCATAGAGATCATGCAGAATCAGTATATTTATTGCATGTTGTTTCTGCACGTGAATCTGCAGACCTAGCGGCACCTGAAGACATCACTGTATTCGAAGCGACCGCAGGCACCATAGAAATCGAGTGGAAAAGGACGAATGTGTCGTCATACGAGGTTCGCGTCACCACCGATGACGACGTCCCAATTGGTAAGTCGTAAGTGGGTTAGATTTGTCGAAACAAAATGCTGCGTGTGGCCGATAAACTTAAACTTCAGCGAAATCGACAATTGAGCTGTTTTACTATGTTTACATAAACTTAATAAGCTTTTCGATAGCCTGTAAAAACTTTGACCCGAGCTGATAAATCCTGTACATTTTTTAGAGGTTGATATAAGCAAGGACGATATATCAGCTTACATCGAGGGATTGGATACGATGACCTACTACAAGATTTACGTTCGGGCAATTTCCGACGATGGCCGTTCATCAGACGAAACATTATTAAGGTGTTTTGATTACTTTAAAACATTGGAGCCACACGACCACAAACATCTGACAATTATTACATTTTTAGAGTGAGAACTGATGGTTCGGGAATACGGGTAACCGACTGGTGGGAATCACCTCAAGGTGGACTGAAAGGAAAGGCAACAATCTTCAGGTAAATGTTCAATGTTACAGTTTTTCATCTGCTTCAGAATACACACAAACTTTTTAAATACTCTGTGGGCATACATACAGGCTCCCTGAGACACTGAGAGCAACATAAGATGTGCATGCTGTGGCCACACACCAGCTAATGTGCAGCATTAATTTTCACATGTCTGACCATATATACGCGCTCTCTGAGTACACTGAGGACCACTGTGGGCAACATTAGATATACAAGCTATGGCCATACACTAGTTTATGCACAGCATAGAAATTCATGTGTCTGGGCATACATACAGGCTCCTGAGTACACTGAGAGCAACATTAAATGTACACGCTGTGGCCACACACCATACTAAAAGCGTCATGTACCGGTGTTTCAACAAGTTGATCTTACGCGTCGGTAGATTAGGTTGAATTCGGCCACGAGTAGGCTATATGGCATATAGTATATGTCATTATTTTGTTTGTAGAATGTGTTCTGCATAAAGTTAATTTTTTTTCAAAAACATTAATTTTTACACAGACCTCTACAAATTCCTCCTGGCTTATATCGGATGAGGGTACACTTCCCATGTGCGGTTCAAAACTGGACGGTGAGTAGAAGAATAACTGACTCCGCAAAAACTCGGACCACATCTTCTGTTAATGTTAACATTGACAGAAACATTGATAATGTAGTCTTATCTTATATTAAACTAAAATTCCGAAACGACGATTTTCTTCGTTAGGCCTATGCAGGGATTCCTAACCGAGCAGGAATTTTAAAACTTGACGGAAAAATGTACTTTAATTTTTTACATGTGGTTTATAAATAAACACTTTAGCTCTGGGGATATAACTGTGACGTTTATCAAAGGCCCAATTTTAAATGATCTTGGTATGGTTCAGCGTTTACTACGTGGTATATTAGGTATGAATGAAAATGTTTTAAAATGATAAGAAAGGAATTTGTCAAAAAAGGTTGAGAACCACTGCTTTAAACTGAAGGTTGAGCAAATACCATTTATTTCGTTCCAGTTCTGGCACGTGCATATGGACGACGATGAATCGGATCCGGATGATGGTTTCTTTTTGCTCTTTCAAAATCAAACATGGCAATGGCGGAAAACTGAGATTGGTGTGGTTTTCAACTACGGCTTGGGCGCGTAAGTCTTAGCCGTGGTGGATCCTTTGCTCCTAGTTGGCTTTAAACCACGAGTTCTAAACGTTGTTGGTTCTAATCTCACCCCTGTTTTAGATATTCTTTGTGACAATTTTGCGTAAAACCCTACAAACTAAGTCACAAAATTGGCAAAGGCCAAAGCTGCAGTATAAATCAGTTCGCTGGCGGACATTACAAGAACGAGGAAATAAAATAAGTCCAACGTTATTTAGCAAAATTATGGACAGCTTAAACTTTTTTCAGTTCTAAACAATACTTATTTGATATGTGCAGCACTATTTTTTACACCTAGTGTCTCTTGACCCTTTGAAATTACAATCAACCGAAACATTATCACAGTCAAATCCGGTTAAACAAATTTGACAACCGGAAAATCCGCTTAATTGCATACATGGGCTCCAAACTCATGCTGTGGGTGAAATCACCGCCTAATCGCATAATCCGGTTAGAACAAAAAAAGCTTGACAAAGTGGCTGTGCATAGTAAACCCGATTCGCCGCTATTACGTATCGCCAGCAGGGACTTAATATAGTGACGAGTCAAAGTTTTCAAGTTTCATAACAAACGTAAAAAGAATTAAACTTCAAAAACTTTCCAGCGGTGCATGTATAGCAGTGAACGAAAATATCACGGTGGACTTTGGAGACGACTTGGCCCCGAAAGAAACTTCAAAGAAAACAGGCAAGTCAGAAAGCGTGTTTCTAGTCAGTGACGTAATTGTGTGACGTTGTTCGCTACGCAGACGTCAGGATCGAGCAAAACGAATGGAAATCATCATTGCGGGAAGAAGGAGAAGTGGCAGGGATGCTGAAACTGCGTCTCGACGATCTTTACCACGGAACTAACCACGTGAGTGACAATGTTGTAGAAGTAAACCAACATCCAATACTGTTGCGATCATGGGCGTCCGCAGGAAAACAAACAAACAGGGGAGGGCAATGTTATCGTCATATCGCCGCTCGAGAAACGGTATTTTAGAACAAATATCATCTGACAGTGCTACTCATTATTGACAATCCCAATGTAGCAAAGTAATACAGTAAACACAATATTAAGTATCACTGAAGTATGTGGTGGGTTGGCAAAATATTTCTCCCCTGCGGATGCCTATGGTTGCAATTACAACGAGATTATTAAACATGCCCAGTAGAGACCCTTGTACGTAGTAATTAGGCATTGTTCAAAAAGTTTTAACCCAATGATATTAACTTTAAAAAAATCAAGCCATCTCGAGGCTAAAACCGATCAAGGCTTCAAACCTTTTGGCGTCGATTTGCCGTGAAACCAAACAGTGGCTGGGCGATGTTCAACAGTTACGTCACGCAAAAACTACCTAGTTGCAAGCGAGAGTTGTCACGTGACTAGGTCCATACTGATACTCGGTCTATTCCTAATTAACGTTGGTGCAAACATATTTTAATTTCGCCCTTTACTGAAATTTTGTTTCCAGAACGACAAAAAAACTGAAACATCGATACAGAAGCCTCTGCCTGGTAGTTACGTTATTGCGGTAGATGCCGGAGAAGGTTGTCAAGGTGGACTCGCAATAAAGGTAAAATGTAATTGAAAACCTTAATTATCCGAAAACATTGAGTTTTCCACTCGTTTCTGAACTTAGTTGGGTTTAACAATACGGCAAAAGAGGCGAAAGTAAAGACCCTCATATCAGAAAATGGAAATAAAGTGATTAGGGGAGCTTGTAAAGAGGTTTGGTAGTGGTTGAAAAATAACATAAAAAGCTAAAAAAGCACTGCTCTAAAGAAAACAGTCCATTGAAACACGGGAGTGTTGTTAAATAAACCGAAAAATCATTTCTCTACAACTTCCTAAAGTTCACAATGATTTAAGCATCTCATTTGCAGGTTTGGTGGGGAATGACCCGTAAAGACACACAGTACTTAGAGGAACACAAAGTCAACGTCCATTACTTCACACAGAAGAAAACTGGAGATTGGACCAATAACCAGCCAGGTAACAGAAGCTGGCCTTACCAAAATCTACTAACAAACATTACAAAAATAGGCTATTGCTGCCAGGCATAATGTATCCGTGTGTGTTTTGCACTTTGTCGCTATATAAGAGTTTTGTCCTGCAAGTTATGTCATTATCCTGATGAAGGCGTCTTGTATAGGACGTTGAAACGTCGATTATTTATAATAAAACTGCTGGATGAACAACACTTGGTTAAACATTACAAAGGCCAGCAAAAAAACACCTATAAGCGCTTCGATAAACTTAGTCCTCCTAATTTCATATATCAGAACTATTGATACAAATGTATGCTTGTTTGTGTTTTAGGTCTTTTGTACAGTTATGATCCTGCAATCTGTCCAAGCCGCAGCAACATAACTAGCTACATTCTTGAAGACAGCAAGTTTGTGGACAGTGTTTATGGAAGTTATGATTATACCCTGTAGAGTAAACCAGCACATAAAACTCTTGGCCTGAAAAGCTGATGTGCAAAGATATATTGTAAAGACAGTAAATGTGTATAGAATGTACTCTAATAAAAAATCAACAACGCAAGTCAAGTGAAATGTATTCTATCCATTGCATGAAAACCTTGCAGCATACCTAGTGCTCTAAATAGTTTAACTTAAAAAATAACTATAAAAACAGGGTAGTTCCGTTTTGCTAACAAGTGAACCATATGTGTTGTTACAGTGTATGCAGCATTACCACTTTGTAGTCAACATTTGTTATATAACCTGTTTTATGAGTCAAGAAAAACACAAAATTAATAAAAAGTTTAAATACCACTAAAAACAAGAAAAGAGAATGACAGTAAAACCCAAAAATATTGTTAGTAAACTACATAAACCAATAATATTTCCTTTCTATCTTCTGAATATTTGCAATCTAAAAACTACAGTAAAAACTGCTTACAGTGCATCTATAGCTTACTATAACCTAACCTAACTAGCCTTTTTAAATCATGTACACACATCAGGTAAAGATATAAAACGGTTTATTTTAGAGGAACTTACGACACTTTTTTCCCTGTATGGGTATTTTCATCGGGCGATATATTGCATTTCACTCTATGTCCTCGCTTTTAAGGACAGCTTTGAAGTCGAAAGGGATATATTCAGTGAAACTGCTGATCGATACACTTTTTAACAAATCTTTGGTTTTACTGAGCGTTCTTGCTTGCAACAAATTTTCCAAAATAAAAAGGATGTTTCTTTCAAGATTTTCTACAGGGTTGTCAAGCTAAAAAACAAAAAATAAAATTTTATGGTCAAAGCAACTGCTGAAAAGCTGACATAATTTTTTGACTGTTTTTTGGAGATGCACTTTTTCATTCACAACTAACTTTCTGATGGGCAAGCAATAAAAATGGCACTATGCAAAATTGCAAGTTGGTAATAACTAGAGATGTACCGAATATTCGGTTTGCCGAATTTATTCGGCCGAATCAGCCACTTTTGCAAAGATTCGGTTTCGGCCGAATAATTTGTTGCGATTCGGCCGAAACCGAATCTTTTACGAACGCATATTTAAAGCGTTAAACGTGTCTTTTCTGCTTAGTACCAACGAAAATCGCGCCAAGCATTATCTTTTTTTACACATTATCGTTTTATCACTGCAGACAAGTAATCAGTAATTCATTGTCGGGTTGGCAATCATGCTTGAGGCAATTTTAAACCCCACAGAACTAAAATAGGGGCTAAACACAACCATTCTGCACTAATTGCCTGGTAGATAAACATATATTTTCATGTCAAACGCATAGCGTACGACTTCGCGTGACGTCATAAATGATTCGGTTGATTCGGCCGAATTTATTCGGCAAAACCACCGAATATTCGGTTTCGGCCGAATCGAAATTTTGCCGATTCGGTACATCACTAGTAATAACTACATTGACATTCTTTATATTGATGCAGTATAAAATACAAGTCTTAGTTTCCAAAAGAACTGACCTGCCCAATGACTACCTTACACTCTGTGCCATCTGAGCCAACATTTGAGAAATTGGCTTCGTTTGCAAAAACTTTGAGCTGGTCGACAAAATCATCCAGCACAGTAGCTTGCTTTTTGTTGGGAAAGTTTTGACCAACCACTTTTTGCAATTCAGTATTTTTGGAAATTACATCAAAAAACTGCTTCGTGGAAATGTAATAGTCGCACTTTAATTTGTTTTGCATTATCTGTAATGGACAAAAAACAACATTGTTTAGTATCACATGCTGGTGTTGTCACACCAGTTGCATAACATAAAGCAAATAAAGGTAAAAATAAAGCAGATTTTTAGACCACTGATAGGTAGGCAAGCCAATTTACGTTAGTTATGTTTTGTCAGGGTTAAAAACATTTTGCAGTACTACAGATAAATCCTAAATCAAGTTAGTTACATGTGGTTTAAAAACTGTAACCTATCGCTGGTCTGAAAAATCATCCGCTTATTAGCAAAAAAAGGCTTGGAAAAATGGTTATATGGTTAACATGCTTCTTCTGTAAGTAGAATATAAAAACCTTCATGATAACTTCTCTGTCTCCAGCTGTATAGGCACCATTTTCCAAAGCCAAGTTCCGAAGTTTTTCATCATCAGTGAAAACACACACTTTGTTTTGATAATTCGTTGGATGTGGTAGTTGCTTTGTGAAAGTGTAATAAAACACTTTTTTCTGCAAATCAACAACATAACAGCTTTAATAAAAGGAACAGACCAATGTATTTTCTTTAATAAAAGGAACAGACCAATGTATTTTCATCTTGAAATAATTATTGAAAATCAGTTTAAACAAGTTTTATAAACAGAAAGTAAAAAGAGATATGGCACTAGAAAACTTACTGCCAGTTGCAAAACAAGACAGAGAACTAACCTAATACCTTATGCCTAATAGTTTATTTTACCCATATTTGTCCAAACAAGAGCACAATATATAAATAAACATCAGAAATGAAACAAGTTGCTTTTACCTTTTTGAAAAAATATAATTGTCACATTGGGTCTATTAAATACTGCTATAATATATGTATCTATTATATATAAATCGAACAAAGTAATAAATTCTTACCCTTTTTTTACCAGCTAGAACCTCACTGTGGTTTATTTTCATGACAATATGAGCTTTGGGATCAACGAAATCAAGAGCTGCAATATGTTTCAGATGCTCCAAAGCTTTGCGTAAACTGTAGGTTTCCGTAAGAAACTGGGAAACCACGTACACATCATCAGTTGGTTTCACAGTGCTTATCTCGTGAAGTTGATTGTATCTGAACTTTGCAAGTGGATCCAAATTCTTTTTGGTGCTAAACAAATATACACCAACATTTATTAGTTGACTATTGATTTATTGTTAGCTTAATTGGAACTGAAAAAAATACAAAACCTTCAAAAAATAGTTTTATTGTAAAATCGAAAAAAGGATACAAATTGTAAGCTGCAAACAATGTTAATCAATTAAATATTTTTTTTACTATAGTAGCAGCAAAGAAAAATACTTTCACATTTAAACTTTCCAAAGTATTTCATTCCAACATAATCAAACCATATAGTCAACATCACAACATAAATGGTACCTGGGTTCATAATACTTTCCCCCTCGGAAAAATGGTCTAAACTGACCACTGACATCATTTCTTATAATCTTTATTTCTTTGTTAAGTTTGTTTATCTTCCAGGCAAAAGAAAGACTGTCTTTATGTTGTTGGTGTGATGTCAAGGAAAAATACCGACCTAAAGGATATATAATAAATAAGTAATAAACTATAAGACATGATAAAGTACAGTAGGTATTAGAGCTGAATAATCGGTAAGGGAATACAAAAACTCATTCATGGATTAATGCGTGATATAATGTATTCCCATTACATGTTTTAATACATTCAAAAACGGATTTGTATTTAAATTTATTTTACTTCACTTAACGAGCATGGCAATACCTCCACACACTTTTTCCAGACAACATGCAGACGTTTGAAGACCAGGTCTAGACAACAATAATTTTCCGGACATCTTTTGCAACCGCTGTTACTTATTCATCGTGGAACGGCTACAAAAAGCAAAAAAATCACCATTTTTAACTTTATTACTTGATATTGTTACGCGCCAAAGCACAATCATGAAGAGTCATTCAACCGGAACAAATATATTTTGCGCAAGCGCTGCCAGAATTTACGAACAAATTACGATAAATTGAGTTTTGCAACTTCTTAACCGTTTCACATAAATATATTTTTTAGCATCTGCTGCTTTAATGTTTTTAGAGATAACTAAAATATTTATTAGTGCTTTTTCCCAATAATATTTTCAGCAAAGCAAAAATATTACAGTTCGATCATCCGATGTAATAAGTTGCCCATGCTGTCGAAAAATTTGGGCACGATTGCAAGTTTTTCTTATAGTAGTTTTAAGTAATTTTTTAGATATTTGCCCACCTACGTGGTCAGATAAACAGTAAATATTGATTTTTATGTCGCGTAAAAATGTTAATTTATTTGATTTTTTGTTGCAGAAGGGTTTTCTTTATTTCACAATGGTTTCAATTTCCTTTTTTTTTGTTTGTTACTATTTTTTTATTTTGCCTATAGTGATGTGATAAGGCAGACAAAAAGTTTTTCTGTAATCTACTGAATAGAATCTGCTGATTGGACATGTCTGTTCAGCCCAGTGCATTGTACCCGTATGTTTATCGATTTCTTGTGGACTGTAAGTTTAAGAAATTGGCAAAAGACTTCAAGGATCTTTCCAAATCTGTAAGTTTATGAAATAAGCTATTGCTGCCAGGCATAATGTATGACCAAGTATTGCTCATCCAGCAGTTTTATTGTAAACAATCGACGTTTCGACGTCCTATACAAGACGCCTAGACGCCTTCATCAGGATTATGACATATCTTGCAAGACAAATTTCTTTTAAAGCTGTTTTGTTATCTTTTTTTTTTGTTACCCAAAATTTTTATTCCTGGGATTAGGAAAATTATTTTTTTTTACTGGGAACCTTAAAAAACAAAAAGTTTTTTGTGGGCGATTGAATCATTGACATTTCAAAATAGTGTCTATTGGTTACTTTTTTTTTTTTCTTGGAACTGCAAACAAAATTTCTGGGATTTAGGAACAACAGGAAAACATTCCCGGAATGGAGCCTTAAATTGCCAATAAATTTCTGCTAGCTTTTTATGTGTTTGTTATAGATCCTCTGCAAAAAACTGTATGTTTGATCCACAACAAATTCAGTTTTACTTTGACAATGTGTTTTGACAAGCTATATTTCTCAAAAAAGCATTGAACTGGGCTCAAGTGAATTGACATTAACTACATCATGTTTGTAATTTATTTTATTGTAGTCTTGTGCAGGTTACCTAAAAGTATAATTCCACTTGTAAACCAATGGTCAATCGACCCAAAATGTGTATGTGAATCTACAGGAAAATCATTTTTCCACATAAAAAAAACTTTTGAATCTTTTGAATAATGTTTTAAATTCCCAGGAATCCGGGATCCCGGCCAAAAAAGGTGTTTTTTTTCGTGGATAATTATGTCATTGCAATCGCTAAAATTAGTTTATTTTCGCTGGAGGTATCTAATTAGCGTGATTTTGTCGATTAAAACTATATTTGCAATTTTATTTGATTAAACAAGATTCAGAAATTTCGAAAAATAAAATTGGTTTTTCTAGTACCGCTGGGTAGCGCATTCGCGAAAATAGTTTACCATCTCGTATAAAAACGCTTACTTACTTTATCATTAAGGGTCTTCCCTGAAGGGGACACATATATATTGTTTTTGTCCATATTTTTTTTCTTTTTTTTCTTCTGTCTAACGCTGGTGTGTTATACGCGTTTGGTCAAGAAAGAGTGCTTCAAATTTATTCAAATTTGGACAGATGTTAGTTATTAATCTAAATTTGATCCTCCTGAAGTTCGACCTTGAATGACCCAAGGGTTCACCCACAAGCCCCCAAAACGAAAATCGAGGTCAAAGCATGAGATTAAATTAAAAGTATTTTTCCTGTTCCTATTTACTGTTTTTTTGTAATTATATGACATGAAAAAAGAATACGGACAAAACTTTTAAAGTTGGGTTATTGCTAAAGTTGGTTAAGTTTTTCCTTAAGAATCTAAAAATATCCAGGACGTTTGTTTACCGTAAATCCGCACAAACGCGTGTGTGGGGACCCATTCGTTTTTGCTTGCGAAAACAATCATATGTGTAGATCAAATGATGTGTATATTAAATTGGTAAATATTGTATAGAATATATAAAATGGAAGTATATATATATATATCAGAAAGCCACCTTTGCAATTAAAATTACAAAACATCGTTTTTTGGTAACAACTAGCGGAAATTTGAACATTTTTTCTTGATTGTCTGTTTCCCGGGAATTAAAAACAAATTTCCCAGGATTCGAGAAGTTAATTTTGCCGGGAAATCCTGAGAATTTTCTGTCGAGACATTCCCGGGAAGGAACCCTAGCCACTCATAAAAATACCTGTATCCCAATTGGTAGTGCAGGCGGTAAAACACTTTTGTGTCTTGCCATATGGTAGTACTAGGCATTGACATGTAAGTTTATTTCCACAAAAAAATGTTTAAAAAAGAAAACGTGAAAAAGCAGAATGTTTGGGTAGCAAAAGACTGTACATGTATGTTTTGTAACAAAACTTCTAAACATTGTTCTTGTTGCTGCATGGATACGTAATAGTAGTTTTAAATTCTTGGCTTTCCTGCAGAAAATTCCTGATGCAAACCATCCAACATTATTAAGTTTGTATGAATCCTGGTTGCAAACAAACCAGACGAAGAAATGTGACAATGTTGTGAAAAAAACGCAAGCCAAAAAACGGAATTCTGATCCAAAATCATCGAGTGAAAGTGAAGACAGCTCTGATGAAGATGTAATTGTATTTTTGTGTTTTAAATTGTATTTTTGTTCTTTTTTTATTATTGAACATGATATGCCTAAAGTTTTGATATGATATCCCAAGTTTAGTGTTTCCTTATAAGTGTGTTTGATAATGCACAGTTAACCAATCACTAGCAAATAACGTTCTTACTTTCTAGGAAGCTGTCCCTCCAAGCAAGGCACAAAAACTAGGTTTGTTGCAACTTGTTGCATTAAATTACACTGAGAACAGATTTTCAAAATTATTTTATGATTTCAGTCAAAAAAGAAAGTTCTGACTCTTCAGAAGACTCTTCAGACGATTCCTCTGATGAAGGTATGTTTATCTGCAGTGCATTTGTTATGTTTCACTGTTAAGGAAGATAACCAAAAGTTACCAACCATGCAACTATTTTTTTAGAAATAAAAGTGCCACCTGTAAAAAAAGTTGCACCACCTGCAAAGAAACAGGAGGAGTCCTCTTCTTGTGAGGAGGAAAGTGATTCTAGTGAGGAAGAAGATGATGAACCTCCTGTTGCCAAGAAACCCATGGCAGTTGTGCAGGTAATGTTTGTAACTCCAACACATGTCTACAATAGGTGCAAAGCTTAAAGTTTGGCATTCAGTTGCAGTTGCTAGTTTTCACAGCAAATCTATTTTTCTCCTTTTTCGATCTTTAAAAAATCTCAAACTAATTAGTGCAGGTAATGTTTGTAACTGTAACACATGTCTTCAAAGGTGCAAGCTCAAAACTGAGCATTTAGTTGTAGTTGCTAGTTTTTACATCAAGTCTAGTTTTTCCATTTTCATACTTTAAAGTATCTCAATTAAAGCTTGCTATAACAACAACTCATGTTTACCAGAAAAAACCGACTAAGTCAAGTTCAGAAGATTCAAGTGACTCAAGTGAGGAAGAAGTCAAACAACCTCCAAAGAAAACTGTAAGAAACAGATTTGGTTAAAAGGAAGTAGAAAGTAATAAACCAGTAAAGGGCACACATCGCTTGTGGCACACAAACATATCAATTGTATAAAGTAGAAGAGCTATATAAAGTTGTCATTATGCCTGGTAGCAACAGCTTATATATATATTTGTTTTGCGCATTTTAAATGATTGGCTGTTACTGGTAATTAGGTTACATTCTTTCAAGTCAAAGAAAACAGTTAGAAACAAGTTTTGTTAAAATGAAGTTGTAAGCAATAAACTATTAATGGGTACATGTTAATATTGGCACATATATATATACATATTAATTTTATTTCAGTAATTTTAAAAGATTGGGTGCTACTAATAATTAGGTTACATTCAAAAATCCTTCATGTTATAGGTTACCTCTAAGGCTACCAAAAAGCCTGTTCCTGTCAAAGCCAAGCCTGAATCCTCGTCAGATGATGAGAGCAGCAGTGAAGAAGACTCCAGTGAAGATGAAAAGATGGAAGTAGACAAACCCATCACAAAACCAAAAGCGAAGGTTGAAGCTGTGAAGCCACCAGCAGTTGTTGCTTCTACAGACTCTGATGACAGTGACGACGAGGACTCAAGTGACGAAGAAGAAGCACCCAAGAAAAAGGTTCTCACCAAATCCACCAATAGCAAGCCGCCTGCTAAAGCTACTCCTGTGAAAAAATCCGAGTCATCTGATGACAGTGATTCATCGGATGATTCTGATGACTCCTCTGGTGAAGGTAAAGTATTTAGTATGTTAGCTATTTTGGTGTAATTCTTAGAAACAAGCACAAAATCTCTGCTTTACCAACAACTTTAAATAAAATGTTTACACAATTTAGAAGAAGCAGCTCCAGCAAAACCGGCACCAGTCAAAAAAGTTGTGAAGCAGACAGCGGCAGCTGAGTCAAGCAGCTCAAGTGAGGAAGAATCCAGTGATGAAGATTCGTCAGAAGATGAAGGTGCGAAGAAGAAGCCGGCTACAAAGAAAGCAGCTATTCCTCCACCTGCCTCTTATGACACCAAACCAAGTATGAGGTTTTAATGTATTTAGTTTGTACAAAATAATATACATAAGCATTGACTGTTTCCTTTCTCACAAACATTTTAAAATTAAGCAAAAATAACTCAGTGTTTTATCCAATTTTGCTTTTGACCAAACAATCAATTTCGGTTAAACTGTTACTTTTTGTTTTATTGCAATTGACATGTTGTATTTCATGTTTAAAATTAAGTTAAAATAATCCAGTGTTTAAACTATTTTCTTGATTTTCCTTTTTTATTTCAATTGACATGTTGTATATATATATATAATACATTTGAACACATGCATTTTAGCATTTGGGAATGAAAACTTGTCATGTGCTTTCGTGATCTCAAAGTATCGCCCATACATTTCATCATTGCAATTGTTTTTCATTTAGTTCTTGGTGCCTGGTCAAACACAACATACATATGCTTACATAAGACATTTCCATTTTTTTTCATGTGTGGGGAGTTTTTGCCTGCAGAAACTGCTAAGGTTATAAAAGAAGATGGCTAATATGGGACCCAATACAAAATAAGCATAGGAAATATATTAATGTTTTAAAATAGGTTATAGTGTAAATGCAACAACAAAATGTGCTAAGCCACCCTTCTAGTTTGTTTTGCATTCATCTATGTCAGCGATTCCCAACCTGTGGGTCGCGACCTCAACTGGGGTCGCCTGACAATTTGCCTGGGGTCGTTGGCATGGTTCCCAACTCGTTTTAGGCCATGGACCAATAACCCCAACTCATCGACCACTTTATTGTTGAGAAAAAATACAGTCATTGTTTATTTAGAGCCTACTAATTATGGGTCCCCTTCCCTGAAGGGGACACATATTGTTTTTGTCTATATTTTTTTTTCTTTTTTTCTTTCTAACACAGATTTGTTCCCACGTTTTGGTCAAGAAAGAATGGTTCAAACTTTTTCAAATTTACACACATTATAGATATTGGTCTAAAGATGGTCCATGCGAATTTTGACCCCATTTGATCCCTCGGTTCACCCACAGCCCCCTAAAACGTGAAATTTTTAACGTGGATTTGTTCCCACGTTTTGGTCAACAAAGAATGGTTCAAACTTTTTCAAATTTACACACATTATAGATATTGGTCTAAAGATGGTCCATGTGAATTTTGACCCCATTTGATCCCTCGGTTCACCCACAGCCCCCCAAAACGTGAAATTTTTAAAATGGCTATACTTGCTAAAGCAGATGATTCTGGAGTTTCTTACTTTTTTGATTGGTACATTGCAGCGTATTTTAATGTATTTTGTAACTTGAAGTTGTATATATCCATTTTCACCCATTTACCCCCAAATATTTTTTTGTTTGTTATCATGTTAATGAGGTCAGAAATACAAGACTTAACCTGTTGAAATTTTAAACAGCTGTGTATAGGGTTCTCCTTGTTGGCTGTTAAAAATTTCAGTGCAATCGGCTCAGTAATAGTAAAAATATGTTTTTATATGTTGTCTTTTGTCAAATTTGTTCTCGCTCAGTGCACAGCTGATGCAATGCGAGTGATTGACGATAGTGGCGTATGGAAAAAATGCCTCTGCTCGTCACTTGACTATTTTCTTACTTTTTTTGAATTAAGATGTTACGATGTTAGTGATATTGCACTGTAAACGTTAACGCTGCGGGGTCACGGCAGGGCCAGGCGATGTGTATGACGTCATGACTGTATTTGCCTGTTGCTCAGTGCACAGCTGACGCAATGGGAGTGATTGATGATAGTGGCGCATGGAAAAAATGCCTCTGCTTCACGCATGAACGCGGTCGTCACTTGACCATTTTTTCACTGGTTGAAATATTGTTGGTATGTAGAAACTTAACGGCGCGTGTGTGGGGACCCATTGGTTTTTGCTAACAAAAACAATTATGTTATAACAGGCCACAAAAGTATTGGTACTATACTGAATGTATCCATCAAATATATATCCCTTACAATTATAATGAATGGTGCGTAAATATGTCACAGTTTCTGTAAAATTGAATATATAGGAAAACCACTATTCCAATTTAACAATGATTGTGCCCTTTTTTACTGTTACAAAATCGCATATGCCCATTAGATTATGCTTGCAGAAACAATTATGGTAGAAAGTGCCAGGAAAAAGATCGGGACCCAATGAAATGTAGGTGCCAAATATATATCCATTATAAATATATTAAGTGGTGTATGTGATACATCGTTAAATATGATGTAGCATATATAAACTGGCAATATATAGGAAAACCACTATTCTACTTTTATCCTTGGGATCACCGCAAATTGGTAAATCATATCAAGGGGTCACCAGAAAGGTTGGGAGCCGCTGATCCATGTAGTTGTTTACAAATGTGTTTTATTCTTAGCCAAACCAGCAGCATCAAAGAAGCCTGTTGCAATTGTGAAGGGTTTGCCTAAAAATATGGACAGTAGTGACTCGAGTGCTTCAACATCAGATGAATCCAGTGACAGTTCAGAAGATGAAGTCCCAGCTCCACCAAAAAACACATCCAAATCAGGTTTATATGTTTCATTATTTTGGTTATAAATTCTGGTAAATTAATTCTAGAATTCATTCCCTGTTCAATTCCCATTCTTGCAAAGATTTTCACCTTTCATTGTATATATATATCACGAACTATGTACTATTAGCCTTCCTAATTTTAATCCCCTTTTATTGCCCTTTATAAACATTTTTTGTAGAAATATATTATTCATTACAAGATTTTCAACTGATTTAAACCTGGAAATAAACATTTTCCAACCTGTTAATTATTTCAGTTCCATAACAATACACCCTTTCTTGCTTTAATACAAATGAAATTTGTTTGGATTACAGCAGTTGAATTGTTTTGGTCATGACACATTGATTACTTTTAACAAGACTCTCGCTTTGTAAACCCAACTATTATGTTTCAGCTCCCAAAAAAGCAGAATCTAGTTCATCAGAATCTTCATCTGATGATGACTCAAGTAGCGAAGAAGAAAAACAAAAGACCAAAGCCACAAAAGCACTCACCAATGGAAACCTGTCAGTTATAAAGGTTAACTTATATTGTTGTGACTTTATTGGATAAGAAACAGTGTTCTGAATATTTTATTTATTTTGTGCAAAAAATAAGCCAACAATATCAGGTGGATCGTTTGGTCAAGTGGTTAGCATAACCTTGTAGGGATGGGCCGAGCAGGGCCAGAACCCGAGTGCTCGGTACCTAGCATCGCTGTTTTTAATGCTCGGTGCTCGGCCGAGCAGTTGCACAAACTTAAATTTGCATATTCATGCCCTGCTAATATACATAACTAGTGTTCTAAAGGGTGTCTATGAACAAAGACGAATGATTTTTCAAATGCACTTGATGTTGGAAAAACGCATACTTTATGGGCATGTACAGCTTAATACAACACCGCCGGTGACGAAAGAGGCCATGTAGAGATAAAACGTGGAAAGGGGATTTGTAGTGACGTCCGAGCACCGAGCATTAAGGTGAGATGCTCGGTGCTCGACCAAACAGAACATTTACAGTTTTGGCACATCCCTATAACCTTGTGTTTGCTTTTTAGCATTTTTGGCTTGGTGAATATTTTAGCGCGATTGTGCTTCTACAATTTGTTTTACCCGGCAAAATAAACTCAACTGATTACTCAAACCCACTGCAATCTGCGGGATTAAACTAAAAAAGGGTTCAATGGACTTGCAGTAAAAATAGGCATCTTATCGGCAGACTCATCATGAGCATAAAGCATTCAGACATTGTCTGCCCATCAAGGATAAAAATGTAACAAACTCAAACAATATTATAGTCCATGCTTTGATAATTGGGCCTGATTGGTTAAAAAGGGAAATATTTAGCTTGTTTAAAGTAGTCATTTACCTTTTTCATACTCACTGTGTTAATGACTTGTCAGTTGACTGACAGAAAATGATTGACAAAAGTGTTGTGGTACATTTATATGTGTTTAAAAGTTAACTTTGTTTAGACTCCAAAGGCCAAATCAACTCCGAAAGCAGCAACCAAGTCAGCAGTGAAAAGAAAAGGTTAATAATGTTCGTTTCAATCGGACGTGTTATGTGGAGATAAAAGAATCACATTTTGTTGTGTGTAAACTATTATTACTCATTTTAAAAAATGTACTACATTGTGTATTTATTTGTGCAGATTTCATTCACTGTTTTTTCTCAGGATATTATGAAACTCATATCCTGATACAATTCAAGTTGATTCGTCTTTTATACATTAAAATTATCATTGTGTTGGCCTGATCATGACCTACCAAACAGTTGAACCTCTGTACTTTTATAAACAGAACCAATATATTTTTGACCAATACCTCTATTTTAATGTTGTGTATTACTTTTTACTATTTGGTTTTTATTAGATGTCTCAGCATCCAATACACCTGTTCCAAGCAAGAAAGCTAAGAAAGGAAAAGCTAATGACTCTGTGTCAGGTGTGTGAAAGTTTTTGAAGTTTTAAAATAATTAGGCCATACAGTTAAGATAAATATATACATACTGGGATTAACCCTGATGCGTCGATGCCAATGCAGTTAATTGTTTTTGTTTTATGTTTTTAGAAATGACACCAGTATCAACTCCTGTTTCTACAAACAAAACACCAACGTCCGGAAAGAAATCTGATAAAAAAGTGAGAAACATTTTTGCAACATCATTTATGACCTGTGTTTTTGTATTTGACCAGCTGTTTAACTGTAAATTGTGTGGTTGTAAGTTTGTACAACCTAAAAAAATCAGTAATGATCTCATAATGCCTGGATCATTTATGTTACACTACTTTAAAAACTTTACATCAAAATAGAGTTATTAATATGGTTGGCCAACACTATGGTTTAGTCAGGTCTAGAGTGATTTTGTGCTAGAACTGGTAACCTGTATTTGCCAGTCAAAAAACACTTAAAAAACATAACATAGTCTGATACATAATATTCCTCTTCAACCCATTGCTTCCCCACTTGATTTGACAGTCAGCACCTAACACACCATTTCGTAGAGTAAACGACGACGAGATTGAGGTCAATTACAAATTCTCAAGCAATTCATTTGAAACCAAGGTTAGTGCATCAAATCCATCAAATATACAACTTTACCCTAATACAAGAATTCAAAAGTTGTTTGAAAAACATTAAGTTTATGCTGCTCTGTTATATGGTATTTTACCAAGTTATCAGTCAACATTGTAGTACTACACAAAAATACTTGTTGTTTTAAAGAACTTGTAATACATGGCTGACATTTTTTATCTAGCAACATGCTGGGTAAATGATAACATGGGCAAATAGTGCAATCTGGCGGATGAAACATTTGTCAAATATTTTCCTATATGCCAGCTACAACAACAAAAATGTTTATGAAATTCAAATGTACTGTATTGTTTTCATGACAAATATTTTCAACAGAATGATTCTTGGGGCAAAGCAGCATATGACACTTTGAAACACACCAAAGGCAAAAGTTTCCGTCACGAGAAAACTAAGAAAAAACGTGGAAGTTACCGCGGTGGAAACATTGATTCAAACACAGTTAACTCCATTAGATTTGACAGCGACTGATTTGTGTTTCTATATCTTGCATTCTTATTATTTCTGCTGGGTTTTATTGACTTATGGTGATGCGTTTGTATTTGTGCTATGCCCATAACTGTTTCGTGCCCAGGCCAGGCAAATATAATGTCACATTTCAGGCCTTTTCTTTTCGGTTATAGATCGTTCCATTCTTATTGGGGTTCAATTTAATGCTGATAAGCTGGCAATTACCTCTGTATCAGTTTTTTGAAATAAAATGAAGGATAGGTTTGATGATATATGTCACAGCTGCAATACTTGCTACAAAGGCCTGACAGTAGTTGTGTGGTGCAAAGCATAAACTGTAAACTAAACTTATCTATTCAATATTTTTGCTGCACTCACAGGGTGCCGACATTTTATGGTTGAATCAGCCACTTTTATGAGGGTCTATGGACACATGCTCTGGTGACTCTAATACACTTAGTTGTCTTTCTCAATTGCAAAAATGTTGAAGTCTATATTAGATCAAAACAGATCCCAAATGGAGTGAACAAAAATTTTCATTTCAGGTACATACAAAAAAGTAACACCTTGCACTATAAAATATCACTAACCCTCCACGAAACATACACAGTCATATCACCACACACCAAAAATGCAACATACCAGAATAAAAACTAATAAAACTTGAAGAACTGCTAGAAAGAAAAAAAATACGTTGAAATGGGGTTAAAGGTGAAAGAGGAAAGATCCAGAGTTTGACATGATTGAAAAATTTCCACTGACAAATGATGTCTCTCTACTGCCATACAGCAGAAGTGGCAGTGATGTTTTCAACATTGCATGATTGTTTATTTCTTGGGCTGGTAAGTAAACATGTCAACCTCGTTGGGTTTACCGATCCATCTTCCACAGTTGGTTTTCGTGAAACCACCCATGACTTGGTACTTCAGTTCCTGTTTGACAAGATAAAGATGAATCAACTTTAACATACAATCCATGTGCAACGCAACTTAACAGTGAACATGAACGAGTTTGGAACTGATTTTGACTGTGTTTGAATTGATTTTGTGTTAAGCATATTACAGCTTCTAATATTTAGTACTTCATGTGACTTGACTGTGTATACCAGTGATTCTCAACCGTGGCTCTCAGGGCCGCATGCGGCTTCCAACTACTTATTTTGCTGTTCGCACCAGACCTAAAATAACTACCAAAGATTGCTATGTTAGCTTTCAATGTAATAAGCTTTAGTGTTTTTTTGAGGTTTCGTTTTTTGCGGCTCCTTACACATTTAAAAAACTACCATTTGGCCCTGACATTTAAAAAGGTTGAGAACCACTGATGTATACCATAATATGATTTTCTTGAAATCAGCCCTTAGCAGTAAAGTATTTTTTTGTACCAGAAACCTCCACCAAAAAAACATACTTGAAAACAAAAGAAACACACCAACATAATAAACAACAGAAATAGTTAAAAAAAATAATTTTGCAAAAATTTTCACCTGATAACCGCTTGCAAGGTTTTTTAATTCCCCGTAAGTTTTTTGATCAAATGAATCAGGTTTCACAATTGACGAGTTATTCACACACACATCCATGAACATTTTCATCATTTCCTTCTTACACAGATTGGAGGACGCGCCATCATCTGCTCGACCTTGATAAGCATTGAACATGTTATTGCCATCAATATAATGGTGGTAATGAGTGTGTTAAGAGCCTTACCAGTGCCAGTGTTGATAATACTATGAGTTGGATCCCCGGATGTCCAGTGAAAACATAAGTTTGGTGCCTTTTTTGCCATCCGCCTTCCTGTTGTGAAATAACATTTTTTGAACATTTTTAAATACAAGGTGTGACTGTTTTTGTTCTTTTTTTAAACTAAGTTGCTTCTGACTTTTCACTTTGAAAGGTATTTGTTTGACGAAAATTTCCAGTTACTCTGCGATATTGTTTGAAGAATTTTACACTAGGCAACCTAACTGGATTGTAAACATTAACTAGTGATAAAAACGAATTTATAAATTTGAAACATAGATTATGAAAGTCCAACCTGAGCTGCTGACTGACGCTAGCAGTGGCCGGTGCATTCTGTAGTTTTGAGGAAATAATTTGTCCATGTCGTCAGTTTCTTGTAGTGCTGCCCTCATTGCGTCACTTGCTCGAGAAAACACCCCCCTTTCAAGGTGCTGGGCGTGATACAGAGACCCAAGCATGATGCTAGATAGATAGACTGGCTCAATAAACAAACTCAGTAAAGAACCTTGAATTCCAACGACATTCCACCTGGAAAAAAGACATGGCATTTCTTGTTGTGTCTGCCCTAAACAGGGTTGCCATACCATTCTTATTTCTAAGATTTGTCCCTATTCTGAAGGGCAATGTCTTAGAAAAATTCAAATCCTTTTTTTAAGGAATGTCCTTGTTTTTCATTTCAGTCCTTCTTTTGTCTTGTTTTAACAATTACAAGTCAAACCCCTGCTACAATAAAAAGTAAACCTGGACTTTAACTGCCATGGGATGCACAAGTTATTTTCTATGAAAATTAGGGGGGCGTGAAGGGTTCGCAAGGGGGGCGCAGCACAATCTGGCTGCAAAGTTTTCACTTGCAAACAATTGTAAATGAATGTATTGGAATTATGTCGGCGCTAATTTCGAACTTATTGTTTAAAGTAAACATTTCATTGCTCTGAAATGGATGTCCAGTTGTACTAACCAAACTTTTTTCCACTGCGGACTTTACATGCCCTAGTGCCCTCTTCTCAAACTTAGCCCACGAGGCGATTTTTATAGGGGTGCCAAGATATGGTCTTTTTAAAAACCCATTTAAAATCTGTTAAATTTTATAGTTAGTCTCATCTTACAAGGCATGTTTGTATATTACGTCACAAGTAACAAAATAAGGCAATTGTTTGCGCACAATTAACACTTTTTGTTTTGTCTGTGACGTAATAAACTGGCTTTGGATCAATCCTGGGCGTTGCAATCCTATGAAAGTCGGTAATATTAATTTTACATGTCGTAGCAGTAAACTTTCGTAAGGAGTAGATTAATTTTTGACAGTAACAAAGTCATCAATACGTTTTGGCAAACCTAAAAAATGGGATCGCGGGCCGTAGTTTGGTGACCCCTGTACTATATAGTCGGCTGTACATTCTTTATTTGTTCTTAATTTCGCATCGGAGATTGACTTTTAGTGCATCAACAATTTCTGGGCGACATATGCGTAGTTTACAAGAATACTGGCACCGTGGCTCTGTGCACGCGCTTTTTTCGCAACTTATCCGCGTTGAAGTGGCTTTTTCTAACGATTGGAACTAACTTGACAGTAGCTTAAAGCGGACATACGATGTATGTTGTTTACAAAAAACAAGACAAGCATCATCAGTGCTAACATTTTTAGGGAGGGGGCGTGAGAATAAATAAACAGTGTAAAGGGGGACACAACTGAAAAAGTTTAAGAACCCCTGTCCTAAAGGATCTTGTGAAGCATTGGTTCATAATAACACTACTTGCTTATATAAGGGAGTTTTATTCTTGTACCACTATAGTTTATGTTGGATATTGGAAAGGGACTTACTGATTGTTTAATTATATCATATCTGCTTTAAGCCAATAAATGATGAGTAACCTGAAGACAGTGCATACTGTTTCAACCTACAATGTCTCATCAGTGCAGCTATTGTCAGGAACTGGGCCGTATTGACCAATGTAGCCTAACAGCACTTCAGTTTATTGGAAGAATCACGCTTTATCATATCTATCTCCAAACAAGGCAGTGATTTTTAAGTTTTGCAAACACTTTTTATTTTTGTTATTCAAGTCTGCACTAAACTATTCCCATTTAATACTTTTTAAACTATATTTTTAGTTGTTCAATATTTTGAGATTTACATTATCAAGTGTTAAACCAAGTATACTTTGCTATTTTGTCGCTGCATGACATCGTAAGAAGTCGTTCTCCGCTAATAATTCCATCCCATGTTTGCTGAACATTGCTTCGACCGTGTTCTTTAACAAACCCTTCATCCACAACTGGGATTGTGCCTTCTCCGTTCTCTATTTTAGTTCGTAGTCTTCCTCTTGATCTTCGGTTTGGATGATTATCACTGGACTCTACAATAACAACAAATTGTTTTTCTCACAGACACATCTATAGCAAGTTTTGTTATCAACAATAAAAAACAATTCCTATTATGTTAAAAACAAGGGCACGAGAGTACAAGGTAGAATAAAACTAAAAGGGTAAAATCAGTCTTATACACAATCTACTTAAGAAAAACAACATGCTCAAAACAATCCCTTTTTAAGGTAATTCATATTGCTGTTAAGTGTTAACACCTTAAAAATCATCGACTAATGTTGGATTTTTCATTGACACACAATTGACTTCAATAAAAACTAACATTCATTTTTTTTTCATTAAAATGTCCCTTACCTTCTGTCTCATGTGGGGAGAACAACCTAGCATCTCCACAAGGTGATGTGCTGATGTAAAGATGAAAAAACACATCCGACTTCAGTTTGAATCGACCAGAACCAGTGTGCTCCAGAATAGAAGTGGATTTGTTTCTGAAATCAACCTAACGTTAAACTTCTCACTGTCTCTGCATTTGCTTTCTACACAAAGTGTAAGTTGACTAATAAACTTTAATAACAGTTCTAAATGTTTCCATTACATATTTCAATGCACAAATATATATTTTTCTGTACTGCGATTCAGTAACGTGCCATGAGAGTTTTCATAGTGTGCTGCAAAAATAGTTTTTTAAGAATTGGACTCTGTAAGTGTGCTCAACAACATATACCTCATTTCTTCAAAATACATATACCTCATCTCATTTGTTTCCAAAAGCAGTCCCACAGATAAAGTTGGAAATAAATATACATAAAATTTACTAATCACAAAGTTTTTACTTTGTGATTTTACACAGAAACACTTAAAAAATATCAAAATATATGCCACAAAACCAATGCTTGCTATGGCTGTCCCTATTTACTTGTGTTATGGTGGGTGTTGCCACAATTGCATTGTTCTTACTTTTCATATTCAATTAACTGCTGGTACATAAATCTTCGAAAACCACGACGGGAGACAATTTCAGCATGACAATCGAACAATGCAGCACCCTTGCAAAGAAGATGATTGTAAATTGGATGTGAGTAAATTATAAACAGCCAACAGAGATTGTTTCAAACCTGATTGGATATGAATTCACCCTTGACACACTTTGTTCCAGTCGCAACTGATATTACCTCCCCATCTGTGACATTTGGACCTGCAACAAAACAAAGCAAGAATAAAGGGTTGTCTAACTTGATAATGAGGAATCAAATGCTTCTGACTCAAAATCAGTAGACACAAGGTTGTTAAAAACGAGATATATATTTCACCTATGCAAGCATATGTCTACTGATTTTGAGTCAGATGCATTTGCTTCTTAATTAATCATTTATTGAAACAGTTTTGACTCAGTGATCTATGGCATTAACATGCCTACTGTTAGAGGGACAGATCCTGTGTATAGCATTTATATTTGTCGAACTTGAAAAAATAAAACTTTTACAAAATAGGTGTTCACAAACTTACCAGTTCACTTGCATAGAATGCAGAGCAACTCTATTTTCACTCAGTTTACAAAAAAAAATTTGGACTAACCATTTTCTCTTGTCATAACAATACCAGCTAGGACTTTGTGTTTGGAAAATTCAGATGAAAAATTGTTGGTCAAATCTGAAAATTTCTCCCTCACAAGACTGTAAACCAAATCTGGCAAGTTCTGAAAATACACACAAAATTTGATAGCTTCACAACTTAACATGGTTTTGGTGATATATAAGCTATTGCTGCCGGCATAATATCAAGTTTATAGAACTGTTCTGGCAAATGTATTTTATACAAAGATACATTTGCCAGCAGAGCTCTATAAACTTGATGTTTTTGGTGAAATTGGTGAAGTTATGGCCTTACCCCAGCACTTTCCTCAACACAAACATCAGTGATCATGTTGCTTGATACACTCCTCTGATCGCCTGCTTGTGTTGAAACGCCAAACTCTTCTTGCAAAACTTTTGTAGCAACACCGAGTTTGGCAAGTTTCTGAAAACAATCCAAGTTAATGACCAGAAAATGTTATTATTTCTAATTAACCTACTTTGTTTTTGCCATAACCCTGATATTTTTTTCCATTAACTTCTACTTCCATTGTAAAAGTTTTTTCCTGCTTTATCCCAACTTCTTCAATGCATTTGAACGGTATGCCGGGCAGCATTTCGTTCAACACAGAGACTGGATTCCTGCCTGAACACAACAATAAATTGCTGCTATTTTTAGCTTTAAAACAATAGTGAAGTGTTAATCATCTTAATTAAATGCAGACCTTTGGACGGGGACTTTTTACATACAAAGAAGAGACAATTTAAGTAGAACAAATACATAGACAAGTGTTGCTCTTTCGGCAGTTTTATTATACAATCGACATTTCGACGTCTCATGCAAGACACCTTTATCACGATAATGGTAAAACAAACATATTTGGTGTTAAGATTTTAAACCAGCACTCACCCTCAGCTGTATTGACTGATTTTTTCTTTGGTTTTGGAGAAGTGCTAGTTTCCATAGCAACAAAAGGAGGAGGAGGTGGGGGAGGAGTGAGAGGAGCAGGAGGAGAAGAGTCAAACATCACTGGTGAAGTTGGTCCAGATGAATATAGTCGAGGCTGGAATTAATAGAAATTCTGTGTAACTTGCAAAAACGAATCTAAGTTCAAAAACAACAGAAGCAATAAAATTAACCTGTGGCATGATTGGAAATTCGATGTCGTCAGAAGTGAAGTCAATTGGACTGGGATTGTAAAACGGAATTACAGGAGAAGCAAACTGGTAATGTAACTCCCTGTGTAGAAAAAATTGGGATCAAGACGTGAAGAGCATTGGTGCCAAATATTTATAGATTTGGTAAATGGAATAAAAAGTTTTGGCAAGCAGCAGGAGCTATATTGTGTTTCATGTCATTGAGTCAGGCTAATAAAATCAACTTGCAAAATAAATGCTAAACTGATGACTCATTTGGTATTTATTTTGTTCCAATTTGGCAAATACATCAATAAGAGTTTTTCAAAAAAACAAATGGGATGTATGCAGTGGTGGGATTCAGTCGGTTCGCACCAGTTCTACAGAGCTGTCTCACGAAATTTTATGAGATCAGCGAACCGGTTAGCATTACTGGTTACTGTCAATGGACGTTTTGTAACAGAACCAGCTGAAAAATATTTTGTGATAGAACAGAGTGACAAAATATTTGAATCCCACCACTGGAGGTATGCCTTTCACACAGACCACATAGTGGTACATTATATCTTACTGTAGTATAAGTGCAGCTAGGGTTTGCTTTGCTTCTTTCTTGTTGTTTCCCTCAGCACAGAATTGTTGCCCATTCACTTCTGCTGTTGCCTTAAACCGAGGATTGTTTCCAGGGCTCGAAATAGCTGAAACTCTGATTGTTGTACCTGCAACCACGGTAACCTTACAGTTAAGACCATTTGATGAAAAAAAAAACGGTTAACAAGACAACATACACTGTACATAATAAAATTTAAATAGATTTAACTACATTTTTCTGCCTCTTGTATATGTTGGAAATTGCTGTAATATGAATTTTGCCAACATTAGGTTTGAGTTACAAACTTGCAAGCAACATTTTATGTAAAAGCAGTAAAAATGCAAAGTTTTACCTGGTTTCATTTCATTCAGTAGCATAAGAGGTGATTTTGTGTTTGGCAACCATTTTGCTACTTTCTTCTGTCCTGGATAAAAATCGTCACCTTTTCGTTTCCTTTCATTCTCAAATTCTGACATTTCAACATCTGCAACTGGTGATATATATATTTTAATTCCCATGTTTGTCCTTTTTAATACTTCTTTTAAAACAAACCTTCAGGTTTAATAAAGTTGCCATTGTTGGTGTCTATGGCCTCTTTTACAGGGTTTAAGTTTTCTGCGGAAATTTCTGGCTCCTTGCTCGCTGTTTCAGGAATTTCAGAAGCAACGCTCATTGCATTTTCACTGTTGTCATTCCTGTCCACTAAGAGAGCACAAACCAGTGAGTTATTACAAACTTTGGTAGATTACCTTTCTGTCTACTGTCCATAGCAAATGTTATACCCAAATGAAACAATTCGGTAATTAAAAAAAACCCATAGGTTTAATAAATGCTATGGTGTATCCAGTGGTGGGATTCAGCTGGTTCGCACCGGTTCTATAGAACCGTTTTACGAAATTTTATGAGATCAGCAAACCGGTTAGCATTACTGGATACTGTCAATGGCATTTTTGTAACAGAACCGGCTGAAAAATATGATATTTGTGATAGAACCTGCTGATAAAAAATTTGAATCCTACCACCGATTATTTTGCAAGTTCAAAACCGACTGGCGTGTGCTCTCCAAACTGAACAAGTCATGAAAACAATTTATAATTACAAGAAGCATCTTCTGTCTGACTTTTATCGCTGGCAAATGACACTGCCCTCAATTGCAATTCTTCTTTGTTGCCTTTTGTTGAAAGGTTTTTCGACTTTAGGTAAGCACGAAGTTCCACAACCTGAATATATTATGTACATCATACTTATTAATGCCTTACATCCATTCAAATAATCACAGAACATAAAAACATGAAGTATATAGTGTTTTTTTATTAGATATTTAATAACAAAAAGGTAGTTTATTCTTCTAAGTAGACTATACCTCCACTGATAAACAAGATTTAAAGGTACACATAAAAATGATTTCACAAACAATACCTTCATAGATTCAATGTCCATTACGGTGCAAAATAGTCGGACAAACGTCGGCTTTTGATAGTTCAAACACGTAGCTCGTTCTTGAGATGTAGACTTTATTTGGGGGCTAATAAATCTTTTGCTGAGGAATCTAATATGTTGAAATGTTCGAAACATTTGTTGAAAACCATCAAATTAGATACCAAACAAACACGATGATCATAAACGTGACAAAAAAACGATTTTTCTGTTTACCTGACGCAGAAACTGCAGTTCCCTTTTTGTTCGCTTCAGTGCGTTCACGTGACTATACATGTGCGTCGTGGCCATCCATGCATAGCAAAACTAACAAACAGACATTTTTGTTTTTTCCTGCGCTTTTTTTTGCCAATAAACGTTGTTTCTGCCAATTTTTTTTCACAACTTTTGTGTATTTTGTCGCCCCAGACGTTAAAGCAGCAACAAACTACAGGCAAAAATAGTCGAAAACCCACGAATAGTTGTCTTTCCCCACGAAAAATGAATGTTTTTGCAAAATGAATGTTTATGTCGTGAAATGCAAAAAAGTGTCTGCGTACGTTTCACTTGACTTTATCAAGTGTTTTCACATATCAATTTGTAGGTTTTATGGCGTCGGAGTAGACAAAATAACATAAGAATGTCTAGTTTAATGTTTGTAAAGAAACATGCGTTTTATTGTGCGAGAAATTTCCGTTCTCAAAGTTACAAGAAAGTTAGAATTAAAGACATACTCAAGGGGCGAAAAAACAACGAATCTGCTGACGTACAGGTACTTGTAATTAATATTTTTCATCTGTGTTAGTTTAGAAACTGTAGTGTGTGTAGGTAGTGTAACTAAATTGTTAAGAATAAAATTTGGTTTGATTTTAGGGATGGACTCGATCTGTAAGGAAAATGAAAAACCATGTATTTGTTGATATCAATGATGGATCTACTGCACAAAATATTCAACTTGTCATGAGTAAAGATTTGTTTGACAGGTTTGTAAATTACAAATACTGCAATGTTTTCTTCTAATTACTGAAATTTTATGTGTTTCTTTGCATTTAAATACACTTGAAGTATTTATTTAATTGCAAAATTTAGTTGTAACTTGACAAGACCATAATATAGGCTATTGCTGCTAGGCATAATGTATAACCAAGTGTTGCTCATCCAGCAGTTTTTTTGTAAACAATCAACATTTCGACGTCCTATACAAGATGCCTTCATCAGGATAATGACATATCTTGCAGGACAAATTTCTTATAAAGCAACAAAATGCAAAACACACACAAAAAACAAGACCCTATTTTATAGTAACCTTTACAACATTCTTATTTTCATTATGACTTCCTGATTTTAGGAGGGTGCAGTTTGGTACATCAATTAGTGTAAGGGGAAAAATACAACAGTCAATCCAGAATGAAAAAAACAAATACGAAATTTTATGTGATGATTTGGATGTGCTTGGTACATATGCTGAGGTATTGAGTTACTTTATGACTTTATTTTTTATGATCATAAGGTTTGTTATAACGTGATCAATATTAATATTGATTAAAAATATACAAATATTAATTAAAACGGTTACACCACCTGCGTATGTTATTATGTTAAAATGCAATCTGATATTTCTACTTAATCATATCACCTGCCAAATAGACTTTTATCAACAAAATTTGTGTCCACAAAATTTCTGCGTAGTAATTGACTAGTTATACTTTAATGGCCCAATCTTTGCATTAGGTTTTGCTATTCGAAATAATAAATCAGATTTCTGGAACTACAGGATGCACCTTTAAAAAAGAATGCAAGCTATGACATGCAGCATTTACGATCACTGTTGCATCTTCGAATGAGGCATTACAAAATGGCTGGAGTTTTACGAGCTCGCAATTGTGTGGAGATGGCTATGCATAAGTTCTTTCAGGTAAGTTGTTACTTGTATTTGTATGTGACCTGTGGTAGTAAATACTGCATGATATCATGTGTTATTACATGGTAAGTAGTTTCAATGGATACAAATATATACTTTGGAATAACTATAATTTTGCGGACTTTTGAAAGCAGTGATGGTTATTCAGGTGGGGTGAGGGTTTTGGGTCTCATTTACCCTTGTTGGGGCTCGTCGCATTCCACACACTATGCGGTAACATGTGGTATTTAGTACCACTCTAGTTGACCATGTCAAGCAAAGTTGAAGCTTTTACAACTTTGATCCCTCAAGCAGCTGTACTACTTGTATGTTTTATGAATTGTTTGATGTGAACCTTTTCCAATTGCTGAGTGGTTTTTCTTTACTATGAACATGGTTAGATGAACTTTCAACTTTGATAAAAAAGCTGTGTGCCGAATTGGCTGAAAAAAATTCTTGAAAACATTCAACCGGCTTTTAGCATCAAAGCAAATAGTAGAAGAACAAATGTCGTTTGATGCTTTCTGCACATCTTAAATCAGACAAGAAGTAATAATTTGGACTGTATAAACTTTTCACTGTGTGATTTTCTGATTCTTTATCATCTGCACAAAATATTGTTTTTGTGCTTGTGGTTTGATGGTTTGCATGACATATTGGGGAGTCAAACAAGACTTCCTGCAATACATACAAAACTTTGAAATATTTACTTCAGCACAAACATTTGACCAGACATGATTGCATTGTTAGCACTTACTGAAATATCTTATTAGGAGAAAGGCTTTCTGCATATTCATACCCCTATACTGACCTCGAGTGACTGCGAAACTGGAGGAAATGTCTTCTCAGTCCAGCCTGACCAAATCGACGAGCAAGAATCATCTGATTCATCTGAGGATTTCTTCGGAGCACCAGCTTTTCTTTCAGTATCAGGGCAACTGCATCTTGAGGCTTGTGCAATGGGAATGGGTGATGTGTACACCCTTAGCCCAGCTTTTCGATCTGAGAAGTCACACACACGAAAGCATTTGAATGAGTTTAGAATGCTGGAAGCAGAGTTGGCACATTCCAAGGTAAGAGAATAAGAGAATAGAAATCACCAACTGACATACTTTCTTGCAAGCTTTGAGTTTCTGGGCAAAACGAGCTATTTTCTTAAACAGCTGTAGCAAAATTTGCATAAATTCGGTGCAAGTGCACCACTAATGAAGAACTTGAATAATTTGAAAATTAGATAGGAGTTGCTATAACAGCTTATTTTTTAAGTGTAAGTGGGATTGCATTTCCCCATATTAAATTGATTTGTGTTTTTAGGATCTGGCAGACATGGTGAATTTGATGGAAAGCAGTGTTAAATACTTGCTTCAAGAACTACTTCTAAATTGTTCGCTGGATCTTGCTACGATAGAGAAAGACTCTCCTGGCCATTTATCAAAGCTTGAAAAAGTTGCAAGCAAACAGTATGTGATGTAAGTATGTCATTTATGTCCGTTGTCAAAGTTGTTGTAAATATAGAGGTCACTTGCTTTTGTAACATTTCTGACCATTTTAAAAAGGAACAAATCCTTTCACTTATAACCACAAATTTTTAATCATACAAATTGTTTAATGTCGATTCTTCTTAACAAATATATTACTTGAGAATGCAGTTTTAATTGTTTGTTGTGATCTGTGTAATGCCCAAGGAACGAAATTGGTGACTTTTTACTCATCAGCTTTTCTTAAGTCTCTTGCTCAGAAAAACACAAGTGGCTGAGATGGGATTAGAACCTGTAACCTTGTGAGCTCTTGCGCTAAAGACTCATCATGGCGTTTTCAGGATTTCAAGTTTAACACTAAATATGTTTTGCGTGAAAATATGTTTTAGAATGAGCTACACCGAAGCAATTGAATTGTTGGAAAAACACCAAAAACATTTGCAAACTGCATCACCAAGTTGGGGAGAAGATTTGAACTCAGATCACGAAACTTTTCTCGTCCAACATTGCGACTCGACTCCTGTTTTTATCGTGGATTTTCCAAGTGGTTCGAAGCCGTTTTACATGCCAGTGAACTCGGATGGAAAAACGGTACGTTAAATTATTTTCTTCCTTCGGGTTAATAGAGCAGGGCTTCTCAAACTGTGGGTGGGCACCCAAATTGGGGTATGGAAATATGATTTTGGGGTCGCGGAGCATCATGCGTGAATATGTCGTTGTCACAATAAATGGTATATGTGCGTAAATTTATTGTTTAAGCTTCATTCACGTATATAGGCTATATACCCATCAAGGGGTCACGTAGAATTTCCTTTTTTTGAAATTGGGTCGCAAAACAAGAAAGTCTGAAAAGCACTGTAACAGAGTGTTCGCGTGAAAACTTTGTGATTTTTATTCGTTCCTTAAACTTTTAAACTTTAGGTGGCAGCAGTCGACCTCATCTTCCCGGAGGTTGGTGAATTGTGCGGAGGAAGTTTACGCGAGAGTGACCTTGACAAGCTCACTTCAAGGTTAACCGCCCTCGGTCTGTTGCCTGCCTACGAGTGGTACCTGGATCTCCGTCGCTATGGCAACACGCCGCACGCCGGTTACGGAATGGGGTTCGACCGCTTTGTGACCTTTGCCCTCGACATCCGTAACATCCGGGACGCTGTGCCTTTTCCGCGATACAAAAACTCATGCGTTTTGTGACGTCACGAAAAGGTTTGCTTTATTTTTTAGCAGAATTTTTTACGACAGTTCAAAAAATTGAAATTTTTGCTATTTGCGAAAATTATGTTTCGTTCGGCCAAAGACAACAGCGGTTGTAACAAATTCTGAGATTTTTCAACCTACTAGATAAAAACAATCGCTATATAGTTTGACTATACGATTTTAAAGTGGCTCTAATGCAGAAAAAACATGCCAATCAACTCTACCACCAGGTATAGCATGCCTCTCGTTCTGTTTTTGAAATGAACTCTGTATATCAAACACTGAACTTTAAATTTTATGAATGCATGACTCGCATCCTGCTCAAAACAGCCTGTGTCTTGACATCACACCCACTCCTCTGACAGTGACCTTTATTCAACCCCTTTGCGATGAGAAAGCTCGACTGTGCAAAAGTTAGGAGGCTTATACTTTCTTAACTACAGGTATTCGTTTCCTGGCCCCCAAGCAAAAGATGATTGATTTTTTGGCATTAAGTTGGAGATAATTGAATTCACTCAGGAAATTTGCCCTTTTCATCTTAATGTCAGGAATTTTCTGTCACTTTTAAATGTCTGCTGTAAGCTTAGCTACCTCAACACATGTATGAAAATTCACAATGCCCGTAAAGGACCAAAGCCTGTAGGACTAAATTACAGATAATAGCGACACATTGTAGGTCTAACACCGAAGTAACTGACAAATTCAACCCACCAGAAATTTAGTCAAAAACATCATTGAACAAAACAAGTGCAAAATTAATTGGTAACCATGACAACCAACCTAATAGTTTAAGTTAATTAAACATGTGGGGAAAATGCAGCATTGCGAATAACTGTGTTCTGCAAGGAGGCTTAAACTGCAGCATTTGTATTTCTGTGCAATTCGACATTAACGGCGCACATACCTACATACAAAAAGTGTACGGGTAAATTACGTATAACAAGAAAGTTTTACAGAAACACTTACGGTCGCCCTGACAACACTGCACGCAACAAAATTGAAACAAATGCACAGAACGTAAAGAAATATATGTACAATAATATGTAGAACTGGAAACATGTGTACGAAGCGAGGAAAACTGATTAGCAACACATGCACTTAGTGTTTTGCGTATTAGCTGGTTGTAAAATCTGTATGGATAAAATCATAGAATGGCAAAGCGTGGTGCAAATGGCGTGCAGAACATAAGCATGTGTAATATAAACCCATAATACAAAACAACAAACAGCAAGGGGGTGTTTTGGGGTTATGTCTTCGCCCTGATTGTTCGATCAGCAAATAGATCGTAATTTTGGGGCCTGGCAAGCAATGTGGTTGTGTACAAGCAACGCAAGTCACAAACAGTTCGCAACTTTTATGTTGTGGGACCAGGAAAAACCCAACCACGTCACTCAAAGTTGTTGGCAAGCCCAAACAATAAAGTACAAGCCCCAAACCCGGCTCTAACCCAAAACGTCATTAAGTTGCGGCATAAAATATGCCAAGTGCGATGTCGAAGGGTGCAAGCAAATTAAGCTGTGGTCAGTTAGTCATCGGTCAGATTTGAAGCCACAACGAATAGCTCTACTAGTTCGTTTGCCCAAAGATAAACAACAAAACCAGTTGTAAGATTTTTGTCTAGCACATGTTGGTTGTAAATGACAAGGAATTATCACGCAAATGTGTCCATTTCTGGTCTTAAATTGTAAGGTTGTCGGTTATTTGCTTTTTCGATGATTATCTATTCATCCCAGGGTGCCCGGTAGAAGACGTACTCTACATAAGTGGTCCATTGTTTGTATTCTTTCGCCTGTGCCGGCAGAGTCTTGGATCCACTGGAGCACGATGTACTGAGGATGAACCCTCTGCTTGCCAATGTTTCGAATGCGTGCTCCAGGTAATTGTGCTTGAGATAATACCTGCTGGTGTAACCGTCAGATGGGTAGCGGTCTGGATCTCGACTGTCGTTCAAGTCATCACGAAAAACCTGTTAATATAACATACTTTATTGTTTGAAAACTAGAACGCAAAGCCACGGACGCATTGATCACTGCAATCATTTATGCAATGTCATAAACCATTTCACTATAGTGTATGCATGGTTATATATATGATTCGTCTAAAATAAATCACAGCTTTGGTATAAAAGCGGTGTGTTACTTAAAGCATTTGTATTTTGTGGCTATTATTAACTTACATAAAAATGATAAGGTAGAGATCTAAGAAGATTTTTAAGAAAACATGATAATCTGGTGTACATCGCCAAATTTGCTACTTTAATAAATGTATGTGATCTGTAAAATCAACCAATCCCATTTTTTGCCAAAGTATGGTGTGTGCATTCTAGGTTTGTATAATTTCAACCTGGTAAATTACAGGCTGAATATTAAATATTTAATTCAGAATTACATATAGCCTACTTGAACTAAATCCTTGAGTTTACATTACACATAAGCAAGCTAATCGTCATTGACCGATTACGCCAGAGCGTATACTAAGGTTCATTGAGGGTTGCACTGCATTTGTGACTGTATGAATGCGTTGTCTATTATTTTAAACCTGTGTGACTTTTTAGGAAGGCTACTGGTTTATTACAGAAAACGTATTGTACAGATAGCGAATCGCGGCCTTGGAGTGTAACAGTTCATGGTTCAGTATGTTATCATTTTCTACTGTTTCTATGTAATGTGACCACGACTTTTATGTCAAGGCGAAAGTAGAGCTCCTTAAGTTGACGTTACCACATACATCTGTTTTGTAGAATTTTGTGCCCCAAATGAACTTGGTCATACAACACATCTCCCGTTTGTGAGCGAAAATGGCTTTTTATCCAAAAATTAAATACTGCATAAGTTGGTGGAAGGGATAGTAGGCTACATAAGGTTCTGGTATTAACAGTCCGAAGTGACATTTGTTATGTTTAGAAAAACCGTGTCAATTCGATTTATAGGACTTGTATCAATTGTAACAGCAATGCGCGAAAACATAACTGGGCCCGTGGCGTGTAACTTTAGATAGAAATTCTATATTTCTCAACGTCACCTACTGCAAACTCATCGGATCTACCATGCATTTTTTCTCCTTGCATTTTGATTCAATTTTAGCATTGATTAGTTGCGCAACAAGCTTCCCGCAGACAAATTGAATGTTTCTGAAGTTTTGTGTCCCTAATATTGATGGACAAGTGTTTTATTGATCTGGCTTATCGGTGGTCAGCTGTGTGGCCAATCTGCTTCGATTTACATTCGTTGAAGCGCGAAGTATCGATCCAGCAAACAACTGGCACCGAACCAGTGTGAAAATTTGGGCCCATGGAAATGCATCACACACCCTTGTGAACTGTGACAGAAGACAGCAATATGTCACAAAATTGCGTGTGCATCCCAACGCAATGCTCTTCACTGAAACACTGATGTTGTGCATAAAACGATGTGTGACCACATCGTGTACATCTAATGTTGCTCACAGTGATCTTTTTAAGTGTTTTCAGGGTCTTCATGTAAGCCCAAAAACATCAAAATCTATGCTGCACATAAACTGGTGTGTGGTAACAGCGTACACATCTAATGATACACGCACAGTGGCCTTTGGTGTACCCAGGGAGCTTGTGTATATCCTCAAGTACGTAAAAATATATGCTACACATCAACTGGTGTGTGGCCACAGCGTGCACATCTAATATTGCTCACATTGTTCTCGGGGTGCTTGACACATTCAAAATCATTTTTGAAAGTAACATGGCGTACAGCACCGAAGCGTTTTGATATACACCATCACACAGTCCTGTTGCACGCTTACCACATCGTCAATTGATGCATGGCTCTTGTTTTGACAGTGATTAGTAAGAGAGGAAGACGGTACGGCCTGTTCCGTGGTGAAACAATAGGGCTATAACCGTTTGTTTTCCTACTAGCTTGGTTTGTATAAGTGATGTTGTTATTGTTGTCCATCAGACATTTACATCTACACCAAGACTTCGTAACATGGGCAATGGCGCCTGCCCTCTGGCGTACTGTGAAATTTGGTGGGCACAGTACACACTTTCAGTCATACAATGCAGTAGATTAGTTTTTTTGGGCGAAATAGTTTTATACCGTATGTAATAAAAGTCAGTGGTGGGATTCAGCCGGTTCGCACCGGTTCTATAGAACCGTCTTACGAAGTTTTATGAGATCAGCGAACCGGTTAGCATTACTGGTTACGGTCAATGAACTTTTTGTAACAGAACCGGCTGAAAAATATGACTTTTGTAATAGAAACGGCTGACAAAACCTTGAATCCCACCACTGAATAAAGTGTACGGCTATGGCTCAAGAGCAGTGGTTCTCAAACTGTTTTATTGTCGGGGCCAAATGGTATTTTTTTAAGTGTGTAGAGAGCCGCAAAAAAACGAAATCTTGAGAAAATCACTAAAGATTATTACTTTGAAAGCTAAAATAGCAATGTTTGGTGGTTTTCTGAGGTCTGGTGCGAGCCGCAAAATAAGTAGTTGGGAGCCGCATGCGGCCCCAAAAACCGAGTTTGAGAACCACTGCTCAAGAGTGAAACGATTGATAATTACCCAAACGAAACAAATGATTGATTTTTAGTTGTTTCATCATTCAAATAGTCCCATGTCTTCCTTCTTATTGTCATGAACAATTAGGGTTGTTTTCAAACAATTACATTCTTAACACTATCAGATTCAAAACTGTTTCTGCATATTTAAACAAACTTGCACTGAAAAACAGAAAGTATAAGAAGAATAAATGTAACCTCTAACCTCTTTTGCAATATCGGACCGGCCGGACACTGTAATTCTGGTGATTCGACGAAACTTCTCCAATGATGTTGAATCTCTTGTCGCGCTATATGAGCTCCGGTACCCGATGGTAATGTAAAAGGGTCGGTTTTGTGATAAAGATCCTGTGCTCATAACTCTGTCTAACGACCTGGAATAAATTCATCAACATAATTTAGAGTCGCAACAGTCTAAGTTATGAGTTAGCCGAGTATAGAAAAATGTGTGTACTTGTTTGTAGAGCTCTTCTGGCCAATGTACATTGATATATATGCCTGGCACATGTGTGTACTTGAGCCAAAAACTTAAGTGATATTGCTGCAAAACCCACTAGAATCTAGTCCAGGGGTCGGCAACCTTTTAAGCGACGCGTTCCAATTTACTTGTTATTTTCATGTGTTAATGACTTCGCGTGCCAACTTACAAACAAAAAGCAGACATATGTGTGCGTGTAGACCAGTGGTTCCAAACCTGGGGTCCGTGAGATGGTTTCAGGGGGTCCGTGGAGGCACATATGTTTTCTATCATTAACCAACAGAAAATATTTTAAGTTTCTTAACAGTTTTTACAATCCTGCATATGGTGGCACCCTGTTTATCACACCTTAATTGGGAGACGGGCATGCGAGCGTTTTTTGCACAATGTGCTCGAAAATGTGCAGGTCAAAATGAGCGCACATTGACCGCTACAATACAGAAACTTCATTGAAATTAAAGGACTGCGAGGGTGGATTAAAATGCCTAAAATCCATAACAAGGTATGCAACAAACGTCAAACATAAAAAGACGGAAAATTACGTTGGGGGTCCCCCGATTTATAAAATTTATAAAAGGGGTCCGTGACTACAAAAAGGTTGGGAACCACTGGTGTAGACTGAATTGTAAGACTATCGAATGATAAAGAAACAGGTAACAAACAATGCAAATGTTTAAATCAAGCTTAGCAGATCTACTTTAATATAAACACGCAATCGTTTGGCGTGCTATGAAAAATCACTCGAGTGCCAAGATTTGGCAAGCGTGTCATCTATTCGGTTGAACTAAACTGATCCCTGAGTCGGAAAAATGTAATAAAAATTCCAACTTAATTTCAGTAAAATAAGTGAAGCAGGCAGCTAGACGGTGGGCGCATTGTGTGATCACAGTTAACGCTAGGTTTTTCGTTTTTAGGCATTTAATATATTTAGGCATTCAGTATACGAAATACAGAGAAACCTATTTGAAAAAAATAAGGTTAAAGTAATGTGAAATATCCAAACAATGTTTTGATGACTGAGAATGGAAAGCATTTTCCAAGTTACGAAATGCGTCAATGAATTCAATGGAATATATATATTTCGCCTAATGGCATCATCAGTTCCTTATTCAAATGATGAGTACATATCAACTACGCTGCTCTAGGCAACATGATGCAGAAAATTGATTGACCTGCGAGTATGTTACTTTGTTGCTAGAATGGGAAACTGATTTGGGAAAGTGTCGCCAAAATCGTAAATCGATATTTTGCAGGAAGGTCGTTGCTACAAACAGCCATCGATTGCCACAAAAACGGTGCTGATAGGCTTAAAAAGAGATTTAGCCTGGATATCTTAGACTCGGCGCTTGCTAAGAATTTCATGGAACGAACATAGGCCTATATAGACTTTGATACAAGTTTGAATGACCAGCAGTGACATTTTATCGGAAAAAAAGTAATGTTGTTTTTGTTTCGACGTTTCACGGATTGATAATGAAGTAAAACCTGTTACGTGTTCAAAAACATGTAAACTGAGTTGGTTGTATAAAAATGCAGAGCAATCGTATCTTTTCAAAACAAATTGCATTTAATTGGGATCGCTGTTAAGTTTCTCAAGTTATGAGTTAACCTTTTATTAGTCAAGCGATTTTATTTGCGGACACATATTTGATGTGTTTAGGCATGTCATCAAGAATCTTTAAAATCGCAGAAAAACGACCCACAAAAAGTAGCCTAATTGGCACTCAGGCAATAGATGACTTGAGCACACCATCAACGCTTGGTAGGTGAACTTCCAGTTATGTTTCAACAGCTGCGATCTTGATGAATAAAACGGAAAAGTAAAACCTTGGCACATTTCAATCACTTGTCATCTAAATATGGAATTTGGAAAGGGCACAAAATGCTAGTTAGCTATTATAAAACGCGCAAATGCTAATTTATTTATTTCGTTGCATAACTGTCGGTTATTAGCCTCCCTACACCAAGACTGGAAAGGCTATAAAAAATTGTAAATATTTTAGGAAACAAATTAATCGATAGTGTTTTTAAGCGATCTTAGAAATATTACGTGACCTAAATTACATGCTTTATTCCATAGAAAAATATTGTAGTTTGTGCAAAACGTTTTAAAATTTGAGGTTTAGGTTGCTCGTTGTTTTTCTGCTATTCTCGGAACCTACAATTCCGAAATTTTGCGTCGTTTTTCTTTTACAAAATTACAGCCACTTTCAGTACTAATTACCAAATAACTGGAAAACCAGATGCGCTTAAATCATTTGGCGTTTGCATGTGATGTAAGTCACAAGTGAATTGTATTTACCAAACTGCTTCAACAGCTCACACCGTTGCATCACAGCTAGCAATGCAAGTTAAGTGGCTCCTAATTTACGACACAACATGCTGGGACACAGGAAACCCTTACGACTGTCCATCATCAATTTGTATGATTTATTTATGGCTAGGTGTGATTTTACAGGTAATTGAGTAAATGCACCGAAACCGGTCTGTAATTACAATCTGCCGTTCACAGCAGTTCATTCTCAAACGTTTCCATGCTCCTCAAGTAATAATTTACAAGCATGAAACTATATGCGCTTGGTGTTAAAAACGATCAGAAACCCGATGAAGGTATACCTCTATAGAGTATACTATAGTTGCTAAAGTATTTGTAAAGGGGAACCAAATTGCGCTGCTTGCTGCTTGCTGCTTTCTTGAAAGAACAGTCAGTGTAAATTCTTACAATAGTAAAATTCAAGAATGTTAACCCTAAAAAAATCAACATTGCAACTGTTATAACATTGATTTGGGCAAACCAGGGTGTTTTGCAAAGCCCATAATGGCTATTATTGAAAGTGGGTGGATAGCACCGAAGGAGTTAGCATTGTCCTCTTTCTGTGCAGCAATGGCTCTTAACCTCAACTTTTGAGCCTGTTTACTTCCTCCAAAAAACGATTGTCGAAACTGTCTTATATTTACAATACCTAAATCAATAACTAGAGGGGTACGCTATAGGGCACATGAATCTTTTCCCTTTTTTAAACCGTTGTAAGGCATTGATATCATTTTTTGCCCTCCCTCACCTGGTTTCATAACTTTAATCAAAATGAAAATACATTACAATGTGATAATGAAATTACATTGCAATGTGATAATTGCCTATCGCTAATATTGTTGAAAAGAGTGCGTGTTGAGTTTCAATTTGTGGTAAACAGCGAACTCATTGAAGTAACTTTTGTCTTGCATTATATGCTTTAACATATGCGAGTGTACAACAATTCCTTTGCCATTTTTGTGTTTGTTTTATTACACACCGACTTAGTTGTTTGTGAATGCAACTTATTATTTGAAATTTAAACATGTCTGTTTAAAATCCGTGTTGTGTAACATTGAAAACATCATAAGATGGAAAATCAATCAAACCTGCTGGGCGAGTCTGTCTCGTTTCTCGATATTGGGGAAGGTCCCTGGTAGATTCGGGGGTAAAAAGGGGGCTGTCCCTGGGACCCAGTGGATCGAATTTGTGCTTGATCGCTGTTCCCAGTCTGGGTGAAATTAAATATAGATTAATATTAAACAGAAGTTGTTTGATCGCTTACATTGGTGGTCGGCAACCACCGGTCCGTTAGGGATTCGTTACCGGGCCGCATAAAACTTGCTCAAGGTTCACATTGAATCAAAGTTGTAATAACTAATTAGTTTTCAGTGCTGAACATTTGTGGTTTTAAAAGGCCGGTCCGTAATAAAAAATTCAGTTTCATACCGGTCCGCAGTGAATAACAGGTTCTTGACCCCTAGCTTAAATAATAAAACTTTTAAAAATGTATTATTGTAACTTTTTGTCATATAACAATTTTGTAACTCTTTTTGCGTTGAACAAAGTGTTTTCCCGAAACTAAAGTAAGTTCGTATCGAAACTGTTTTTACATCATTGATTCAAATATTAAAATCCAAAAGTTAATTTACTTGTATAATTGGTGCGAAAAACGTTTTATACCCACCACGAAATTTTTCCTTGCTTCAATCTTTTTCAAAATCGATGCCAGTTCATCAAGGCCGAAAAACTCAGCCTCACTACGTAAGCGATGACGCTCAATGACGTCAGGGCATATCTTTTGCAGCCAGTCGGAAATAGCGATACCACCTGCGCCTTTTCTCAGGTATTCGAGAATTAATCGGAAAGTGACGCCATCACGATCAATAAACATGCGTTTGTTTGCGTCACAAATGAATGGAATTCCGTCTGACGTTGCACTCTCGCCGGAAATGAACGCGCGAACACCGGCCGCCATCTTGGATTTAGGTAGAACACACGTCAGAGTTTTTGCTGACGTGCTGTAGATTGTGCCGCCCACGTTAAGCTCGACAATTTGGTTTTCTTCGCTCGCCATCTTCGTAATGAAACCTTCGTGCATGTAAATCGTGCTCCGATGCTGGTTTTGTGTTTATTGATTTTCCGTCTGCCGCGATATATCGGAAAGCAGCATGCAAGAGCAAAGGCTTCTTAAAAGGAGTAAAAAATTCAACGAAATATTGAAATATTTGTCTCAAAACCTTCAAATAGTTACAAGTATTTATGTGGTTAGGCTTAAAATATATATTTATGTGATTGTTTAACGAGACTGATATTGTCTAAAATGCGATTGTTGGTTGTGAATTGAAATACATATCGCCTCGTTGTTTAAATAGGTCGAAAACACTTGCCGCTTAAGGCTTTTCCTGTTATGAATTATAAAACAGCTTTTCGTACATAGCAGTCTATAGCAACGTTTTTCCATCATTAAAGTGATTTTTTAATCAATTTGCATGTGATTTCTCCGCAATGATCTACTTCAAATTTAAACGGCCTAAAAGAAATTATAATCCTTGTCCCTTTTTTAAAACTTAGCTTAAATAAAATTTACTTTATCTTTACAAAGCAAGTTGTTGCTGCCAGACATAAACAACTTTATCTATACACTGAAATGAATGTAATCCTCTATGCAACATTTAAACTGTTTCAAGATGCACAGAAAACGTGCCTGCATCAATTTTAGACTTGTCTAAAACGTAGTTCTTTGAAACTCACTGATGAATTCGAACCTTAGGCTTTTCAACATCTGGCTTAAGAGAACTATGCAGCCTAAGCATCGCACAAAAGCCGATCGTATGTGAAACGGATGTGCGTAGAAGAGGTCTTCATTTGCCTTTTACCCTTTTGCTCTAACTTGCACGCGTCCTGGCTATAAGGTGGAAATGAGAGTGCACACGACACAACGCACTCGCGTTGTTCTGCTTTACTGAATGGCTGCTCATTTAATGCATAGCGTCTTTTTTCTACGAAAACCTACGAAGACATTGCTGATATGCTTGCACCTCTGAAACTCGTTTATAGGCTCAATAGGTCCGTGTGACAATGTTAGTATACTAACCTATAGGTCGATGGGTGCAAACATTTTAAAATTCCTTAAAAAAATTTAATCATAAACATTACTGCCAAGGTAGTGGTGTATATAGAATACATCGTGTAGACGTTTCGACAATCTCTGTTGTCATCATCAGTACATGTTTTCAATCAAGCTGAATATCCTTAAAAAATATTCATTATAACTCACGCTCTTTTTACAGCCTTTTTGTTCCTAATATTTTTCTTTCTTATGTGCCATACAGATTTGCAGAAATGCAGAACATAATGCGCAGCAGTCGTAATTGGCTTCATGAACGTTGGAAAGCACTGTTAAAGACTAAAACACTGTTGTCTAAAATGCATTTGTAAAGTAGAGAGACACACCTTCTAATACTAAACCACTAATTACTCATTACTTTAGGGAACATTTCATTAGCTGGTCGATTTAGGGTCTGATAATAGTCTGCAATGGTGAACATGGTGATGAACTAGGACTAGGGCGAAGGTCAAGTTTACCGACTTGTGGCGAAAGACATTCCCTCCCAAAGTTTTCTTAGTTGCACTTGTAGTGCATTCAAAATTACCCTGAGCTAAAAAGAGGAATGACTGATACGCCACTGGGATTTTTTACATGAAGTCACTTTCAATAGTAACAAGGACTTTTAAAGTACACAATAAACCAGATTTAGGCATTTTCACATGTTGCCAACCTTACCACAATCAACTTCATTGCGTCTATAGTCATCATGGGGCTAAAGATAATAGCTCAACGCTGTTGCTGTTGTTGCTTATTACGTGTGCATTCGTTAAGGGAAAACGGAGCTGGTTAATTAGGTTCACCCATGAGTCAGATCAATTATTTCTGTATTGGCCAACGACGGTTCATTTACGCCTTTTGAACGAGAACCAGTAGCTTCTTTTTCGGTTTTAAAAATTAATGTTTTCGCTTGACCTACAGTACGCATGGTTGGCAATAGACAGTTATAATGCCGAGAGGCCTTTGCATCGTACGGGACATTTAAACCAATAAACTTTAATTTTACAAGTTTTTTAAACTTATTTGAATGACTGTTTCTGCATGTTAATAAATCAAACTGCCTTAAAAAAAGACAAAAGATCAAATTAAATTTAAAAATGGGAAAGCCTTGTACACGCGCTGTTTAAAAATCTTTGCACATTCGAGTTTTTTGAATGGGTTTGACGGATTGAGTTCAGCCTAAAAACAACCAAACCAAATAATCCCCGGTTTAAAAAAATAAAACAAAATTATTGATGCGTAACGAAGTGTGCGAAAATTTATTTGACACGTGATTCCGAGTTCTTTTCGATTTGGCAAGCTTGGAGAATGGTGAGTTTTTTTGCTGATCTAAAATATCTAAGCAAATCCGGTCTTTCGCTTAATTTTTTGGCATGAAAGCTTGCAAATACAAATAGATGCACGCGCAAGCTATATGCAGCGTTGTTTGTTTCGATTATAAGTTCCAAATTTAAAAGATACTGGTTGACAAAAAAGTTGCAACGCAAGTACATTTGTTTGCACGTTTATTTAGTATCGAACTTTTATTGTATGTAGCTCAACACAAATGCGTAAACAATCAATACAAAACAGTTGAAAAACGATTTATGTTTAATGTGGTGCAAATAATATGGACATAACGTTCGTCTGCTTATTGCAGTTGAGGTTTTTGTACACCTGCTAGAAACCAGCTAACAATCTCAATATCTCAACAAAACTAACATAGATGGTAGAGCTACTGTCACCATAACCCAACCTCAGCTGCACATTTAGCTAATTTCTAATAGTTGCGTTTCTACGTGTTAAAGCAAATAAATTCTTTTCAGTCGCACAGAAAGTTTTCGGCTCCGCGCCACGGATCGCTGGGATTTCTGCCCAGGAAGCGTTCATCAAGGCACCGAGGAAAAGTTAAGTCTTTTCCCAATGACAACCCGACCAAGCCATGTCACCTGACAGCTTTCATCACATACAAAGCTGGAATGACCCACATCGTCCGTGATGTTGATCGGCCAGGATCGAGTAGGTTTTAATATTAGATTATGTTTTTATATGCATTGCTGCAGATTTTTAGTGCTAATTGATATAGAGTTTAAAATTCTGCTAAATGTAGTTAAACCTGGTTAATGGTGATTCCTAGTTTTTCTTGAGATAAACTGATAGCATCTGTTGTATGTTCTATGTAACAAAAAAAATGTTATTTTAATTATTGTCTAAAAAATATTAGGCCAACAAAAATCAATAAAAAATATTGATTGATGTATAAATTAAAAGTGTGTTATAAGTACTTTTTTTGATTAACAATGACTGCTATCCTGGTTCAACTATTTTGTGAGATAAATGGATATTTAGCTTTTTTGTATTTTTTTTGGCTTTTTAACGTGGTATTTTTACTTTTGTAAAAAAATTGCTGAAAGAAAACAAATCTTATAAAAAATGTTTTTGAAACAATAACAACTTTAATGTGCCTTGACTGGCTGTATCAAATCCTTTATACCAAAAAATTAATGTTCAGTGTAACAATTGTACTACTATTTGTGCTGGCCTAATTAAATGCAGTGGGTTTTTGATTTGCAATAACTGTATATGCAACTGCATGATGATGAAGGTATAAAATCTAAATAGAAGAAGGTAACTAAGGTTATAATTGTTGCAGAGGTGAACAAGAAGGAAGTGGTTGAAGCTGTGACCATCCTTGAAGCTCCACCTATGATTGTGGTTGGCGTGATCGGTTACATACAGACACCACGGGGACTTCGCACATTGAAGACCATCTTTGCTGAGCATTTGAGCGACGAATGCAAGCGCAGATTCTACAAGAACTGGTAGGTTATGTTTAAAGTATTTTTTGTAAGCACTTTATATCAGGGCTTCTCAAACTGTGGATCGCGGCCTAAATTTGAGGTCATGAAATATTAATTTGGGGTCGCGAAACATCATGCATTATTATGTCATTGTCACAATAAATGGTATATGTGCGTAAATTTATTGTACAAACATCATGCATGTGTATAGGCTATTGCCATCAAGGGGTCATAGAAACTTCTTCTCTAAACAAGAAAGCGCTGCTTTATATGACATAGAAACTATAAGTTGTGTGATGAAATACAAGACGGGCGGTCAGATATAACCTGTTGAAATCGTCTTGTTTTCTGACAACATATGCATACATACACTTAACATTATCAAATGCCTTGTATGTAACTATTATATTTTTCTATCTATGCTCCTCTCAGTATATCCAAAGCTGATGAGCAATACACTAAAAATGGACAAAGCAAGTGGTTACTTTCAAAACGCCAACCAATCATGTGTTGTGTTTGAGAAACCAATTTGTCCCACCTGTCATCTTGTCTCCTCTCAACTTATATGTTGACGAGACAAGTTGACTTGGCAGAATTTAGAGCTTTGTATTTTTGGTGGCTGACATCAGGCATGCCTGCAAGAAGAAGGCTTTCACCAAGTCTTGTCGCAAGTGGCAAGACGAGGATGGGAAGAAGCAGATCGATCGTGACTTCAACCAGATGAAGAAGTATTGCAAGGTGATCCGCATCATCGCACATACTCAGGTGAGCACATCACAAGTTCTGATTCAAGTGGATTTTTACAACAAAGTAACTATAGCCAGATCTACCACTAATAACATTTCAATTCTAGTGTTGTACTGGATCTCACTTTTTAGGGCTTTGGCTTAGTTGTTTATATATGGACGATCTCTATTTTTTGGCATTCAAATATTGCTTAAGACAACCATCGTAGCCTTCTTACACACCCATGCAAGTACCAAGGGCTCAGCTAAAATGGTGCTAAACTGGTTGGATATTAAAGCTGTTATTTGGCCAAGTCCTGGCATATAAAATTAAGGCCACTTGTGATAGATGCAAACCAATAAGGTCCGATAATAGCTGCGGTTTCACATGATGATTTGTACTGACACCTCTTCTTTGAGCTTCGTGCTTTGCATGTTGCGCTGAACGGAGTGTACAATTGCTGATGAGAACCTAAACACCAAATTATTTACCAAAGTCTCTGACAACATGATTACTAAATGTTTCGCTCTGTTTGCAGATGAAACTTCTACCCCTGCGTCAGAAGAAAGCTCATATGATGGAAATTCAAGTGAATGGTGGATCTGTCTCTGAGAAAGTTGATTACGCTCGTGATTTGTTGGAGAAACCTTTCTCTGTGTCCAGCGTCTTCAACAAGGACGAGATGATTGATGTCATCGGGGTCAACAAGGGTCACGGAGAAAAAGGTTGGTTATTGCCACCACAACACATCTAGTTTACAGTTGTCCCGTTTGCTATGCAACTATAAAAGTGGGGAAACTTTTTTGAGTTTGCAGTTGGCATGGAGAATAGTAATAGATTGCAGATTACTGATGAAACGCATTGCTTTTCTCTTGCCAGGGAAACCTGAAATTTATGTTGAAACCAACAATGCTGCCTTCCTTCTGAACAAACTGTTAACAAATCTATTTTTTCAACTAGAAACTATTCTGCTTTAGTTTTACAAATGTAGAAAGGTATTGTAACCAAAGTAACTCTTTCTGTATCTTTGTTACATGACAGGTGTCACATCACGTTGGCACACAAAGAAGTTGCCACGGAAGACACACAAAGGATTGAGAAAAGTGGCATGTATTGGTGCGTGGCATCCAGCCAGAGTCGCATACTCAGTTGCCAGATCAGGTACATTGTTTGTCATTTACAACTAGAAGCATTGGTTTCACTCAGCTGTTGTTACCAGGTCAAAAGGGCTACCATCACAGAACTGAAATCAACAAAAAGATTTACAGAATTGGTGCCGGAATTCATAAGGAAGGAGGCAAGCTGATCAAGAACAATGCATCAACTGAGATCGATATCACTGACAAAAGCATTACCCCAATGGTGAGGCCTCTATAAAGTTTACTTGATATATATTTACACTTGAAGGTTGGGCCTTTTGGCCAGCTCCTTGTGTTGGAATGAAGACAAAGACAACAGCTTGCCTTCAATGGCGTAGAAAACTTTCCGTGGTTTGACAACATTGCCAATACTAACCAATGTGTTTCTCACTTAGGGTGGTTTCCCACATTATGGAGAGGTGAAAAATGACTTTGTGATGCTGAAGGGTTGCTGCATTGGCCCCAAAAAGCGGGTGCTCACCCTTAGAAAGTCTTTGATAACCCACACCAAGCGTTCAGCTCTCGAGAAGATCACACTCAAGTGGATTGACACCTCGTCCAAATTTGGTCATGGTCGCTTCCAAACTATTGAGGAGAAACGCACCTTTATGGGACCGCTCAAGAAGGATCGAGTTGCCGCGTCCACGTAATTTTGTTACCGCGTGGTGGCGCTATTGATGCGCTCGAAATAAAATCTCACTCTGTTGAGTGCACATGAGTCGGTGTGCTTGGTTTTGTTGTCAGCTGCGCGACTTGAAAATATAAAAAGGTTTGCATTTTATTCTCTCTCCGGCGGACAAGACCTACTTTCTGGAAAAAAGTGTCCACCTCTGTCACTTATTATGGATCCCCTACCCTTAAATGGACACTTACTGTTTTTGGGCGTGTTTTTTCTGTCTAACGTTGGCTTGTTACATGCGCTTGGTCAAGAATGGGTGCTTCATAGTATTCCAAAGTTTGACCTACACTTCCCAAAAGTGAAATTTGAAAAACACCTGTTCACTTTTTGCCCCATTGCTGCATAGTTTAATAATCTGATACAAAAGAGTGCAATTGTCTCTCCATAGATTTAACAACTCTTGTGCTTCTACAATTATCGTTTTTCTGATGAAATATACAAGGGATGGTTTGGTTGATTATACACAAACGTGTTTGACAATTCTTAATTTGAATTCTCGAGGTCCGTAGATGTTTGTGTGTTCGTATTGGTGGAGAAAAATTAAACGCCTTGTTTTTCGACAGTATAAATCAGTGGTTCTCAAACTTTTTTTTGTTGCGACGCCCTTTGTTGCGAGATTTCTGGACTTACTGCGACGCACCAGCAAATAAAAGTTAATGTGCAAACTTATTATTAAAGTTATGTTTATTGATACAACAACAAAAAGCCACGAAACTGAACTATTCTGCGACGCCCTAGGAAAATTGAAACGACGCACCAGGGCGTCGCGAAGCACAGTTTTAAGAACTACTGGTATAAATTGTTCTGGCTTATTTCTGCATCGGTAAACCATATCTTTACATCACAACCATCGAATGCAAACATGACAAAAGCGATTAAGCTCAATGTAATGTGTCCAAATGATACCTGCCGCCTGCCGCCTCTACAACCAGGCACGGCGACATCTTGCCCAAGAGCTGTATGAATGTCTGTCAATCTTCGTCATCGGTAATCCCTACAAACATTACACACCACCACCAAATCAACTCAAAATATTACAGTAGGCTTACACTTCATACAGTAAATGGCATTTGAAAATTCGTTTCTGGCACCGGGGGCGTCCGGTTTCTGTCGCGTGGTACAAGTAACAACTCTTGACGCGTTATAATCGGAAGTGCAAACATACCACGTGACCAGAGTGGCGCCATTCACGTCACGGGTGGCTTAAGATGGTCGCCTGGAAAATCTCTGGTGCTCACATCGGTGTGGAGTGCCTTGTCATTAACATACTCATGAAAGAATATACACCGGTCGTTCTCGAACTTTTCAAGCATGCGCAACATTAAAGAACGAAACCAGGGGTGCACAGCCTTATTGCTATGACGGCCGCATCGCGGATGCTTATTTCACCAACGGCCGCCAAGTGTTTGCTTTTTTTTGTTTTAAAATTACAAAAGAAATAATTAAATATATATATATATCTGATGGTGTTTTTTCGCAATGTTCGTACAAAAATATTGCCATACCAGGCTGGTAGTACTCTTTTCATCCCCTTAACTGTGGTTGGCAATGACCAATCACAAAAATAAAAGCTTCTGAAACGTCGCCATATACACCAGCTTTTTGTCATTTCGTCATGAAGTACCAGAGAATGTTTGCACTTAGAAATATCCAATTTTCAGCGGCACATTTGGAAATCTTTCACGGCGCTGCAACACACAGTTTGAGCATCACTGTTCTCAAAAACTACATAACAGTATTGGACCTTATTTTCAAAGTCAACGATTGGTATAAATTACAATTGTGGTGCTTGTTAGTCCTGAAAACGCAAAACATTTTGTCAAATTTTGTGCAAAATCTCTCTTTTGTGGCCCAGGGCTCTTACATTTTTCGTGAGACAATCCCCTACATGCGTTAACATCCACAAAGCGACAATTTAATTTTATCATATAGTCTACAGTTTTACATCATAAATTTATTTTTTCTTGTCATTAAACTTTCTATAAAACGATGGTTCAAATATCCCTAAAACATGCAAGTTTTTCTGTCTGTGTCTAACTAAAGAAGGTGGTCATTTTTGTGTTCATTTTGACCTGTCGTTATGGTAACAAAGTGACTGACATCATTTATTAAGCACCTGAAGCAATTGAAACCGCGCGCTATTGATTACAAAGACGCGAACTATCCACACAACAAATAGTGAGAGTAGAGTGCCGTTCTCCCTACATGCCACGAACCGCTGTATCAATACACAACTTTCATACGTGATACAAATCACCGCTGTGCAGCAGACAACAATTGTGATGCCTCAATTAAATACGTGTAGATAACAACCCCGACACGTTTACGAGTAAACGTCGAATGTTTGCGATTGTTTCGTGTTGCACGATCGTCTTGTTTAGCGCCGATAAGCCGTCTAAACTGCTTGAATTTGCGGTCAAAGTCGGCCCGTGGTTCTACCCCGCCTAAGCAGTCTTAAGGTTGGGCAAACATGCACACGCCGCGCCGTAGTTCATTCACAAATTTGTTGTCAACAAAATGCGATATTGAGCGGCCCCTCCCATTTCCCATTGCTCACGACTTGTCCGCGACGTCCGGTGGCATGCTTTAAACTCGTGCAATTCGTAAACCGCCTCACTGTCTATGTGCATTGTTCATTGAGTTATTCCGCACATTTTTAGCGTTCAACAGTAGGGTTAGGCCGCTAAGTTTTTAAAAACTGTTGATAATGCTTATTTCGAGCAGTCGGTTGTCTGATAGAAAAAACGCATCTTATGTTTGTCTTGCATGCGCCTAAAGGTTATCAAAACTCTTCCGTAGTCTTTGTAGTGTTATTGTGTTTGCGACAGTGACTAATTAAACGATGTGTTTTCTTATAGGAACACTATACACGGACTTTAAAAGTAGTTTAATCATAAACATTACTGCCAAGGTAGTGGTGTATAAAGAATACATCGATGTGTTTTCTGTTTATTGACAAAATTGGCAACGATTTCGCTTTAAAATGACCGAGTATTATTTAAACCAGAAACAAACAAAGCCAGCAAATTAGTATAAAACATAAGGTTTTAACAGCAACTTGTGTCATTATCAAATGGTTAGGATTTTTGAAACCGTGAATAGTGAACTTAAGAGTATAATTTCTTTGTTAAAAATTCAATGAAAGTGTTTTAACTTGAATCGCAAAAGCGTTTCTGCTTCCAAGTCTTTTTAAGCGACTGAGTACCATCCCTGCCTCTCCGAACATGTTTACCGCGACCCCAAAGAACCCACGAAACGGCCAATCGACGCTAGCAATAATATTTCCACTCCCGGTCACACAAAGGCATTTGCCTCTGTACGGCCGCGCACTTTTGTTTTTTATTTCTTCACTCGCATCAAAGTCGCTTCACTTTGCTACTGCGAGGAGCAGACGAAAGTGAGCCACCGGCCCCAAAACACCTCCAAGGTTTGGCCCCATGTGGGTCGGTTTGTTTCGATTTCACTCTAACATCGCGACTTTCATCTCTGAGTAGACAAAGGGCGTGGATGGACGTGTGGTATGTGGGACTTTGGCCAGAAATTTGCTGCTTTCCATTAACGGGCCACCGGCCATTTTGTTGCCAAACTTTCTGTACGAAAGGAAAGTTTGTAAGTTTTCTGTGTTTAACTCCAGTTGGCACGTTTTTCTTCAAACTCCTCACCAAAAAGTGCTTGAGTATAACCTGATTTTTGTCATTTACAGGTGCAGTGTGGTTGAATTGTATTTAAAAGGGCATATTTACTATTATTTGTTTAGCCCGACGGTTACTTTCCCGCTTAACCATGAATTAAGCTTCAAGGTTTCAAATATGATGTGTTGGTGTTTGGTACCAAACCAAGATCTATTTTGTTAGATTAGATTGCTGTTTTACAGTGACATGCGCCTTTAAAACATGAAAACGACTTCAAACTAAAATTCTAAAACAATTTATCACTAACAAAATACTAATCCGGACGTTAACTTGGTAAATTTTATTCGCTTGGCGAAAAATGGCGTAACTATTTGTGTGAATATATACAATGTGTCTTTTGGAATTGTATTTTCAACTTTTTCCGGAAAAGGGATTTTTTTGTCTCCTCCGGAACTGCAGAATAAGGTCATTGCATTACAAGAACCTACGTAACAGAAATGAACTTTGTGGTCGTATTGGCGCCGAACTTTTCGCAATTCCACGCTTTCGCTGATAATAATGACACGTCGCGACCAATTGGCAATTACACAAACACCTCTGTGTTGTAATGAGACCGCCTCGCATTAGTTGACACCGTCCCACGCGCGGTAGCCTTCGTCTCGTGGCGCGCGACAATGTTACAGTCGTAGCAAGTAGTCATTCCTGCGAAGTTCTTGCTGTAAAACTCGATAATTTGCTTTGGGCGGCGGCCGTTAACTGATGGAAATGTGTTTGCGTCGCCAATTACAGCATTTGATGGCGCGGGGGTGGGCTGAAATTGTACATTAGGTGGCGCCTCTCCATAATGGGGGTCACACCGAATCGAATCACCTTCGACCGATAAACAAACTTTTACTTATTTCGTGACAAATGTAAAGTGTTACGTCACTAAATATGTTGACATGTTTTGAGTTCTAAGTTTTCATTTGGTTTGTAAATGTGTCATCCGTTTTCATGTGAATGCATTAGTGAAGCCAGTGTCTTAAACATCCACCAAAATATAGATGGAACTCTCTGCATCCATCCACTACATACGTTACACAATTGAAATTGCAGTTGCAAACAAGTTGCAATATCATATAGTTTACAAGTAGCAAATTATCCTATAGTTTTGGTCACTAGCGGCGCTGTGGACCCAGTCTTGGCCTTGAACCGTGACTTCCATTAGCTCTCTGCGCCTCGCTCGTTCACGGGTGAAGTGAAAGGTCAAAATAACGAAAGTCACCTTCGCTGCTCTGAAATTGAAGCCGCGCTACTGTGTGCTGCGTGTTGAGCTTGAAACGGAGTTGCCAAAACGTTTGACCTTGGTCAAGGTCAGGCGCAGTGTCGGTTTTGCTTTCATTGGCGTTAATGTATACCTACTACTCGGCGTCTAAAAGGCCTGTCTGCTGGGAGTGTGACGGGCAAAGCAAAAGCAAGTCTGTTGGCGAAGCGACGACTTCCATACATACGATGTGAAGCAGAAAATAATCCCTAAACTTGGTAACTGACTCTTTTCCTTTGAAACGCACTAAAGCGCTCCTGTCGCTTGTTTTCACCACGATTCGGCGTCCTTTTCTTGTTGCTACTTAGAACGGCAAAACATTTCGCAAACTTCGACTAGAACCTTTAAATTACGTCATTATTACGTTATGGTTGAATGAACGAGGTCATCAACATTTTACCATCCCCAAAACTTTCACCCTTTATTGGTTTTGACGTTGTTTGAACGTTCAAAAAGCGGTGAAGTTCAATTTTTACGATTTATGACGTAACTCTCTGTAATAGTGTGACAGAATTTTGATGCTACATTGGTTTGTGATTTTGCTTTTTGTCGCATATGAATTATTATTTTAAAAATAAACAAAATGTAAAATGCAAATAGCATTTCTGTTCAATAGATTTTGCGTAACTCTTTATCTGAAGACGGTAATAGATAGACAAAGTTTAAATTGTTTGAACTTTTGATTAGGCTTTTGACCAAACCTAAATTACACTGACATTTTTGATGCTAAGCGTAGATGCCTAAACGTATATACAGTCTGCTCATATACAACTGCTGAATGCTTGCTCGGGTACGTATTGTTGCATTTACAATTGGCCACGTCGAAAAATGGGCAAGAATAATTGACCCCAAATACAAATTGTGTTTATGGATGAGATTATCTTAAATCTACTGCATCACCATAAAGTTCAAGTTGAAATGTTTACGTAACTCAACTTCGGTGACATAACACGTGTCAGTTTTAGTTGCATAACCTTTCACCCAGTTGCATAATTTTTCGGATTAACTTTTCGGATTTTACGTAACACTTCGTTTTTTACGTAATTCTTTACGTGAGTTACGCAACAACACCAAAGTTACGTAACAACATCGTACTTTATAACTGTGGCGAAAAATCGCCGAACACCTGTTTCGCATTTTCATAAAAAGGATCCTTTGCCAAGTTTTTATTGCCTGTTAACTTGCTGCAATGTTATATTTGAGTTTGGAATATGTTTGATAGAATTATGGGGAATCGCTGCTTGCCAATAGGTTTCTATTTGGACCAAAAAGTTGCTAAAATGTTTTCTATGGACCAATATGTATCGTTTAGTTTGTTTAGTGCAGAATTCAAACAATTTATTTTCGCTTATTGTTGTGTTGTTGAGTACAGAAATATAGTTTGTGTTTGCTTATGTTGTAAGGCATGTGCGTTATGAATGCGTCGTGTACGACCGGCGGTTGTATGTCAGGAAACATGCTCATCTACGTGCGAACTTCTTATACTGTTAAGTAAAGTTGCAAATATATCTTGCAGAAAAGGTCAGCGGTTTCTCCTTGTGCACTTTGCGTTTTTATTCACATTTTATAACCGGATATTTTGTGACTTTCCGGATAATGTTGTTTGATATTGCCGCTAGCACCAAAAACACGCGAAATACGTGTCAGTCCATGTTCTCGCGGTGGGTAATTGTCGCAACCTGACAAGTGCAAATGTGATGTATTTTTGACATTGTTGCCAGACTACCTTTTAAATGGACTTAGATTTGTAAAAGATTAATGCACACGAATGCTCTGTTAATGTATTGTGGTATTTGACATGCCGCGTTTTCGTCTGATTATTTGCAAATCTTAGTTTAGTGAATCAGAAACTGCGTTTTCAAATTTAAAAATGGTTACCAAAAAGTGTATCCTTGAACGGTTATTGCAAGACGGAATTTAGTTGGCTTGACAAACTGCCCTAGTTTTTAACCCGATATGTGACATCCCGGTTAGCCCAGTGATTTACCTTTATTGCTGAATAGTTTTCTTCCGAACTTTGCAGAACTTTTTGATGCAACAAATAGTTTTACAAAATCGCCCATCAGTCAACCTTACGTAACCTGCGACGTCACACGCTGCGACCTTTTGAAAGCAGCGGCTTATCCAATAACCCATTGACTATAACATTTCATAAAACCACGATGACTGTACGCTCGAGAATTTGACCTTCAACGTCTAAATGCGTGACCTTGAAATCGCACGTGGATGCTTCTTGAATGCTACTTGCGGCTTACGCGAGTGAAAATGTCAGATTACGGCGAATGACGACGTGCGGTTTTGTTTTCAACACAAACTACGCAAGCCGCTCCAAATCCATACCATGTATTTATTGCAAGGCTTTGTTGCGGGCTTTGCTTCGCATTCGGAAAACTGCGAAGTTACATTTGAAACCCATGCACCCCGCACGTGAAAATGTTGTTATTTTTACCGTGCTTCGTAAACACTAAATGCTGGTGTTGATTTATAAATATTTTTTGTCACATGTCAGTTTTCACTTTTATAAATCCATTTTTTTTAATTTGATTTATTTCGACGTATTTAATACAGTTCATTTCACTTTAAAACACGCCAGAATCGGACAAAAACTGACTAAAGCCTAAATGCTTGCGTTGAGTTTATTTGAAAAGGCCTTTTTGTCACCGTCGCGTGTTTGTTCCACTATTGTGAATCCTTTATCCAATTGAAGTTTGATTTATTTCAACGTATTTAATCTATGCGCCAGAATTGGGCCAAAACTAACTAAAGGGTTATTGTTGCTTTTTAATTACCGTAAAGATGACAGAAAAAAACGACACAAAAATCGTGCGATTTGCTGAGTTGGATTGTTATAGAATCTCTAAACATGCCAAATATTCTCAAAAAATTTCCGTCCTCCTGTAATTGTATTTCTAGGAAACTGGGAAAATCCTGCAAACCTTTTTGCATGTAGGCCGCTTGCAAAATACCAACCGCAAACCCGCTGCTGTTGACATTTCCTGGGTAACCTTTATAAGTATGCGATGAAATCATGACGGATGGAAGTTTGTATGTAAATATTCCCATCCCGTGCTTAGCCGATTCGCTGCACTGTGGTTCGCATCTGAATTGCGGCAAAGACATTTAAGGCTCAATCAATCATTTTCACGCAAATTACATATTGCTAAAACTAGTTCGCGTGAATCTGTCTCTTGCAGGAGTTTGTACGGGTCGCCCTAAAGGTCGAAACCGTCAAAGTGCAAAGTTAAATTGTAATTTAAGGGAGCTGTCAAAAAAACGCGTGATATACTGCAACAAAATTTAAACGTGTTGGTAACGTTGGCCCACGTGACGCATCGTTGCGGTTACCATGGTTACGTGTGTACAGGATCGTCGAGGTTCAGGTTTCGAGTTGTTTTAACTTTAACTTGCGTCTTTCGGCCTCGGGCATTTGCGTGAATTCTATTTTCGGTGGCGCACGTTGACGCAGTGCATCGCGCAAATTAGTGAGCGGATATTTCGGGCGACCTGTTGCTTTTGTTTCGATGGAGGTGGTCGCTACATTGACGTAGTAATTTGCACTATATCGTCATCAGCAGATAAATTTAAACTGTTGTTTCGATTTTTGAAAACAACAACAAATAGATACACGTTTTTGTGACGGAGATAAACGTTTTTGGTAAAGCCATCCAAATAAATTGGGTTGCAAATACCAAAAAACGTAACAGTTTAAATGAAACGGTACGATGTAGATGAAATACACCAAAAACAATTCGATTTGAATGGGGTACCACGGCTTATCCAACAAATTTCCAATGTTGAATTGGGTGAATCTTAACGGTTTGAAACTTTTCATTTTTCCGTTTTAGGCATTACGATATGTCGCCAATACGATACCTTTATTGCGTCCCTGCATCTAAGCAACCAAATTTCGAGTCGCTTTTAAACTTCCGTTGTAAACACTGACTGTGATTTCGGCTTCAAGGTAAAATAAAAAAAAATATGTACCTTGGCGCAACTTTGAAAGAGGAGCAGATTTAAAATGACAATGAAATCGGGGGAGATAAAATGGGGAAGCCATCCCAGGTTTAGTAATCAAATACTTTACTTACAAATTCATGGGAACTGGCTTCTGTCGATAACAACTTGATGCCACAAGTACAAAGTATTCGGCGAAGTTCAGTCGCAGATTTCCCGGGCAAGTCCGATAATTGTGAAGATCAGCTTACTTCTACGTCAGCGTGTATTATACCCGGTAGCTTACGGGCCTGAATGGCATTGAAGGCATAATTCCAAGTTAGTCTGTCAAAACACATCAAAACCGGTTGTGGTAAAGTGGGTAACGGCATTCCTACACGAAATATGAGTTATCGGTCTAAAGATTATTCCGGGGGGGGGGGGTGGGTTTGGGGGTCGGAAGGGGATTTCCAAATCACTGCACCCCTAAACACGTTGGCAGTTAGTCCAGTGGTATTTTTGTAAAAACAAGCCCTTTAAAAACGGAAATAAAACACTAATTGGTGATTACATTTCGCACGAACTACCAGCGTTGTACCAAAACTTGACCCATTGATGTCACAATGACATCATAGTGGTATTTGTTCCGGCACCGCGCGTCACGATTTTACCGCCCATCATAGAGTTTTGCCAATCTGTCGGCGCGCGTGCATTTTCACGTGGCTGCCTTGTATGACCACGCCCCTTCGCACGTGACTCATGGTCATGTTTATCTTATTATCGCTTTTAAGCGCAGTTGGCCACTTGCGGCGCTCACAACCGCACGTTTCACGGAAAGTCGAAACAGTGGCTTGTTTATTGATCAACAACCGCTGCCTCTCGACGAATGAGTCACTCCCGTGTTTCCCAAATGTGCTAGGTGACAAACAACTCGACATTAGCGCATGATATGTCAAATGCAGTCGGAGCGCTGCTCAGTTTCACAAAGCTAATGTGCCGTGGAAAAATCATGACTAATTAGGCGTATTCGCGCAAATAACACTTAAAAAAATGCCGCAATACTTGACCCGTGATAACACCTGGATAAAAATAATAACGTATCTCATAAATCAGAGTTTTCCAACCCAGAGTTCACAAAGGTTCGTGTAGACCGCAGTGGTTCCCAACCTTTATCGACAAATCCTTCCTTAACATTTCAAAACATTTTCATTCCTCCCTAATATACTACATAGTATAGAAAACCCTCTAAACGTACCAGTTTTTTTTACCTCTTTTAGTGTTTAACAAGGTTTCCAAAATACTAATACACTATAGAGTTGATATTTACAACTAAAATAAATGACATCTTGTCTTGTTATTTCCATTTAACTTTGTTTGATTTGTTTGACGAAACGTATAACTTTATTCGTGTGAGTTTTTATGTGGCGTTTGCGTTGGGGTTTTCAGTCTAAATTATTTTAAAAGGGGAGCCCTTGATCTCAAAAATCGAAATCCATTGACTTGGGTTGTTTGGGCAAGACTTATAGCTAGAAGTCGGTAAATTGTCCGAAATCAGCAAACTGGACTGTTGAGTTGAGTTTATTTCGCTTGGTGAAGTACAAGACTGATGCATTTTTTTGAAGCCACAGTCAAATTAAAACCCTTACCATCACCAGTATAATTGGCGGAACAGAAAAAATCCTAAAATCGTGTAAAAACTAGAGATAAAATCGCGCTGTTACCGCTGTTGGTGATTCGATTTCAACAAAGACTGTCCGATTTTCGAAACCAGACCAAGTTCTTTTTTCATACCACCAAAGCCGCCATGAAACGATCAGGCCTCGTAGCAAGTGGACGCCTCCGCCGCAAATATTTGCTCAAGTCTCGGCGGAAAGTAGAAAAAACACCCGATATCCGTCACGCCGCGTGCGTAACCTAATCTGTGGCAACGCGTGTAAAGCAAAGGCAATGGTCTGTGAAAACGTTCACACCAGAAACAAGGCGGCTCGCTCGGCTGGCGGCTTTGATCTATTAGAATGTTTCCATTCAAGTTTGCCTAATTAGACCCAGACTGCTTCAGTAGCAGATCGTGGAGCACGTTTGAGAGCTGTCTGTTGACAATGGCAGTGACCGTAACTAATCCCGGTCTACGGAGCCCGTTCACGCCTTTCGCCGCGTGTGGAGATGATATACGACTAATCTCGTTAGGATGACAGCGCATAGGATGACTTAAAATTTACCGAGCACTCACTGAGTGGTTTTGGTGACTCGGGCTTGAAAGAATGATCATTTATGATCGTCGAAAGCTGGAACTTAAATCCACGCCAACTCAAGCTGAAATGTTTAATAGCAAGTAGCGAATGCCAACGTATCAAATATGAGGTCAAAGTATTATGTCTTTTATTGGGTTGAAATACGCGTTTTTCCAACGATTACTGGAGCTTAAATTAGTCTAAATTCACAAGGCCAAATCAGGTGAAAAGGTTTTGAAATGTGTATTTTACTCTTCATGACATTATGTAATATTTCGAATAGAATAAGCTTTAAGTGTTTTAAGATAAATGATTTCAAAACAACATCACTATTTTAGTTTGGAAAGCTTTGGGTAAAACTTTCAGGTATGAAGTGACATATTTCATACCTTAAAGACGGTTTTTGTTGGGGACCAAAATTTCACAAGATAAAACGATGCTATGAGTAATTATAAAATGTTGGCTTGTTTGTTGCCTCCCCGAAATCTGTGCGTCAATTCCACCTCGAACAATGAGAGCACCAACGTCGAAATATTAATACCTTGATAAGACAACTATAATCTTGGTTTATGTTTTATTTTTCTTTACAATGGCCATTTGAAAAGCGCACTTTCCAAAGTTGTGTTCTGTTCAAAATTACAGAAAGTCAATGTCAAATACCAAGGTCAGTGTCGGTTTACACGACTTGGGGTTGGTGAGCGTCACAGACACCAGACCCCGTTGCTCGTCTCGTTGCGTTAAAGCAAAACCCGCCGGTAAATATTAATTCAGGTGAAATGGTTCACGCCTCCCAATTACTTTGACATGAGACCAACTACTGAACAATCAATCACAGAAAGTTTAGACCACCAGTGCAGATCTACGTAGCCGGCAGAGGAACATGACACCGTGCCGGCTGCCGCATTTGAAATTGTCTCCAAATTTGGCCCCGTTTTGAGGAACTGATTTTAATTGGCCGCCTCTGGATGGTAATGGTGAAATAATTGCAGCGATTTTGGTGATTGATTGGAGTGGTAAATGTTGCACTTCTGTTTTAGTAGCTTAAGTGTGGATTAGACAAGTCACAGAACGCTTTGAAGTTTTTCTACACTTCTATAGTTATGTTTTATACCTCGCAGATTGAAAGATGCGAATTATTTATGCATTTTACCGATTTCGGCTTTGGAAATAAACAGAGTTGTTCGTCATTCATGACGGTGTAGCGCGTTATACTGGGATTTAACCAAAGCGTCCACCATTTTTCCGCGGGCTATAACGGTCTATAATGTTATGCAACTAAAACTTTTTCGATAATCAGGATTTTTGTGAAGTTTTTAATGCAAAGTGGATAATTCTGCATTTCATGCGATCGCTTATATGTCACAACTAAGTAAGATAAAAACCAAAAAAACGGTTCTAAGTTCAGATAAAATTCGCAACGTTTAAAGGCAAATTAATTGTTTTTACAGCGTTTGTGTTTCACTGGGTCTAACAAAGCCAATTTTAGGCAGACTGTTGTTTTTAATTTTTAGAATATAACTTCCACCCAACAACATTAGTTGGCATAGCAAAAGTATTTTTGCTCTAAATGCTATTACTTTTTACAGAGACCTTTAAAATCACTTAAATACCCCCAAAAATTTTTTTTCTAGCAACCGTGTTTGCATTTACATTCGGTGATATATAAGTTATCAAAATATAAAAAACTCTATTTTGCAAGTTTCTATTTTAAAACGAATATTTGTTTCGGCGGATGATCGCAACGTTATATTTCCGTAAATTTGAAGTTGTTTTCGTCACGAATTCTTTCTTGGTTAGAAAATCAATTTTCGAGTTGCCTATAATCATGCTGAATTGCCAAACCAGCTTACACGAAAGCTTGCTGATAAACTGGCAGTGATGCACAAACCTTTAGAAAAACGCACTGACACATTTTTTGACAAAAAATACAAAACATTTGCAGTTAAACTTTTTTTCTACATTACTACTAATTGAAAGCTTCAAAGGGTTTATTTGTTTTCGTGTATTTTTGCAAAGAACGCAGTAAATAGCATTTCAATACAAACTACAGGCGTTTTGGTGACATTATGGTTTTGCTTAGCCTAAAAGAATCTTATAACTCTTACAAAACGGTGTAAGGCTTAGCCAATCAAAATGGAGGTAGCTCTGTGCAATGAGGTCGTTGTAGTCGCTGATATTCAGATCTTATCTTATGGGTTTCCTGTTCGTCGTTCCGGGAACACTTAAAGCCACAATTTATGCTGTTTATTGTGCATTTGAATCGGTCCCATATCGACGATATGCAGGTCAATCAATCCCTACAAACAACTAGTTATACTGGACTACCATATCCAAGCGTTTGGGCCCTTGTTTTAGGGTCTTGGCTTAGAGTATATTTGCTGGAAGTCTTTTGATGGCTTTGATGGCGCTTTCTAGGGCGTTCTATCGAAGCATATACGTCAGTCGCCAGTGTGCATGCAGGTTGTTTAAATTGTTTACAGATATCTTGTTCGTTTATCGGCTTTCTGCTTAGATTAGAGAGTGTTATATTTGCTGAAATTCTTGGTGTTTCTTTTCGCAGGTCCACAAATGTCGTTTGTGGCAAATTTGTCGAAATGTGCTGTTTAAAGTGTGTCAGTGTTTGGGACACGTCGCTATGCAGATTCTATAATTTAATTTAAAGTATATTTAACTGGAAAACTGTATTTAAAAACTTAAGTATAATAAACAAACTAAGAACTTTTGTATCGAAATTGATCCTATTTTCGAAAAAAAGTTCAGTTTAACAAAATATTCTGGCGTTGATGAGTTTTAGTTGTACACAGTTGTTGGGCCTTTGGGTGAATGACATTATTACTGGCAAAGCAGTGTTCTAATGTTAGTTTATAAAGTATTTTTTACAGAAACTTTTTACAAAAAGTGTTTTGGTTCAAATAAGCAGCTTCAAACGTTTAGTGTGAACACAGTAAAAGGTCATTGCATTCTTGTGCAGTAGCTTTCCGCCGGGCAAGCTTCCAGACCGTGCAAAACCGAAAGATGATCGAACCCGTGATTATCTCGTTATAAATCTAGACAAAAATGCTCAATCATTCCCTTCGGACGCCGATACGAGGACTTTATCACGTAGCTAAGGGCTATCCAATTGATTCAAAGCAATTTGAAAATGTTTGACATTGATCTTGAACTGTTGGGAGATTTTATTTATTTTGTCTTGTCAAAGAATGTGGAGTTCGTTTGACTTGTAGTTTAGAAACTTTCTAATTCGTTTTTGTTTTACATTTAAAGGTTAAGTGTTTAAAACATTGCGTCCAAAGCTGCCTAAGCACAGGAGTATATGCAAGTTTGGACCTAATTCCATTCACTGTGAATGGAATGAAGCAATGTTCCAGTCACTAAGCTTTCCGATTATATACACTGAAGACCACAACGAGCAGCCCTAGACATTTACACTGTGGCCACACACCAGTCTGTGCGAAGCATGCAATTTTATGTGTCTGGGACTTTGGGCATACACACAAGCTCCCGAGTACACCGAGGATCACCGTGAGCAACGTTAGATGTCGATACTGTGGATTTTTATGTGTCAGGAAATACAGTTAAGCTTCCTGGGCACACTGTACGACCACTGTAAGCAACATAGATGTGCACTCTGTCATCTGATACACAGCACAAATCTATTTTATTCTGAGGATGTGCAAGAACCTCCTTGGTATAGTGGTACACAGCCTTACAATACATACTGGACACAAGTAGGCTACATCTGCCTTCAACGTTCTGGTTTTGGTGGAAACTTAATGCTGAAATCTTAACTAATACTTCTGCACATTGGATTAAACGGATTTTTCACGTAATTCTTCCAAGGTAAATTTGAAATTTCTTCCATCAATCACTAACTTATAGGTTTTAGTTTGATTCCATTTTTAGTTATACTCACTCTGCGCCACACTCACTTTCTTGTGAGCACCCGACACATAACGCCTTATAATACGGTGTAGCTGCAGCGCGTTCAACTACTATCCACCAATTGTGCCCGACACTTTTTTGCACTTCATAACGTGTTAACGTTGCGCAGCTATTTCCGGCTTGGTGATTGTTTTAGTGCAATTGTGTCGCTATGTTGTCTTTCACCAAGCGAAATAAACTCAACTCAACTCAACTCATTACCTATGTTCATGTATTACTGTTTTGAAACTTTTGTTCAGATTGCATCACAAGTAAAGAAGCATTCAATTCCAGAAATCCGAAATCATTAACAAACCAAGTATACACCAAAAAACCTCATAACGATTGGTGTGGCGTCAAATAAATGCCAACATTAATTTTTAATGGAACCCATTTGGAACCTTGATTCAGGCCGGAAATGTGGACAATGGACTGTTTGTTGAAGAACAATAGCAACTGAACTTAGAAATTAATCTGACAAAACCAAAATGGTTTCACTCTTACTTTTTGCCAAATATTTCTTTTTAATTCGTCCTAGTTTTGCATTACCTATGGCTGTTGTTAATAATTAATCACTTGCAAACCCTTGACAAAATGGAATATTTTTAGTTTTTTAATATTTGTTTTTTTTAAATATATTTTCACTTTAAAAAAAATATTTTAAAAAATATTTTTTATATTTTCAATTTATTTTATGTTTCTAATTTAACTTTTTTTAAATAAACTCTGCAAATACACCAGCATATCCCACAGCTGTATATATTTATTGGAGCTTCATAAAATCAAGGGCAAAACAGCAGTAAATTTTTTAAGCAATCATTATTTAAACATATATGCGCTGTAATGATATTATTAAAAGCCTAACAACAATCAGGTAGAAATAAAAAAACGATTTCGAAAAAATACAAAGTGCTAAATCAGCATTGCTCATCATTCAGCACATATAACAGAATCATGAAAGTTGTTGGTTTTATTGTGACTTTTTGGTACAATAAATGTTTTTAGTAGCGAGATAACTTGCTATGTTTTTTTTCAAAATAAACAGTAATATTTTTATGGAACGCATTTTGAACTTCATCAATAACAAAACCAAATTTGCTTTGATTTTTGAAAAAAAAGGCAAAAATCAATAAAACAAAGAGCAATTGACTAAAAAATGCAACATTAATCTTCTATTAGATCTCAAGGCGGTGTCGATATGCCGGCATTGTCAGTTGCATCGGCACCAAACATCGCCGGGCGGTCGCTCGCATCGCGGAGAATATCGAGCGATTCCAATTTGGAAGCAACGTCACAAAATGGCGGCGCTATTGTCTGTTCGCGTTCTTCCATTGTGACGTTATGTTGGCAGTGCGTGCCCATGTGCCGCTTGAGGTCGCAATTTCTTCGAAATACTTTTCTACAAAAAAATATAGGATTTAATGATTGGCGCACAAGTTATTTAGGCTGCTATGTAAAGAAAACATCTAAATCCATTTAATATTAGATTTTCTCCCAAACATTTGTTCACATCGTTTGTAACCGTTACAAGTTAAAATATGTGGCAATTGTTGAATTGTTGTTAGTTAAGCAACTGAACATCACCCAGCAGTAGCGCATTCTCAACTTGTAGCACAAACGCAGCATGTAAGATTGTTGGGTGCTAGTGTTTCTCTGCACGTGTACAAAGTTCAAATAAACCAGCCGTTTGAATAGCAATTTTAAACGCAGGGTTATTTGCAGCCGTTTGGTTGGTTTGTGTGCCCCTGGTGTGTGCAAGCAGATTTAAATGGAGATATGAAACAGCAAAATAGAGCAAGGCTTCACATAAAATACATAACCTGTTCCCCATGCCTGCAAGGCAACCTAATCGCTACAATTCCATGCCTTTGTAAGCGTTCTACTAGCTGTAACGTCCTACTAGCCACTTAGCATAGCATTTTATTTGGCGTATAGTGTACTGTACTTAATGTGCTACGGTAGTGAAAAGTGTCAAAAATGGCAATAAATAACTACATATGTATGTGTGGTGTGCAATTTGCCTGTCTGGGACCTCAGACGCCATTAAAGAGTCGTTAACGGCAGCAGACGAGCAGTTGCAGAATCAACGAGCTACATTAAGCACTTCTGTTTTTATAAACTCGAAGACAGGACGGTTAAACTCTGCTATAGTACTGAATATTACTCACAGCAACTGTTACTTTAAACATATTTTTAATCTGTTTTTTTTTATTCTCATAAACAGTGATGACCATGCTGTCTGTTGGAGGGTCTGATACTATGTACAGTATGGTCACTCTATGAGTTTCTGCGACAATAATGGCCATGCACATTTGCTCATTTAGCATTAGTCTATTTTAAAACTTAGGGGATTATTTGAATCCTTTTGTTGATCAAATGCATTGACACATGTTTTTTAACCAATCCTGTTCTGATAAAATTTATTCATTAAGCTGTTTAAATAATTCATTAAGCTGTTTAAATCAAATCTCAAACCTGACATTGTCACAATTCTAAGTTTTTACATGATATCAGTAAACTAAGACTACACACGAAGTAAAAAAAGGTTTCCTCTAAAAGGCCAAACAGTCAACCTTAATCCCAAGATACATTGTTCAACTGCTTCACGTCGTCTAAACCTATCCCATATTAACGCAAGAATATTTCAATCAAAAAGCCATGCCAGCAACATGCAGCTTTGACAATTCTTTGCACATACACAGATTTAGCTTTTATGCAGCCAATCACAGCATGCCGCGTCAGTGTTGCCTACCTACATGCTGAACATTGGAAAGGTTTGATTGACGTGTGAGTAAGACTGTGGGTTTTCAAGTTACTCCGTTGGTTGAAACTTTTTCCGCATGTTGTACATTGAAACGGTGCTTCCTGCAATAAAAGAGATACAAACGTTTGAATGTTTTTTGAAGGGTGTGTTGCGTTTTGCAATAGCAAACTTATATATTTTTGAATTTAATACCCGAACTTTATAGAGCTCTTCTGGCAATTGAATTTTTGCACCGACATTTTACTACGCGCATTCAGTGTTATTCACCCTGATGAATGTGATCTGTATAGGACGTCGAAACGTCGGAATAAATATACAATTGCCAGAAAAGCTCTATAAACTTGATACTATGTCTGGCAGCAACAGCTTATGTATTAGTACTTGAACCTTACAGCGAATAATGCTACAATGCTTTAAATCTTGCTTTTAAACTGCATGGCGTTTGAAAAGATTGAATGTGAAGTCTTTTAACCAATACATTTTTAAAATATTATTAAAATTCGAACGGTTGTAATATTACATACCGGACTCTTCAATAAACACAAACCCCAGGCTTTATTCTGTATCGACCAAAATTTGACCTACTTTAATATTCTCAATGCATATTAACTCTTTGCATTGAATTCTCATCTATAATACTCTGTAACCATCAAAATAAAAGCCACTTACTTTTAAATGAAGTGTTCTGTGCACAGCCAATGTTCTAGACTGGCAGAATCCTTTACCGCAGTGCGAGCAACGAAACGGCTTCTCTTTGCTGTGTATATACCTGAAAGCAAAACTGCAAATGTTGAACCGCCAGTTTATACGATGTTTCGATGGCTGCCACTGATTACAGCAGCACGATTTGCGCACTGTTTTCTAGATAAAGTACCGTTACGTATGCAATGCGCAGGACTAAATAGAAGAAAACATGTTTAAAGCTAATTCTTTTTAGATGCCTAATTTGTCAAGCAAAATAAGGTACTTCTTTTCTGATTTCTTGTCAAAAAAATACTGTCATCTAAAATTGTATTTGTTTAATATTTGACATAGGACCAATGTAATTTAAACATATTTTGGTATGTAAGTAACTACCCAAATAAATAATAAATAAGCCGACATTGAATATAACATCATCAGTTTGCCTCATGTTTTTTTTACTTACAATTCAAGTTTAAAAATATTTTCCTATTCTATGAATATGGATACATTTAATTTGTCAAACATATCGTGAGAAACATTGCCCAATTAGTTTTGCTAGTGTTGATAATAAAAACCGTAGCCTACATTTGAAATTCCTGTTTGAATATTTTTGAGGTACATTCGATATGGGATTACTCATCTCACATTACATAACACTTTGCAGTCTGTCACAATTGAAGCCAATTTTATGTGCGTACAGCTGTACAACCCAAAGCAACACTATATCAGCACGAGCTAGACTTAAATCCAGTCAGTGTTTGAGGCTGAGTGCTAACAGTATCAAGTTACACATATTTTTACACTTGACTTTGCTGTGTTTGGCAACAATCAACCTATTGTAACAACAATAGTCATGGTTTCACCCAGGTGTTATAACTTATGTTGCCTCAAACATATAAGCTATATTTTTGCTTGACCGTGTTTTGCATTAAGCAAAGCAAATGATTGATACGAACTAATGAGTTGTGAAAACAAAACAAAAAACCAGCCAAACAGGTTTCAATTATTTCTTGCTAAACTATTGTACTGTTCTTTTTGTTCTGCATTTTTAAGTTACATCTGCTGATAACTGAAGCTGTCATTAACAATGACTGAAATATTTTTCAACTACTAGCATACTTAAATTTTGTGTAGTGCGTCAGTCTAATTTTTTGTTAATAATTTAAAAAAGTTTTATTTTCTACTAATATCTGTGTATGTCACTTCATGAAAACGACCGACGACACAATTTTAGCAAATAACTTGTAAACTAAATGAAGATTCCTAAACCACTAAATCTACACTATCTTGTGTTAAACTAAACTGTAAGTTTTCTCCAAAATGTATCCTGAGATTCTGACTGACTTGTTAATCCGCCTCACTGAAAAAGTTCTGACGTCTGAGGCCTCAACCGACATATTTCAATGCCACTGTTACGTAACAAGCCGAATCTTACGCCTCACTGCGTCTAGTGTCACCCTGCAGGCAGGTTGAAAGCTAAACTAAATCAAGTTAAGTGGTGAAGTTCTCTACGGCCGCTCCCTACTTTTGCACCACTAAGAACTACAACACTTGAAACGTAAACGTAGTTAATCCCACGAAGCAAAGATTTGAAAATTCAAAATGGCGTCGCGTGAATGCCGGACGACCAACAATTATAATAATTAGGATAAAATGGCGAATACTCGCTAAAAACTTGTTATTATTAAATTCGTTTAAACTCTAATTAGGTAGAAATGTGTGATATTAGGAAGTGCGGAAATGTTTTATTATTTTATGTCTAATAATGTGTTTTAGTTTAGGCTACGTTTTGCGCTTTGCTTCGTCGCATTATTTGTTACAGTTCATTAAAACATGATTTTGCTCGGTCACAATATAAGTTCTCTTCACTAAAACAACTTTTCTCCGAAATCCATGTTTAAATTAAACTACAAAAGTAAAGATTAGTAGTTGTTTGTAAAATTATCTCTTTTAACCAATTTTGATTTGCTTTTTGGCAACTTTATAAACAAAATTTTAATCTCAATAAAAACAAAACATATGAGGTAAGTTGAAATAAAGTAAAAACATTGCGAACATATTGCTGTTGCAAACCGTTTTGTGTATACTTTGTGGTATCACCGCCCCGTACACAAAATATACTTGGGTTCCTGCAAGCATTTTATCTGACTAATCTTATCAAAGATTGCTCCCAGTCTAACCGTCAAAAATTTTCTGTTGATATCAGAAGGGATTAAATTCACGGGCTCAAACAAAAAATTGAAATGATACCTTTCGCAGGTTTATGATACCGAGATATTTAAATTATCAGTCTTAACATGTCGCAGTTGGAATCTGACTTAATATCAGATAAAAGAAATATCAGCTAAAAGATTTGTACTTGAATATTAGTTTCACTTGATAAATATAGTTAACAATGAATTAGCTGAAAACGAAGTCATTTTATCAAGTTAATTTGTTGACAAACTGATTATTACCAATAATGGCATAACAATTTACAATTAAATCATCTTGATAAGTTTTATTCATATTATTCGTATAATAGGTTGACATATTTTGGTAATTAAAATAAATGTCGTGTTTGGGTCCTACTCAGTGACGTATCGAATTCTATCCTTTTACTTTAGATTGGGAAGGATCTGAAATCAAGTTTTATAAACGTTATGAAGTATACGTTGGGAACGTGCGCTACACCCATTAAACACAAAATCACTATACCAGTGGTTCTTAACCTTTTTCCTTGCTGCACCCCTTTCAAATCACCAACCAATTTTCGCACCCCCTTCTGTAATTGCTCAACTAACAAAACCATTTCAATTCAATTTTTATACAAGCATCCCCGCACCCCCTAGGAACAGTTCTCGCACCCCTGGTTAAGAACCCCTGCACTATACACAACAATTTACACTATTCTAATGGCATATTTGGGTTTGTTTTTATGAGTACAGTTGCTTTAATATTTCGGATGTTAAATACGTTTGCATTCGGCAACCTTTTTTATGCCGCGGACCGAATTGAATCCGATTTTTTTTTCAAGGACCGGCCTTAAAAAAGCACAAATGTTCAGTACTGAAAACTAATTACAGTCATTACAACTTGGATTCAATGTAAGCCTTGTAAGTTTTATGAGGCCCGGTAACGAACCCTTCACCGACCGGCAACGGGCCGCGGCCCTGTGCTTGCCGACCACTGGTTTTAGTGGGCAATGTTTGTTTTGCTGATTGGACCTAGTTTGTGGCCAGCAGGATATAAATCACAACACAGCTTGTGATTCGAGATGTTCAAAGAACCTGATTATTGTTTTAAACGATCAAAAACGCGCAACTAAATATACATTTTTCCCTAAATGTCATGACCTTGTTAATATCAAACGACAATACGTACCAAAAATAGAAACGAATTTGCGATAAATGCAGCCAAAACAAAGTCATAACCCGATATTAGCTTTTAATCGAGCTATTAGCATCAGGTGTGGACTTGTAATGTTCAAATAAATGCGGCTGGCTTATTGGGTCAACAACAGTTTCCTAATGTGTTTGCGTCGAAAACGACAAATTAAATCCTTAATTTCCCCAATGTCAACACTGGTGCTAAAAGCTGCGATCTTTTTTACGAGTTTGTGCTCGAAATAAAATGTTTTCATTCGATCGTTGCTTATTTTATCCCGATTTTTTTGGTTGGTCAATTGGTCCTATATTTAGAAGCATTGTAAAGAGGTTAACTAGGAATTATAGTTGCTGATTTTATTGCCTAACATGATTTTCAATTTATCTTTTGATTTCTGAATTACTTTTAATGTTGCAGGCTTTGCAGAACGTTGACTAAGCTTTAAACAACATAAGAGTGCTCATTTCAGATTTAATTTGCAACAGTACAAGCATGAGGAGACATGTGTGCGTGCAATTAATTACAGAGCGGTTTTGATGTCACATCTCGGTTTAACTGGTTTCAACATTAGCATACAGCGCTGTTACGCAACCAGCAAGGCGAACTTCGCGCCTCCAGCTACAGCAATAGCTAGAATTCAAGAAGCCAAAATGCCAAAGTAGGCCGACATAGGTTAAGTCACAACGAAAAGATTGGCGGGTTGCCGAAAGGTCATAGTCCGATACCGAACATGACAACTAGGTCATCTCTACCAATTAAATTTTGTTTCACTTTTAACACCAATTGGGTTGAGTTGAGTTTGTTTCGCTTGCTAAAAGTAAATATAGCGTCACAATGACAATAAACAATCACCAAGCCGGAAATAGCTGCGCAACGTTGAAACGTTATGGAACACAAACTAGAGAATGACACAATTGGTGGATCATGACTTAACGCGCTGCAGCTACACCGTATACGGTAAACTGATTGGTCCTTGTTTAGTTAAACAGCGTTTTCCTATCCAGTATCCAATGTAGGCCAGTCTGCATCCAAAATATTACAACAATCCATATTTTTATCATAATAAACGACCTTTTTACGTTGGCTATTGATGCGTCGTCATGACAATGTTTCCCAATTAGAAAATATTTTTAGTGAAGAATTTAAATCAGTTTATTTTATTGTTGGTTTGTGAAAATTTTCGACATGAGAAATCTAATTGGCGACAATGTTGTTGGAAACCGAACCAAGCAGTGGCTTTTTATCTGCAGTCGAAATTAATTGCCGTCGCTTGTTGGTGTGGCTTGCGGTGAGAACGTGTTTGCTTTTGGATGGCAGGCTCACTGAAACATACAGCGCGTCAAGTCAAGACCAGAAACCTATCAGGTCAGCTGGTGCAGCCTGGTGTCGGCCGGCGATTGCCGAAATTCGTTTTGTGATGAACCTGTCAGGCGAGTTACATTCGCTTTTTACTTGTGAGGTTTTGTTGCAAGCATCAAAGCTACGCATTGAGCAGAAAACCAGCGAAAGTGTGCGACACCCTGAGGCCAATGCTTAGCGCTCAACATCGCTGCCGTTTAGGTCGGCCTTCCAGGAAGGAGACTCATCGGTTTCTATTCGTACCTGTTCGTAAGAAGTTAAACAAAGTTCAATCTGTGCGGTTTTTACCATTTTACATGCAGTTAGTTTTTTGCGGTGTCTTGATACTCCAATTAAAGAGATTCTTGTTTAAATCGTTTTTAACGCCTTTTTTCGTTTCAACGTTGTTTAAGCTGATTCGGAAACATTTAAAATAATGTTGAAATATTCTAATGTTGTCTTTTGCGTAATGTCGATGGTTGAAACTAAATTTGTATCGTAAAGTTTTCTGCGACGATTCGAATTTACGTTTAACTTTACAACGATAATTTGTATTTAATTTTAGCCATCTGGATTTCAGCGTTAAAATTTGCTTCCTCTATTCACAAATTGTCAACCGGATGTCGGATCACGTGACATTTAGCAGTTTGATTGACACTTCAACTTTGCGCAAATGAAATTTTATCATCTCGTATTCTTACGCGCTCCAAGCCACAATATCAATAACTTCTATTAAACATTTTGTGCCGAAAATTTGCTTCAAAAAATATGTGTTTGTTGAGTTATGTTTCGGTGTTGCGATGTCCGTCTGTGCCTACGTTTGTTCTTCGCTTGTGGCCATTAGAATCTTTTAAACAAAAATCACAGATTATTGTTTTCATTAGAACTCAACTAATATGATGTTGCTGCCACAGTTAAACGGCTGTGTTCAGTAGCAGACATTACTCCGATGAAGATGCCCCGCATTATAAGACGCCAACACGTCAGATTTTTTTAATTATATTTACCGGTTAAACAAAACAGGACATTTGTTTAGAATTTAACATCCCGCCAATAATCGTTGTTTAAAAATTCTTTCACAAGTCCCCGTTCAAAACAACAACTTGTTCAGTGCCGAAATGTATTTGTGTGAGGTAAATTAACGTTTTGTCCAGCTAACCACAAATTGGTTCTCAAGTTCGCTCTAGCGATCGAAAATGAACTTGGGTTCGGGTTCAGGTCAGTGACCTTTGAATTTTTATTGAAATTCCCGTAATAAGCAAATTTTATGACGACCTTGTTACGCAGATGTTAAAGGCGACACGTTAAATATGCATTTAAATTTTAACTGTAAATGATTTTATTTGAATAAGCGACGATGCTTATACTGTACACTGATGATACTCCTATTTCTTAAGAGCTTTACATAAATGTTGATAAGAAGTTGATTGTTATTTCACGCCCTATTTACGCATATGTTTCATTAAAAGCCCAATATAAAAATATATACATAAACTTTGAATGCTTCTATTTAAATAGGCGACTGACGATGCTTATACGCTGATAATATTTCTATGTCTTTAAGAACTTTAAATTAATAACGATAAATAATTGATTGTTTGTTTTGCCGCTATTGCCTACTGCCAATCTATCGTATCGACCTCAACTGCCACGTGCAACTCATCAGCCATTATTAACTTCTTACTTGGTATGTGCTCAATAAACGAAATCGTGACGCCGTGTTACAGAAGCGGTAATATGTGATATGAAATTATGCAAAGCCGCAATTGAAATCGGATTAAATCGGCCACAAATGAGAATAGAAATCATAGCTATCCACGAATATTTCCTCTCCTCGTGAAATGTCAAACTTCAGGCGTTGCTTAATATGTCGCGGTATAGAGGTATGTTTGTTTACTTACATCAAGTTTTGTTTGCAAATTTGCCCGATGTTGCCGTTGAGAAATTTAATCCAGGATGTTTTGGCGAAGTTTAAAACTATTTTTGTTCGCGTTTAGTTGTCAATGAAGACAAAAATTAACATAATCCCCTTCCCCTGTCTGTTAGGTTGGAATTTCATTTTTCGTGTTTTAATCTACATATTCTAACCCAATTTCCCCGTGAAAAGCGACGTACTAGTTTGGGGCTAATACCAGACGTAAGATAAATGTTTAAATAACGGAAAAGAATAATGTCATAAATTTTTTTTTTTCAGGCAATCATAATTCTACTTATAATTATCCTACCTAGTAATTTGCTGTTATATTTTCTGTAGATTTTATAAGCTATATAATACAACGCTTCAGGATCGCTTAAACCGGTGTATATTTGTTAGAAGAATCATTAACAAGCGCGTTCTTAGTGTTTCCCACTCTTTTTTATTTGCTTTTCTGCCAACAATTATTTTATTAAATCACACTTTTGTTTGTATTTTTATGAAAAGAGATCTTGGTTTGCATTACTTTAAACCAGTGGTTCTCAACTCGTTTCGGGCCGTGGACCACCGGCCCAGTACAAATAATATCGTGGACCATTTCATTTTGTGGCAAGTTTGAAGTACGCGTACGAAACAACCATTTGGGCTTCAAACATAATTCTTTAAAATGGATTTTTAAGAAGTGAGATACAATTATTAACAGCTAACATTTTGATCCTCTTTCAACATGTAATTTGCAATCATCTCTAATTTATCACTCAATTTAGTGGATGTCCTGTGGACCACCCAAAAAGTCATCATGGACCACTAGTCGAGAACCACTGCTTTAAACGTACGTTATTCGTTTTTCGCTTTGAACTATAAATTTTTCTTATATTATATCATTCACCCAGCATAAGCGAAGTGAATGCGATGCACCAATGCGCCTTTTTTTGAAAGTAGCAATGCGCTTTTGCTTTTTTGTCATCAAATATTTTATCAGATCACACATTTCAGTTTTTTATAAAATAAAAAGTAGTTGTCGCAGCGAGAAAAATGTGCGCAACCGTTTGTATTTTCAGCTTTTTTGGAGAAAAATATTTACAAAATATTCGTTTGCAGTTTCAAGCGTTGAACTAATTACCAGCGGAAAAAAATCGTTTAACCAGGGATGGGATTCGAACCCGCGACGGTTGAGATTAATTTCAAAATTAACTTACGAGATTGCAGTCGTCACAACTTGAATTATAGAAACTTTCAACGCTTGACATTTAATTTGCTTCTAACGTTGCCCTATAATCCGCTATTCGACCCATTTAACTGAATACTCTGTAGACTTATTTATCCCTAACTATGCCATTAATTTTATAGACATTTTTGCAACAAAATATAAATGAATTTTCGCATTTCACTGTCTGTAAAAAGTATATTTTCGACAAACAAATTTGTTAAGTGTCTTAAACCCATATTTATTATCGGTTAATTTTTGCGTTTTGAGGTTTCTCTTTGCAATTAATCTCCTTGAAGAGTTTATTTGATAAGTACTTTATCATCTTCTGCAATAAATATTTAAAAATGCACTTGTCGACCGCTCAAGTAGGCAATTTGGTCGTTTACTGTTTGAAAAGAGGCTTCCTTTATTTAGCCAATTATGCAATTACAATTTATAGAATTAAACTTTTCGATCTTTTGTATGCTAAGTATTAAAATTGCAAATTAACTTATAGTTTTAAATTATTTAAATGTACAATGATTAAACACAGACATGTCCTATAAAACTCAGTGCATATTTTACATGCTATACGTTTGTGACCTCTTAAATTCAGACACTTGAATAAAAATGTCTTGTGGTCGTTTAAATACAACGCGTTTTATTTTACATTATATTCAAATTGTTTCAAGTAGAATTGAAACCAACCTGTGATCACGCAGATGGTCTTGTCGTCTGAATGCCTTGTTGCAAACTTCACATGAGTAAGGCCTTTCGTCAGTGTGAGTTCGCTCATGAATTAGGAGATTGTACGATTTTGTGAATTCCCTTCCGCAGTATTTGCAAATGTATCTCTTCTTCGGACGCGTCGGCACGCGGCTGTTGCTTGCCTTTCTGCTCTGGCTGAACTGTGGCACCGTGGCTCCTGGCTTTGCCATAGCTGAGTGTCCACACGACAACGCGTGCTGAGGCTTTGGCTTCATGGCAGCATTTGGCCGGATATCGGTCGCCAGGTTTCCGCCGCCGGAAAACAAAAACGCCGATGATGAATCCGCGCTTCGTGTGGGAAAATGGTCATTGGCTGTAGGCGGCTGCGCAGACATCGGCGAAACATCGCTGCTGCGTCGACGTTGCTCGATTGGACAATCGGATTGAAGGCGATTTTGTTGTATTCGCTGCAGCAACTGGCTCATAGCGTGTTGTGGTCCCAGAGTGGTGAGCGGAGGACTAACTGATGTAGTGACCGGTGTTTCTGATTTACTTAGAACCCAGCTTCTGTCCAATGAGTGGGCGGTTTCGCGAGGCAAAGCTGAGAGATTAGAATATGAACTCGGCACCGCTGTTTTGTCTTTTTCCGCCATATTTGATTGACTCGCGATGGACGAAATGAGATCCCGAAAGGCGCCTCCGTACGCGTAATAATAAGCAGATAGTTGGATAAGGTTTGGCGCTGCCTGTGGCGCCCTCAGTCCAAGCCAGTCCAACTGCATTCTAGGGTCGTGCGCAGTCACAGGCACCGCTACTGGGCCTCTCTGGTTGGCGAGAGCTTGAACGACCCACGGTAAGTGAGGTTGCATCGGCGCAGTTGGTGTGAACAGCGGCAAAGGCGGTAAGTACGTCGCGAGGGGGGCAGACACTCGTGGCAAAGAACTCCCGCTGAAAATGTTGTTCAAGTCGGGCCAGGTCGGCTTGTTTTCGTTCCTTCGCAGGGCAACACCATGCGGCAAATCTGTGTTTGGGGGCAGTTGTGACGTAGAAGGCCTTTCAACGCTCACAAACGCAGACGATGGCGTCACGGTTGACCAGTTTCCGTCCTCTGAACCGGAACCGTGCGATCTGAAACTTGAAGTTGAGGCTGAGCGGTAAAAATCCGGCAGAGTTTGAAAACCGGAATCGGCTGTGATTGATGTGCCGCTCGACCGTTCTGTCGCCTCTTCCTCACTACTTAAGACTTCCTCACTTTGAGTCGAAGGAAGACGCTTGCTCGGTCCTTCGCTCATTCTTAAGTGGGCACTGACTTGAGGCTGAAAACTCGACGCTGCTTGAATCTCAATCATCTACGTGTATTAAGTGGAACACTTTGCTTGTTGTATGTTTGCAAAATGGCGGACGTGCAAACCGTGCATATGTTTCCGACCTTTCTGAGCGACTTTCTGTCCTCGCTCTTTTATAAACGAGGCGATCTTCGAAACCTCGCTTCAGGCTACCTGAACGGCGCACAGCAAAACGGTAGCAACCTTCTTTTCGGCGTCTAAGCACACGCGTCACGTCACAGCATCGTCACACAAAGTTGGTCTGCTCTTGATGAGTCGGGTTGGATGTTTGAGGCATAACTTTCGGCTTCAGTTTTTGATAAATCCCAAAACGCAAAAGCTTTGTAGGAAGGGTTCGGGTTCTTTAAGCCAACGTAGTTTGATTTAATCCATAATTCTTTGTTTGTGTTTGTAAACAAAAAAATACGAAAAAACAAAACTCAGATTTTTTTGTATTTTATGGTTAAACCTTACGAATAAAATTTAAATTAAGGTTTTAAATTTGCAGAATGAATCACCTGGGGAATCAATTTAAAAAGAAGGCTCATAAATAATGCATCAAAAATAACATGTGTACAAAAGAAATATCTAAACAAAAATCTACCGATACAAACTATACGTTTTCGTCATGCAGCAACCCTGAAAAAAAAGCTTAAAAATTTTAAGCAGTTTACATTTCAACAAATTCCCCGCTTTGCGCAGAAACGCCCACAAGTCGTCTTCACTCGTATAATGTAGTAAACGTTTCTGTATTGCGGTGATTTCGCGCCAATTTCAGGAGGCTACTTTGGGAAACGCCTAAATCGGCGATCTTTGTTTCAAAAGTTGGAAAGTTCTTTTTGACAAAAATACTTTAGAATGGCATAAAACAAGTTTAAGATTTCTGACATTTCTGACCGTCATTCCGTGTCAAAGCACTCTTGACTGTTAAAAGCGCTTTTAATGCAATAAAAGTATTTTTCAAAACTACTGTTTATGACAAAACAACATTGGAAGATGGGACACAAAAAAATACGAAGTTTGAACAACAATTTATAATTTTAACATGTTTTTTTTTTCAATGTGAAATTTTTCACATCCCAAATTTTGTTACAAATTTTACACTTAGCCATAGTTTTTAATGCATGGCAGCATCATGTTTTATAATAACAATTAATACTTGCAAAGTTTCAACAACGATAAATTTGGACTTATTTCTTAGTGTTTTCTCATCTGAATTTTTCCTGCTAAAACTGTTTTGATTCCACTTCGACACTAAATATCTTTATTTACTTCACAAAACGAAATTTCCCTAAATCGAGGCTTGCGGTGCGAAACCTGTTTGCACTGGACGCCGCGTATTTGCATACAGACGACTTAAGGTAGGAACGATATTTCGAGAAGCTTGATCGCATGTGACAGGTGGCCCGCTTCAGGTTTGACCTTCAGACAACGAGAGGTTGCGGTACGACGTGCAATGAGTCGGTGGCGGGTGCAAAATTATTATCGTCGAAGGTCAAACATTTTCTTTCCTGCGCTGTTTCCAATTCCCCGCAGCCCGCGACCTTTCGAGGGGAACCCCCTGAGCTGGAGGCGCGTAAAGTTTGCTACTTGAAATTTTCGTTGGCGGATTTTGGTTGGAAGTCCCTAACATTTTGCGATGATTTGACCTCGCGAAAAACGACCGGTTTCATACTTTTTTTGTCCGATACCCGATCGTAATCAGTATAAACGGGGTCGCAGTTTCCATGCTTAACCTTTATCCTTGTCATCCCACATACCATCTGGCAGACAACGCCATGTATTTAGTAAAAGTGTTTTGGGATTATTAGGGAGGGTTATTTACAGCGGTGGGATTCAAATTTTTTGTTAGCCGGGTCTCTCACAAAAGTCATATTTTTCAGCCGGTTCTGTTACAAAAAGTCATATACAGTAACCAGTAATGGTTCGCAGATCTCATAAAATTTCGTGAGACGGTTCTATAGAACTGGTGCGAACCGGCTGAATCTCACCATGCACTGGTTGTTTATTGGTGTATTTTGAGAGGTGGTATTTTGGACAAAATTCAGACAATTTTTAAACCAAATTACGCAAACAGAATAAATAATACTTCATGATAATAACTGACTGTACAGTTCGCAACATGAATTTAAATTAATACTAAACTAAACAAAGTATCAAACTTTTCTATATGCAAATGGCCTAAAAACCCCATTGAAATTAACAAGAATGATTTTTATGATAACTTTGTCGTGGTTTAGGTTGCAACTTATATAATGTGACCTAGCAATAAATGTAAGTCACGCCTACTTAGATTATTAATCACTATACGATGTAAACGAGTCATTGCGCTAAGAATTATGACTAAGCTTGATAAGCAGATAAATCTTCGAGTCTTGACATTTCACCGCACAGTCACTAATGCTAAGCAGCCACCGATGGCAACTATACCAATGCTACTAATGTGTGCCTCTGCTGTCAACTTTTCACGTCAAACCTACACCAGGGGTCGGCAAACTGTAACGGGCCATTGAAATCTGAAAATTTATCGACTGGCCTTAGTTATTGCAACTTTTATTTAATACGAACCTTGAGTTTGTTTTGCGCAACGAGACGTTCCCACCTAAAAATTATGTTTGAAAAGCACTTGACCTGAAAAAGTATACGGCCCGGTAACGAACTGTGCATGGACCGGCACTGGTCTATACAATTATCTAGTATTGATATAAACTAATTTTATGGGCACACATATACAGGTTAATTTAAAGAGATCTCTAAACTTGTCAAAAGTTGTTTTTCGTGGTAAAAATTGCATAAACCCCAAAACCCTAATGTTAACCTGTGCATGTGCCTATAAAATGTAGTAAAAACCCAAAAAAATTAGTGTTGTTGAAAAAGCCAGTTTAAAGAGAAAATCTTACATATTTTGACCCATCAAATGGCGGTCTTGATTATTTGTTTGTAATAATTATCTTAAAACCAAAGCCTTTATAGCACACTAGGTTTTTGTCGTATATTTCATACCGTGTTGAGCGCACCACCAATTTTGGCCAATGTGAAGTTAATCTGAACGATTTCCGCATTTTAGTTTGAGAAAATGTTAAACGGGGATTTGTGGCTGATTGAAGTAAAGGCAAAAACGGTCGGCGAGCTTTGGGTGTGCCGACATACATGTAAATGTCACCTGGAACGTAGTAGCTACCTTATTTGGTCAAGTAATACTGCGCATATTGTTCTTAAGTCACGAATTACTGCCAAAACAACCTTAAAAGGGAGAATAATCCCGAATAACGCAGTAGCATAAAACTTCAGGTCTGAAAATGAGAAATATCGGTTTGGCAAACTGGCTTTTTTACTGATTATGTGAATTGCTTACTTCAAAAGGGACTTTTTCTTGTAAATGTGTATTGTTTTGGCACTTCGACAAGAGAACCTTTTTAGATTGCACCCAAAATGTAACTTTTAAAATATTCCCGTTTGCGTGGCGGACAAGACAACCAGGTCGAAAAACATTAATTTTGCTGTCAGGTCGAACTCAGCCCAACCCCGACTCTTAATTTTGATCAGGTCGCTTCAATTCACGAAGGTGACCTGTAACTTGGTGACGCATCCCTTGACCTTCACGCAACAATGACCACAAATCCGTCGTGCTTCGAACGTGGCATCACGTGCATCGGTCATGAGCGTAAGATCGTGAGCCCGAACAATCGAAACCGAACGGCGGCCTGAGAGGGCGCGTCTTGCCGCGAAGAGACAAACATTTTGCGCAGGGCGACGCGTTCTGGGCGCGGAAGGAGAAACGGATTCGGGCACTACGAGATACAAGGTTGTCCGCGTTCAAACTGAGCGCGCGTCACGATTGTTCATCGACGAATAGTGGCAGCATTAAGACGCGTTGTCCGCAGAGTCACGCGGAGGGTTTGAGAAATGCATTAAGCATCAGGTAGACCCACGATTTGGCGGGACCGGAACCTTGCGAACGTGCTTATGTCGAAAAACAACAACAGGTTCAATACGGGGCGGTGTAAATTACTAACAATCAGGTTGCCATTGTTGCACGGATTGAAGGTGTAAGCGCTCACGACGGGCACCGTATAAGGACTCAACGTGGACGACATCATCATTTGCCTGTTTATAACCGGTATGCAGATGTACTGGGACCGACGGAACCTTCACACAGCGTAACCTCGGGACTGGCACAAATTTAAACACTGAAATGTCATAAGTTGTTGCCCTGTTTACGGCAATTGTCGCAATCGTTAAGATTGTCCCGTGTACATTATAGCCACACAAAACTTGAAACGAAGATTGCTTGATGTTACTAAAGGTCATCTAGTGGCACACGACTCAATTGGTCATCGCGCAAACACAGATGTGGAGAAATATATAGATTATATCCTTTCACTAATAGCGAGTAAAACGGATAATTTCATTAACAACGTAAATAGCAATTTATAGCGAAGAGAGCCGGATTGGCCAGCGGGCGGAAATAAATCAATTTTAACAAAACCGTAATTTTGGCGATGATCATTTTTAGGATCATCACATAGGAAACTATTAAGAGTTGAAAGGCATGAAATTAAAGGCACGTGGAAATTAGGTTTATAAAATGTCATTAACTCGCTTTTTCTCATTTTTACAACTTTCGGACTATTTTTAGATTTGTTTTGACCTTTTGCTGCGAAGTCACTTTCAGCTGATTTTAGGGAATAAGTCATTCGTTTCAAATCGTGTGGGAAATAATGCGCAATAAACAATTTGCGTGAAAATTTGTTTAAATGTATTTCTAGGGAACAAACGTAAATTTGGTTACAGTAGGATTGATGGGGGTTCAATTAAATTGAAATAGACCCTAAGCGCGACCACATTCGCGTCGAACCAGTGAAATTGCGACACAAATGCAGAATATGTACAAATTCTGGTTCCAGCCGAATCGCTTTTTTTAACTTGAGCCAAAAAACCAACCGACAAGGCCCGGGTCGACTTCCAACCCTGTGTTGCGCATCATAACTCGATACGGTAGATTGAGGCAATATCCAAAACAGAAATTGAGAGTTTTGCGGTTGGTGGTTTGGTCGAGGCGTTACTACAATGCGATGTCATCAATTGCAAAGTATCGAGTTAAGAGATTTCGATTTCGATTAAATTTTTCTTTTCCCATCATTTTAACCATGAAATTTAATTTTAACACAAAAATTGAACACCACAGGATAATTTGAAAAGAAATATTTGAACTGATTTGTTATTTTTGTGTTAACCGAAAAAACACTAACTTAAAATAGTTGTTTGAAAAGTTATCTTAACAATGTAAACGTAAGCAAAAACACAATACATTACGACCCTTAGTCACTTGTCGACAAAAATAGTGTTTTGCTTCGAAATAATGTGGGTTTTAAACGCGTGTTATGTTTATTCAACAAAAAATGGACAAAAATTACTCCCATGAATTTAACCAATAATCTGCTTAACCTTACAAACAGGATTTAAACGGTAATGTTATCGTAAGTTAAGTTGAGCAATAAAATGTATTCAACACATACAAATTTTCTGGTAGGTTTGTATTTCAACTAATTAATTCCATGGACAGTTTTTCTACGTTTGAAACTGAACCTCAACAGATTTCACAACAAACTTATAAACGGGTGTAACTGATGTGGCTCTTCATATCACTGATGATGGCATGGGCATTTGCCGAAACGTTTGAACAATAAACCATGTCGCTTTTTACGTCTATTCGGCCGTTATATATTTACCATTAAATTTATATGAACAGATCGGTGTATAGTGTTCCAAACTTAAAGCAAATCCAGGTAGTTGGGAACATCCATAGCTTAAACTTTCGCTAAGGGTTTGAAACAACGAGGAACGGGAATTAGGGGGCGACAGGTTCATGCAATCTAGGGTCGCATCTGGGTTATGTGCCGCTTGCCAACTAATAGCGGAGCCCAGAAATACAATGTCGGTCCATGATCGGTTTAGAACTTGAGTGACAGCTCCCGAGGAACCACAAACTGCTGCCGGGATACGAACTCGGTAGCGCGCTGTGATCGCTCGCACGATAACCTCGAAAACGATACTCGCAGCTCATTAAACTCAGCGCAGCCTGGACCGCGGACAGGAAAAATATCGCGATCGCGTCGCAATTATCCCGGCGGCGTTTGGAGATAATCGCTCGCGCGTTTCTACATGTGGTGTCGGGTTCCACGGACAAGTGCCAATTGCCGAATGTGGCTGAGTTCCAACCTCGCATTTACAGCGGCTTATCTATCACTCGATGCAACCCGATCCCGCATGGCAACAGAAGTAGCTGATAGGACATCTCCAGACGAATTGAGACAATCCCACTCTCATAACAGATGCCTTCTGCACCGCGCTATATCTCTTTCAATATTTTCTACATCGCGCTTTCTTACTATAAGCTGCAAACTTCCAAAGCAACCCTTGTTTTTGCTCTATTTCTAATTACAACTTGCTGGAGGCTTTCAATCTTCAAGTACGGGGCATTTTTCATTTGTCACGTGAACAACTTTTGCCTCTCGCGATGTCACGTGACCAGCTACCGCCTTCCTACCGGCCACTGGCTTTACGATCGCCTCGCCATCGACCTTAAATGTGCGGCGTCTATTAACCAGACGCGGTGCGCGAAAAAAAGGGACAGCCACTTTTGTCTCGACATGGAAAGGATTTTTTTGGTGTCGGTTCGCTCACTTTCATGACAACTCGAGCAGCGATTTTCTCTCGATTTTGTTTTGGAAAGCGAATTCTTGCGTCTTTGCGCGCGTCGCCGGGTTAGCGAAGCGGAAAACGCTGCAGTACAGGCCCGCGAGCGCCACCTGGTAATAACCTGACGGTGAATAGCTTGGTAGAGAACTGAACCTCGTTCCCTTGTCAAAAATTCGAGATGTTTTTATAAACAAACTTTGGTACAACTGTGTATGGACGTGTGATAATGTAAAGCTTTTCAACAAAACTTGTATTATTTTCGTTTCAGAGAGCGACTTAAATTCTGGTTTTTATCATAACATAAGAATATAAGTTTCTTCGCCGAATTAACTGCTCTCCTGATATTTTTGCATGATTTAGCATCTACTAAGTAGTTTTAAATTATTAACAAAGGAATTTGTGGAAGAAGGTTGGGATCCACTTGCCTAAAGTTCCACAATCGACAATAAACACTTGTAAATTAACCAAACGCTATATCGACAAATCACGAGCCACGTCGTCTTTAAAGTATTAGCCATTTAAATCAGCTTAGGCCTACATGTTGAAAAAGTTGTTTTGTTTGTCGCTGAAAGGTTTACTTGCATTAACAACGCGAGGTTTAGTTCAAAATAACCATTAAAAAGAGAAATTTAGCTTCGGCCCGAACTTTAGGCGGGTTGGGTGCATCTGTCTTAATGGAAACCCTGCCGGGGATCACTATCACAATGTCTTGCACTCACGCTACGGTTGCAATCGAATTGAGAAGAAAAGAAACAGAGGGACTTTTCAAAACACAGGCACTAAGGCTATTTTGTGTAACGTCTAATTACACTTTAAAAAACAAAAACTGTCTAAAAAAATCTCAATCTTGTTTCGTTCAGAAGAAAAAATCCTTGTAATTTTTGATTTCCACCGGGATCAACGGTAAAAAATGACAAAATTTGACCACGCGAACCAAAAATTTGTTGTGGAATCAAATTGCAGCTTTAAAAGCGATTAAAATGGAAACATTTACTGCACAGGATTATGCGGATGCCACAAAAAATGCCATGAGCGATTCCTGGTATACGAGGAATTATTTTGTGTTGTGACACGGTTTGACCTCTCATGTACTTCGTGTATCTACCAAATCTACAACATGTTCGGTTTACACAAGTTCGGCTGCGTTTATGTAAAAATATTTAGTGCAAATGCAAAATTGCAAAGCCTGTCTTTTTTAAACTAGGGCTATAATGGGATTATCATGTAAAAATTCAGATACTGTTGTTTTAGCTTAGGGTTTCTGACTGCTTGAATCTGTTTTAGGCAATACCACAAGTCGAAATTGAATTCGTAGTTTTGTAGAAATCATTTTTTTACATGAACATCTGATTTTATGCAAGTTGTTGCATTAAAAAAATGAACGATAAATTGAAAAAAATGGTGTCGTTATTTTCACTTGAGTCTGTGCAAAGCTGAAGGAAGACTTGGGATGTTGACTTGATTCTCCCTCAGTTGCTGTGAATAAAACAACACATTTGTAAAAAAACACATTTTTGAAATGTCCCAGCTACAAGCGAAAGTCTCTGTTTAATTATTTACACCCCCAGAGCATTTACACACTCATTAACTTAACGTTGAAATGAATTGAACCACTCTTTTTTTAGAAACATTTTAAGAATTGAAATCAATCCATTATGTTTGTACGTTGAAGTTAGTATTTATCACAATAGTTTAATATTTATAAAGGATGAACAAAACTTTATTTCTTAATTTAGAAAAAGCTGTGACAGTCAACCTTCTGAACGACTGTTAACTTATTTATACATTAATGCTTAAACAAAAACCCTGTTCGTGTGGAAACATGCAACGAAGTAGTTTTAACGCTAACAGAAGCATGGCAATCGTTTTCAAATGTGATGCCTTCGTGAATAAAGCACGAAGTATTTCACCACGCTTCTCGCAATTATATAACATCACATATCTGACATGTGAAGCCGCAGGCTATGTGCAAAGTTCATCACAAACATTCGAATATAATTATTTGTCCAAGGCTATACTGCAAAGACTTATTTGATGTATGTTTTTTTGCTAACTCCTTTTAAACTGTTTGGGAGTAGAATATTTTCTGTGTTATATAAGTATTATCAATGCGCTTCGGTTCAGTTTTTCGTACGAAACCAAACTCGTATTGCTAAGAAAGTATTTAACAAAAAAATAGAGTTTAAAGTTTACGCAGCAATCCATTAAAATCCATTAATTTTAGCTGATCACAGAGTTTTAAGTAGGCCTTGAATAAATGGGCCCGAACCCGAAAGTACAGGCCCGAAACCCGGCCTGACCCGATTTTTTTTTAAAAACAAAGTCCAAATCAGGCTCATAAGTTATTGAAAAGGCGGAAAAAATGATTACGTGTGTAAAGTCAGACCTTAACCTAACTCGACCGAAACTATACTAAACATTTCATGCTCGTTTTAAGATTTCAATTTTCTTGACTTTTAAGTCACCGTAATGGTTCCGTTAAACATGATTAACTTGCATGCACATGGCGGTGTACGTGACTCAAGATGTGCACATCATACAGTCATATCGAAATCACAGTAGATCTCGCCCCTCATGCAAAGTGCAAATAGGAGTGACTACTGGTGCTGGTCACGTACGCAAAATCTTAAGTGGAGATTAAATTCGTCAGTGAGCAAATGTGAAGGGCACGGTGACCGACTTATAACTTTGCAAGTCATGTCGATGGGTGGCGTTGCCGTAGAGTTATTTATAGACAGAATCGGTAATCTGCAAAATATTTTCTGCTGATTTTACGTCGATGAAAACTTATGGTGTTGATATAATTATACACAAAACTGCAATGAAAGCAAGGAGTGTTCAATTCCAGCATTAACCGTTTTCATGTATTCTTTAATTTCGCCACATAAATATGAAATTTAGACATTGTGAAAAGCATATTTAACAAATCATATTGGTAACAGATAGAGCAGTCGCACAGATTGGAGTTTTCACTTTATTATGTTTGTTGCCTGAAGAGACATGTTTTTTTTCATTTTGTGCGCCAAACGTATCGCTGTAGTCAAACATTTCAATTAAAAGTTATTGCTCTTGGATTAAACATGTATTTATGATTACTATCTTTAAACTTTTCCATAACTTAAATGCAACTAAGGCAGTGTTAAAATTGATGTAGTAAATCTAAGCAGTGGTTATTGCTTGGAAATGTATTTTCAACAGAAATATCGCAAGTTTAGTTAATTTGGCGTTTAATTGCTCGACAACAGGGTTGAGATGGCTCACACGCGCTTGCAAAAATAAATTCGACTGTTAAAATTATGAGCATCATGTACTTGTATCCAAAACAGAAATGACAGCGCAAATTATTGTTTAACCCTACTGGTCTGGAACACGAAAAACATATGTGGCTCCATCAAGGAATAAAATTATGTTTTCCGCTTACTGCACAGCTTGCTGACTTGCGCAAGTGTTTTGGTGTTGTTTTGGCGCGCAGACGCTTGGATAGTAACAGCGCAAGGAATTGTTTATTGTTACTGCATTCCATGTAAGTGAGAAAATCTTGTGGCTACTGTAAAATTAGATCTAGCGTAATAACATGAGCAATCTCGGACGAGCCTCGCGGTGAAATTTGTGACTTCGACTCCTCGTAAACAATCCGTGTTCGCGTGTTGCTGATTGATGCACAACTAAATATAGAATTCCGTCTCATCTCATCTGGCCAACGTTAAATGTGGGATTACCAGATTATCGTAATAAGCAGTTTCAACTCTCAAACTTCGAGGAGCGTGTTTGCTAATTACGACGGACAAATGGCAAATATTAAACTACATGCGCAATTAATGCTGATATAAAATGTCGAACCCCTTGTCTGCGCAATGAAGAATATTTTCTAGTGTCTTGGCATTTGAGTCATAGCATGTAGTATCTGGGCTTTATAAAGTTTCACTTAAGTAATCTAATTGGTTTGAACCTGTTTGCTACGAGTTGTTACCAAGCTTTTCTAGAATTGTCGTTAAAACGCCAAATTTCCTCGAAATTCCCTTTGACTTTGAAATGACGAATCACTCACTTGACATCATCATGGATTAATCAGAAAAATTAACCACTTGAAATCCAGGTTGAAACCGTGAATTTCAAAAACAACAGTTTTTACTAATTAGATAAAACAGCAAGAAAGTGCGACTTTGCACGACTAGAATAAAATATTAACGGGTTTAACTGATATGGCATTTCATATTACTGATGATGACATAAGCATTTGCCGAAACGTTTGAAAAATACAGCATGTTGCTTTTATCTATTTAGGCCGTTATTTTCACTATTAAACTTATGAATAAAATAAAACTAACAAAAGTAAACGATCAATTGCCTTTCCATCGATGCTTGAAACTTGAACGACTTCAGTCTCAATTTGAATAAAACCATATGCAAAACCAAAAACAACAACAATTTGCAGACAACAGAAAACCTTTTCCGAACTCTGCTGGTGTGTTGTGATTGGCTTTGTGGGTGGGCGTGTACATCAGCAACAACCAATCACAATACAGTGCCGCAAGTGTTGAGGCCCGAACGTACTCGGACCTAATTTGCCGTAACAACCCCGATATAGATGCTACTGCGATTTTATATTTAACACCAGGACAAAATATGCAATATCTCGTCTTGCATCAGATCTAATAATGGCCCCGGCGAATGGGAAACGACAAAATATTAAACAAACTATTGTCGCTGCCGTTTTAAAGCAGCTGGTAGACGTAACCTTTAGTGACGTTTCATCTCGCCGCTTGTTTATTAAGAGCAAAAACATACTGCGCATTTTCGATGTATTTCGTAGTTTATACGTTAACACAGGGACACCTTGGCGCGGTATGTAACGTGTTGAACGTATATGACTCATCTAAGACGAAGTGTTAACGTAACAATGCATGATTCGGTTCTACGGTAGAAAGTTACAATGACATGCAGTAAACCTAGGTTAAACCGGATTCGATTAATCTCAAACATCTTTAATTCATGCCATTTTTAAGCGTGTGAAAAGGTAGAGACTTTGCAGGCTTTGTTCATGTAATGTTATATAAATCAGTAAATCAAAGTTGATAAACGGGCATGAAATTGGAGCCCAACCCCGACTCGAACCCGAATCATTTTTGAGAAGCCCGTTCAGGCACGAACGTTTGGGAGCACACATAGCCACAAATACAAACCTTGTAAACCGACTTCATTTCTTCTCTGGCGTCAACCGACTGAGTGTGGGGGTGACATGACGTATCGTAGCCCGCATCCTGACATACGCCCTCCAGTGTTTGCACGTTGTTCGGAGTGAGACGCAGATATCGACAGTTAAGCAGTTGCCAAGCTTTGTTGGCGCCGAACGGTTCAGATCTAAGATATTAACAAAAATAATAGTTTTTGTCAACAAATGTTTAACTGGCCACCATGAGTTCGATGAAAACTTTTTAAAGAGCTCTTCTGGCAAATGTAATTTACAGATCCAAATTACATTTGCCAGAAGAGCTCTATAAACTTACTATTACGCCTGGCAGCAATAGCTTATATACAACTTTTTTGTTTGAAACTCTGTGACTTTTTTGTTTATGTTATTTCTGTGAACTGATAAATTTATTTCAGGACACTGTAAACGTAACAAATAAATATGACGATACAAACTACATTCTTTTTAATCTCCGAATACAAAATCTGCGTATTCATAACTAGCAGAATTTTCCATGTTTCGTTTCTTTTTACGGATGTCGTGCTATTTTAAAACTTGTGCATCATCGTTAAATTTTTGCTTCACTTACAAAAAAAACTGGTCCGTCGTTGGATGTTGTACATTAAAACGCTTTGACTATAATAGAAATCATATAGTCTCATATCAAATTGCGCCCCCACCTGGACGATAACTCCTTCCTCTGTTTTGCATCGGCGTCCATTGCTTCACACAACGTCATATGCGAATGATGACGTCGGGAATAGGAACGAACCGCCTTCAAACGTGCCAACACCGCCCTCGAGTGGTAGGCTTCTTTTGTGCGGGTTTTGTGCTGTACACAAAAATAAGAATACTTTCAGCAATGCGCTTGTTCCTATACTGTCCGCAGCTTATCATTAACTAGCTTTATGTTTTTGCATTGACACTGTAACACTGAGCCGACTTCACTTTGGTTCCCAAGCTGTTACTTGGCTACTTTGAGGTAAGACATGGCTTTAAAGACCGTTAATTCCAACAAACTGGAATGCCGTTAGATGGCTACACTAGCAAATACGGTCTATGTCTCGTCACCAGCTGCACTGATGAGACCTTATAGGTCGAAACATTGTGCACAGTCTGCAGCTTGTTCATGTTTCATTAAAATGTCTAAAAGTTTTGCAATTAGCCTACGTTTATGTTTCAAATGCTTGTTTAAAATCTTGCAACAGTACTACAACAGGATAAAATACAGAACAACCACGAACAAAACTACCAACAAAGGATCAACCAACAAAAATGTAATTTACCCAATACAACAATACAGTTTGACGAAAAATGTTCTTCAACGTTGTCCGGGACGTAACGAATGCTTTATAGCAAAAGTGGGCAACCTTTTTGCATGCGCGGGCCAAAAGGTAATGATACACTGTGGAGGCAGGCCGCAACGATGGTCATGCAATAACATGGCAGTGCTAGGCAAAGTCAAACACACAATGATTTTGCCTTTGTACGTAACGATGACTATTCTTATAATAAATTAAAAACTAATTTATATAACTGTTTGGTACAAAAATGGGATTTACACACACATTCTGTTCTGTTTTATAGATTAACAGCAAATACTGTAGTGCCGGAATTTACCTGTAGATGATCGAAGTTGGCGGGTAATGTGGCAGTTGCGACTGAAAAACCACGACTTTGTCTTCTCAACATTGGATTTCGACTGCAAGTAAAATAATAGGCTGGTGCGGAGAGCCAACAGGTTCAGAATGTATAAAGTAGAGAGACGTGCATTTTAGTTACTATTTCATTTACCGTTTCCCCATTTTGTGGTGGTACTAAACACCGCATGTAACCACACACCATATGGTACACAATTTTACTCAAGTTTATGCCAAAATTATATTTTTACGAATCTATGAAAGCGCTGACGATTAGAGCTATTCGGGTTGGGTGAAACACCTTCCACGGACTTTAAAAGTATTTTTATCAAATACCATAATAATTGTGTAAATAAAATATACATAACAACAGTGATTGTTGACGTGCCATGTATTCTATCAATACAAGTACACTGGCAGTTTTGTTTTGATTGAACTATACAACAATCTGGTCTTGTTAAGGTATACTTGTATTCTTACGTGTAGGACTACCGTGTAATGCGACGCTTTGTACCATGCAGCCTCGCAAACAAACTATCTTACTAATAAGCCAATGCGTTGTAAGGTGGAGGTTTAATAGACCCATGTTCTGTAGATTCTCTTGATCTTTCGCGTGACTCTTCGCTACTGAACAATGACGGGCTATCGACGCTTTCCGATCCACGTCGCGTGTTAGTGGTGTGCTGCTTACTCGCTTCTGCAATGGAAATAAGAATGTGTTAGTTGGCGTGATTTTATCAGGCAGATCATACAAACCAACATCGCAATGCAAAGTAACATTCAAAAGTTAAAATTATAATAAATTAACAACTGGAATTTACGCATGCGCATTGTGCAAAAAATCCCAATCTCTTTAGTGATGGTACACTAAACAACACAATCGTTCTGAAAAGCAATATAACTTAGTAATGCTTCGGTGACCGGCTCGATAAAACGCCTTCAATTGGTCTGGCGTACAGTGATTTGTATATGAGTGTGTCATAATCCCTGTTCTGCAAGAACGCTTCAGGGCTGATCCCAGCTATGAATTTATGTTCATCTTAACTGAAAAGGGTTTTCACAGATAAAAAGCTGACCGGAAAACACTGGTAAAAAGTAACAGTTTGAAAATTATCTTATTGTTTTTTTTACCTGGTTTTCTGTGAACCGAGGAATCAACGCTCTCGTAAGTCGCGCTACCAAATCTCACGTGTTTTTTCCCGCCATCAACTTCTACTTCCGATTTCGTATTTGATGACGATTTACTCGTCGCTTTGTCTGACGTCACAGTCGACTCGTGGGGATTCCCCTGCTTATAAAAAGGTTATCGAAGAAGAAGACTTAAAATGGGGCAGCCAATAATTGTTACTTCTATCTCCTAATTAATAAAAGCGATTATTGTTATATTGCTTACATTGGAATTGTGGTCTGAAATTTGTCAGTGATTTGCTTTTTTTTTAAATCGCGTCTATAGTTCCATTCCATTGTTAGTTGTTGTTATTTAGAAGTGAAACTGTTTGTTAGATGTTAAATAAAAACCGACTCGGACCAAAAAAATGCAAGTTTACGCGGAAACCGTAGTACAAAACGTCTTTTTCGAAAGTTACACTTTATCACCTATGTTTTTTCCCGGCATTATACACACGATTATATATCTTTGATGGCAACATTTAATTTTTCAAGATCAGTAAAACACAATTTTGACCCGAATGTTTTGGGAGGGTTGCATGTACCAATACTCCAAGCTTATAGCGACAGACACCCACTTTGCCCAGCTTGTTACCGGTCGAAAAATCTGCTTTGCAAAAGTCTTACCGTGGCATTTGAAGCGTTGTTTAATATGGGCACTGATGCACTTTTGTGATATGTTTTCTCTGAAATGCAATCAACGATATTGAGCAATTGCATTTAGGTTATGCTGGAAATTTGTAAAAAAAATTTAAAGCAAAAATAGTTTCCATTTTTAACCAGTCAAGGTGGGAATAATTTTTGAAGTTAAACTACAAAATAACACTTAAATAATGCCGATAAATTATCGGTCGCTTTTACACCACTGAGCTTGTTTTATCTCTACGGTGGTGCGAGTTTGCAGCGCGCGATCTTGTTATCGCTGTTTTACATGTGTGTGTTTTGCATTTTGTCGCTTTAAAAGACATTCGTCTTGCAAGTTATGTCATTATCCTGATGAAGGCGTCTTGTATAGGACGTCGAAACGTCGATTGTTTACAATAAAAACTGCTGGATGAGCAATACTTGGTCTTAAATAGGTAACGTTGTGATTAATAAAAATAAAACGTAACACTGGTATAAATAAACAAACACGGTTGACTAACCATCTGGTAGTGTTGATGGTTTTCGTTCGTAAAAGTTTTCCAAACACAGTAATGAAAATCTTGACCTTTTCTCAATTCTTTCGGTGGCCTGCAATAATCATATGATATTATAACTTTCATAATTACATTGTTTCAGTTTTATTTAACTTGAGTGAGTAAGATTCTTCCAAAGACCTGATTTGAGTCACAGTTGGAAAATTTCAAGTTCACACAAAAACCACAAGCAACTAAGGAAATGTTTTTTGAACTGATAAACTTTTTGTTTTGTGACAAATTTATCCTTAATGTATGGTTCGTTTCAGGTGTTTAACTTACACACTATCTATAGTGAATTAGTTTTATAGGGCCTCTAGACTGGTCCCACCAACATGCCCTTCCCCCAGCCGTTTTCACCAACACTGCGCCAACCTCACTTTCTTGTGAGCCCCTGTCACATAACGCTTCATAATACGGTGTAGCTGCAGAGCGTTCAGCCATTATCCACCAATTGTGCCCTCCACTTTTTTTGTGCTCCATAACGTTTCAACGTTGCGCAGCTATTTCCGGCTTGGTGTTTGTTTTAGTGCAAATGTGTCGCTATGTTTTCTTTCAACAAGCGAAATTAACTCAACTCAAACACCGAACAACTTTTTTGCCACTATGACTTGGGCTCTGGGATAAGCAATTAACACCAGGAAAGTACGCGTCAGTCGTTAAAATGGATTACGTATGTTTTCTGTTGGCACTGGAAACTAGATCGTGAAAATATTTTATAAATACTTGCTTTCGAAAGTCGAACAAAACGATTTTGTAGCATGATTTCCTCTCTCGCTCTGGTTGCGTTTTCGCATCGTTTTTCGTCTTCGATTCCTTTGTGAATCTAGTAGTAACAAATACACTCGAGTTGTTCGGGTTTAAATCTCTTATACTAGTGTAAAGGACTACTTGCTAAGAGATATTCTTTTTTGTTTTTAGAAACAACTGGGTGAATATCTATAACGCTACATAACTCCATTACTCCATAACCATTAGGCTTAGTGGTTTACCTTCTATTGACTTTCCAGCAGTGTAACGTAACCCTATTGTAACCACACGGTTGTGGGTTCTAACCCTGCCTCGACATTATGTTTTTAGTAACCAATATAGGTCAGGGCACTGAAGAGGAAGAAAAAAATCCTGTTGCCACACATTTTTCGGCCTCTTTAAATCACTCTCGTGGGGCCAGATGTAGCCAGCACCATGGGCGTCCGCGAGGAAAAAACAATGTTATCGTCATATCGCCGTTCGAGAAACGGTATTTTAGAACAAATATCATCTGACAGTGCTACTCACTATTGACAATCCCAATGTAGCAAAGTAATGCAGTAAACACAATATTATGTATCACTGAAGTATGTGGTGGGTTGGCAAAATATTTCTGACAGAAGTGGGATTTGCCTATACCAGTGGTTCTCAAACTTTTTTTGGTTGCGACGCCTCTGGAAAAGTTTTCTAGACTTGCGACGCACCAGCAAATAAAAGTTAATGAGGAAACTTATTATTGAAGTTGTGTTTATTGATACAACAACAAAAAGCCACGAAACGGAATTATTCTGCAACGCCCTTGGAAAGTTGAAACGACGCACCAGGGCGTCGCGACGCACAGTTTGAGAACTACTGGCCTATACGAACCTCATTAGATGTAACAAGAGACATTTAATCTGTTTTCTATTCTGTTACAGTTACAGCTTGCATTAGGCGCGTATAACGGGACTTTGTTTAGCTGCTGCTGTTTTTTTCGTTTTACCTGTTTTCCAAGGGGGGCACGCACCCCTGCGGACGCCCACGGTAGCCACAATAGTCTAGGGTTGCCATACGTCAGGATTTCCCTGACATGTCAGGGAATTTAGTGTTTAAATCTGCGTCAGGGAGAAATGTTAAAATGTACTTAAAAGTCAGGAATTTAAGAATATATATACTACGAAATTAATCTACCAACGGAGAAAGTTTCTAGTATTTTGCTACAACCGCGTCCACCATGGAACGTAAAGAGGTAAACTGGCGGCGCGCAAGTTAACGTACACGGTTACTGTTTCGTTTTGCAGTGTGTTTGCGCGCGTAACAATACCCGTTTGTTACTAGTTGTCTAACAATACGCGTTAAATACAGAAATAAAAATTCGCGTCTCAAGAAAACACAGCATTCGATGCTACGTGGGGACGTGGGAAATTTCATGTGCTTCAACTGTGTACCTAATATGCAAGGAACTAACTAACAATGAAAAGTCGAATGTCGTGAGACATAAAAACGTTTTTACAGTAGCATATTATTTCAAATTTAAAAAGGTCTTTGTGGCTCCCTTTGTTTTTGTTTTTTTCTGTGTGAAATTAGTCTGAATGTTTTTTAGAGTGGTAAAGGTTGGCGACCCCTGATATATGTGCTTATTGTTTCAAAGATAGTAAGAGTAGTGACCTTGGCCTAATAAACTTAACTAAACTGAAGCATACACAGAAAGTTAGTTGTCAAGGATCAGAGTACCATATCTAACGTTTTCTCGTGTCGCCGTCCGTGTGACTTCCGAATATTCTAAATTTATTCCGGAATAGAAGTGTTTAGATCGCAAAAAATGGTTAACGCAGCGGTTCTCAAACTGGGGTCCGCGGTCCTTTAGGGCATTTTGAGGGGACCACGAAAAGGTGGAAGTAATTCTATATCAAAGTGAAAGTGAGAATCGACCGTCTCCATTGCTAAACAATAGGCTTTATTGCATGACAACCAACAAAAATGCAATTGTTCGCGCATTTTGTCTTGTCTGTGATGTCAGATTTGGATCATTGTTATGCACAATTTTGCATAACTGGCTAAATTCCTCAATCAACTTTCGCTTTTCCGAAATACACATTCAGGCTTACTGACCGCGAGCCCTCGAAATAATGCAAAGGGACCGAAAATGTCTGAGAAAAACTGGGTTAACGCAACCAAGATAAATTTTGTCAGGGATTGTGCATCATAAAATATGGCAACCCTACAATAGTCCTAATTCAGGGCTTGACTCTACCAAGTTAAAGAAGTCTAAAAGAAAATGATTCTAAACTCAAAATGATTTGCAAAGGAGACAAGAAGCGCTTCTGCCCATCACAGAAAAATACAATACACACACAAAATGCACGATTTGCGATGTCGTCCCAAACGCTAGTTTTAAATACTTAAAACGTCTGCTTGACTAGTCCAAATTTTAGTGCTTACCACTTGCAAGCCTTGTCTGACTTTTTGGTTTTGTACGTTCAGTTGATTAGCTGTTAAAATATTTCTTTCTTCTGGGTTTAGAGACGACCACGACAAGGGTCGTTTACTCCACTGCCGGACACGATTCGAATTCATATCCAGAAATTCTGCCGGACTGCCAAGTAATATTTTCTGTCCAGCTATAACTGAGAAAGTCATTTTCCACAAACGCCAACATATAATTATGACGACATAATGGACAAGGGTTTTACGGTTCATGGTTTCGACATAAATCGTAATTTATCTTACATTTTGCAAATTGAAGTAAATAACAAGAAATTTTGTGTTTTAGTCGTTTCTGCTTTCAGTTTGTGCAATTTAAAATTTTTGTTAAATTCATGAGTTGAATATTGTCACGTCATGTGACAAACAAACTTCACGCGCCAGTACACTCACGTGATTAATGGCTCGGATTTGTTGGTGTTCATTACCATTGTCATTCTGCCAGAATAAAAACGAAAAAAGGAATGCGATACGAGAGAACGTCACAGATGGATGCGCAACGAACGTTTTGGCCAAATCGAAATATTGACAAAATACGCAAAATTTAATACAATTTTTGAAATCTTTTCGGGCCCATTATTTTTTTAAAATTCGTCACATTGCCTTATCTTTTAGTCTATTTTAATAATCCGTTTTCGAAAAACTGAACCCGACTCGATAATTAGAGCAAAACGCAATTAACTAACACCCACTTTGGGCCAAATGCCGAAAGTGACGAAATACGCTAACTTTATTACAATTTTTGAAATCTTTTCGGGCCCATCGTTTTCTTTAAATTCGCACCATTGCCTTATCTTTTAGTCTATTTTTACAATCCGTTTTCAAAAAAATGAACCCGACTCGATAATTAGAGCAAAACGCAATTAACTAACACCCACTTTGGGCCAAATGCCAATAGGGACGAAATACGCTAAGTTCGATACAATTTTTGAAATCTTTTCGGGCCCATTATTTTTTTAAATTCGCACCATTGCCTCATCTTTTAGTCTACTTTATTAATCCGTTTTCAAAAAAGTGAACCCGACTCGATAATTACAGCAAAATGCAATTAACTAACACCCTCTTTGGACCAAATGCCGAAACTGACGAAATATGCTCAGTTCAATACAATTTTTGAAATCTTTTCGGGCCCATTATTTTTTTTAAATTCGCAACATTGACTCATCTTTTAGTCTATTTTATTATTCCGGTTTCAAAAAAGTGAACCCGACTCGATAATTACAGCAAAACGCAATTAACTAACACCCTCTTTGGACCAAATGCCGAAAGTGACGAAATACGCTAAGTTCAATACAATTTTTGAAATCTTTTCGGGCCCATTATTTTTTTTAAATTCGCAGCTTTGCCTCATCTTTTAGTCTATTTTATTAATCCGTTTTCAAAAAAGTGAACCCGACTCGATGATTACAGCAAAATGCAATTAACTAACACCAACTTTGGGCCAAATGCCAATAGGGACGAAATACGCTAAGTTCGATACAATTTTTGAAATCTTTTCGGGCCCATTATTTTTTTAAATTCGCACCATTGCCTCATCTTTTAGTCTACTTTATTAATCCGTTTTCAAAAAAGTGAACCCGACTCGATAATTACAGCAAAATGCAATTAACTAACACCCTCTTTGGGCCAAATGCCGAAACTGACGAAATACGCTAAGTTCAATACAATTTTTGAAATCTTTTCGGGCCCATCGTTTTCTTCAAATTCGCACCATTGCCTCATCTTTTAGTCTATTTTTACAATCCGTTTTCGAAAAAATGAACCCGACTCGATAATTAGAGCAAAACGCAATTAACTAACACCCACTTTGGGCCAAATACCAATAGGGACGAAATACGCTAAGTTCGATACAATTTTTGAAATCTTTTCGGGCCCATTATTTTCTTTAAATTCGCAACATTGACTCATCTTCTAGTCAATTTTATTAATCCGGTTTCTAAAAACTGAACTCGACTCGATAATTACAGCAAAATGCAATTAACTAACACCCTCTTTGGACCAAATGCCGAAAGTGACGAAATACGCTAAGTTCAATACAATTTTTGAAATATTTTCGGGCCCATTATTTTTTTTAAATTCGCAGCTTTGCCTCATCTTTTAGTCTATTTTATTAATCCGTTTTCAAAAAAGTGAACCCGACTCGATAATTACAGCAAAATGCAATTAACTAACACCCTCTTTGGGCCAAATGCCGAAACTGACGAAATACGCTAAGTTCAATACAATTTTTGAAATCTTTTCGGGCCCATTATTTTCTTTAAACTCGCAACATTGACTCATCTTTTAGTCTATTTTATTAATCCGTTTTCAAAAAAGTGAACCCGACTCGATAATTACAGCAAAATGCAATTAACTAACACCCTCTTTGGGCCAAATGCCGAAACTGACGAAATACGCTAACTTTATTACAATTTTTGAAATCTTTTCGGGCCCATTATTTTTTTCAAATTCGCAACATTGCCTCATCTTTTAGTCTATTTTAATAATCTGTTTTCAAAAAAGTGAACCCGACTCGATAATTACAGCAAAATGCAATTAACTAACACCCACTTTGGGCCAAATGCCGAAACTGACGAAATACGCTAAGTTCAATACAATTTTTGAAATCTTTTCGGGCCCATTATTTTTTTTAAATTCGCAGCTTTGCCTCATCTTTTAGTCTATTTTATTAATCCGGTTTCAAAAAAGTGAACCCGACTCGATAATTACAGCAAAATGCAATTAACTAACACCCTCTTTGGGCCAAATGCCGAAACTGACGAAATACGCCAAATTTATTAAAAATTTTGAAATCTTTTCGGGCCCATTATTTTCTTTAAATTCGCACCATTGCCTCATCTTTTAGTCTACTTTATTAATCCGTTTTCAAAAAAGTGAACCCGACTCGATAATTACAGCAAAATGCAATTAACTAACACCCTCTTTGGGCCAAATGCCGAAACTGACGAAATACGCCAACTTTATTAAAAATTTTGAAATCTTTTCGGGCCCATTATTTTCTTTAAACTCGCAACATTGACTCATCTTTTAGTCTATTTTATTAATCCGTTTTCAAAAAAGTGAACCCGACTCGATAATTACAGCAAAATGCAATTAACTAACACCAACTTTGGGCCAAATGCCAATAGGGACGAAATATGCTAAGTTCGATACAATTTTTGAAATCTTTTCGGGCCCATTATTTTTTTAAATTCGCACCATTGCCTCATCTTTTAGTCTACTTTATTAATCCGTTTTCAAAAAAGTGAACCCGACTCGATAATTACAGCAAAATGCAATTAACTAACACCCTCTTTGGGCCAAATGCCGAAACTGACGAAATACGCTAACTTTATTACAATTTTTGAAATCTTTTCGGGCCCATTATTTTTTTCAAATTCGCAGCTTTGCCTCATCTTTTAGTCTATTTTAATAATCTGTTTTCAAAAAAGTGAACCCGACTCGATAATTACAGCAAAATGCAATTAACTAACACCCACTTTGGGCCAAATGCCAATAGGGACGAAATACGCTAACTTTATTACAATTTTTGAAATCTTTTCGGGCCCATTATTTTTTTAAATTCGCAGCTTTGCCTCATCTTTTAGTCTATTTTATTAATCCCAAAGCATGCAAACGAAGACCGCTGTTAAAGAGTACAGAGAACTTTACGACCAAATGGAACCGGAAGAACGTTGGTTAGGTGCGCACACATATCTGCCGTCCCAATCTGTATTGAATAATATTAAAAGTGAAGGAAGTCTAGGTCGCCGAATAAGCAAATTGTGGTACCTAAATACTTTACGCTTAGAAATGGAAAAGGAAAGCCAATACTTTATCAGACACATTTCTGTTCATCCGCCAATGGTCGTAATGTATTCCGATGCGCAGGTAAAAACTTTCAATCAAATTTGTGTTTTTGATATCGCGTACTACGATTCGACAGGAAGCATTTTGCGACGTTTTGAAAATTATTCCGACTTTCAGGTGTACACCTTATTAATTACAAACCCAACACAAGGTGGAACTCCCCTTCCCGTAACAACATGTGTCAGTTGTTTACATGATGCAAATACAATTAGTCATTTGCTGAAAAACTTTTTGTTCGACGTGGCTAAAATTTGTGGTCGTGCTAAAAAACCATCGCTAATTGTAGTTCATGGGTCAATGGCTATGTGGAACGCTGCATTGAAAGCGATATTGCATGAAACGCGATTAGACTTTTACAACCGCTGTTTCAAAATTGTGACCGGGAGATTTGACGAGGTTGACTTGACCAAAACTATCTTTCATAATTGCTACAGTCATGCCATGAAAGCTGCCAAGTGTTTATGCCATAAATACAGCAATAAGCGTAAAATCGTTACAACTTACTTGTTTTGTATTAACGTAATGTTTTCATGCACGACGCTACCTGAACTAGATGAGGTCGTAGAAAGTTTTTACATTTTGACAAACTGTAAAAAAACCTCTGCGTTGGTTGAAAAACATTTTAAACGCCTTCAATTATTTCGGCTACGGGACTACACCGACGATGGCAATGGTAAGAACGGCAGCGACGATAGCACTGATTATTTTTATGCTTGCAAGTCGTCCGACAGATTGCAGGAACGTCATTCACCGTTTTACGTTAGGTACAAAAATAACTTAGATAATTTTAATACTTCGCAGGTGTGCAAGGATCACATGTATACCAATTGCGACGAAAATGTTTATTGCAACCCTCAGTTGTGAGAGAAGGTACTGGAAATTATTTTAAGTAGAATTTGCGCAACCTCGCAGTTAATGCTTGGAGATTTAACTCGGCATGACACAAAAGGCAATCTTTCAAGCGAACAACTTGATGCGTACGAAGCATTTTTCAAAAAGTGTGAAATTTTGCAACAAGCTGGTCACCAAACTATTATGGTAAACAATCAAACTCAAGGTATAATTGAAGAACATTTCGGAGACATGAAAGTTAATTTTATTGATGGCAAGCGTGTAGGGCGAATTGACGACTTCGTGGTAAAATACTTCAACGCCATAAAGGTTTTACAAAAACAGTTCGCCGACTCTGTGCAACACCTTACAACAACTCCTAAAAAAGTCTCGAAAACACAATTGGTTCCGTTTACAACTTCGATGCCTATGGTTGTGTCTAGGTTTAAGAACAGAAAACGCAATGCGACCAGTTTTTACTCGTCACAAGGTTTCGTGAAACAGCTAAAATATCAAAATAAGGCAACTTCGTTACAGGACAGTACCGAAATGACAGACACCCCAGTTATTCCTGCTTTCATATTTTGTCCCAATAATGACGATGTTGTTGCAACGTGTAAACCCGTAGCAGGTCTCGTTTGGAATAAAGTTCCTTTAAACCCAGTAACAATTGCAAATTCGGCTCTTGTTATGCCATGTAATCAAACGTTATCATGGCTGGATTTGTGCTCTATTTGTCCTAAGCCAATTGGTTCTACGTACACAGCTTTGACGCAAAACGCATATAAGTCCCACTCCGATACAACGCTTGGTTGGTTAACAGACAAGGCTGTTGATCATTATATTGCACGAGTTGTTCGTCTTTGTAACTATTTTCGTGCTGATCAATATGGATACATCTCCACGTTATTGGCATCAGAAATTTTAAACGGCAAGAAATTTAAGAATATTCATAGGGCATTCAAAGAAATTGTTCGCAACGTTTTGACGTTTTTGCAAAAGAAGTGTTGTACTTCAGTAAACCCTGATAGAACTCTATCCTTACAATGTTTTTCGCAAACGTATCCTTACAAGTTAGTTTCTGTGGTAGTTCATATGGGATCTAACGTTGCATCTGGTCATTACGAGTGCTATAGATTTGATGAACCAGGATTAACCCTCTTCAATGATAAAATGGTAAAACGGACATTATTTGAATGCGAAAAAGAAAACATTCTGACTGGAAGTTGCCTGTTTTTTAAAAAACGAATCGGCGGAGATGTTGACGCAATTGCCAAAACTCTAACTCCAACGACGTCAGTTAAAGTAATAGTTAGACGGCGACGTCACTGCAACTTGTCATCTGTTACAACGAAAGACATTGTTGTCAGCAAAGACATAGATCTACAGCAATCAGTTGACGACAATTTAATTCTGATTTCGGACTTTGAAAACCTACACTCAGAAACAAAAGAAACGTACAAGTATATTGCTCACAGTCTGCATACAATTCTTTCCAAAACGTTTAATGAAGCCAAATGCTTACCCGAGTGTTATCGTATGTGTTTGTTTCATGAAAAGCGCAGAAGTGAACTGATTCGCATAAATCAAGAATTTAGGTTTTGTAAGGGTTTAAATAAAGAATGCCTTGAGAATGTTGTGCGCTTTGTTGATCACAAATTCTGTCGTTCTCGCGTGCGGCAGCGTATTATTGGACAACAAATATTTAGAGAATCTTATGTGGGAAAAGAACTGAAATCTGAATATTCGCCATCAGGAAGTTTGATTTCTTCCGCGCTTGAAAATACTCCTTCTGATGTCAACTTGTTTTTAACCCACGTACTAAATTTGGAAGCTTATATACATGAAGGTGAAGAATATGTCGTACGTAGAAATGGGTATGTCGACAAAAACTTTTCAATGATATTAAAAACGAATACAAATGTTGATCTTCGTATTAAATGATTCCATCAAAAAATTGCATGAAAAAAAATCGCATTGCATGAAAAAACTGCATTTCCATGTTACAATGTTGCGCTATGTGCATGCACTGCATGAAAGCTAGCAGTTTTATTTTCTTTGTTTGGACAAATAATTGGTCAGGAAATTGTAACCATAGCCCAAAAAACAACAGTACATTGTAATGGTTAAACTACTAAATTTGTCCAAACAAAGATTTTATCTGCAAAAAATCAAACCACTACTACTGTCGGAACCTTGACGTTGGTGTAATGGCTTTCAACCAATACCGGCAAAATAAAAATTGTAGGCGAACAGGGTTAAAATAATAGGCC